>NC_139967.1:29618745-30113745 GCF_963993115.1 Abramis brama | reverse complement strand
ACACTTTAATTCAGGTATCGTGTGTCAGAAGTACTTCAGTGACAGATGTATGACACAGGCTACACCGTAATTTAAACACAGCAAACTTTAATGGACAGTAAAACAAAGGCACAATACCGTAACTCCAGGCCAGCACAGTAACTTCTAAACAACGGCTAAACAATAGCAGAGTGCTCTAACTCAATTTAAGAAACAACAGAATTGACTCAAGATACTTATCCACATGATAAAGGAGGTCTTGAATGTCCCAAAAAAATAAATAACTCATCTTTGACCAAAAATTCGCCGCTGGCAAAACCAACAATGCAAGTTTGAGAGGTGGCGCCCCGCCAATTCTCACGAGAATCACGACTTGCTTTACGGCATGACGTCACATACTGTACATCAACAACATATTAAGCAGCCTCTATGGAAGACACTAGCGTGCATTTCAGACGTGAATCATGGCAGAGTCGACGAAGAAAACGAAGAAAGCGCGGTCGGAAGAGTGCAGAGACGGCTCTGCGTGAGTGGTATTTACGACTTTAAAGGATTAGTTCACTTTTAAAAAAACTTTTGCTGATAATTTACTCACCCCCATGTCATCCAAGATGTCCATGTCTTTCTTTCTTCAGTCGAAAAGAAATTAAGGTTTTTGATGAAAACATTTCTCCATATAATGGACTTCAATGGGCCCCAAACGGTTCAAGGTCCAAATGACAGTTTCAGTGCAGCTTCAAAGGGCTTTAAACGATACCAGATGATGAATAAGTGTCTTATCTAGCGAAACGATCGGTCATTTCAAAAATAAATAAAAAAGTTTAAGTTTTATAAGCACAAATGCTCAAATGCAGAGCCTTGCTCTGTTCTGTGATGCGCGTTCGTGACGTCATGTAATACGCAATTACGTTGAAAAGGTCACGCTTGATGTAGGCGGAAGTACCGAGTCTTTTAGGCTTTTTAATATTGAAACACCCAGGATACGCACACGAAATGGGCATTTTAAATGATAAACTGACACAAAGACATTTGAATATGTGTATATGGTCCTCCTTCCGCACATTTGTAAACACTGACTCGGTACTTCCGCCTACGTCAAGCGTGACCTTTTCAACGTAATTGCGTATTACGTGACGTCACGAACGCGCATCACAGAACAGAGCAAGGCGAGCATTTGTGCTTATAAAACTTAAACTTTTTTATTTATTTTTTAAATGAGCGATCGTTTCGCTAGATAAGATCCTTATTCATCGTCTGGTATCGTTTAAAGCCCTTTGAAGCTGCACTGAAACTGTCATTTGGACCTTGAACCATTTGGGGCCCATTGAAGTCCATTATATGGAGAAAAATCCTAGAATGTTTTCATCAAAAACCTTAATTTCTTTTCGACTGAAGAAAGAAAGACATGGACATCTCGGATGACATGGGGGTGAGTAAATTATCAGCAAAAGTTTTTTTTAGAAGTGAACTAATCCTTTAACGTTAAATACAAGTACTCCACAGTGACTCTAGGGTTCGCTGTTTGAGAAAAGCAGAAACTGCATAGTGTGCCACATAAACTTAAAAAAAAGAAAGAAAAAGTTTTTTCCTTATTGTACTCTGTTCTTAGTGAGCTTAGTTCTGGTTTCATAAAAGACGTCCGATTTCATCTGCCTCCCCGGTGACTCGCCTTTAGATTGTGGGATAAATATCGCACAAAACGCATGAATAAATTCAGTAAATTATGTTTTATTTTGTCAGTAGCTTCAGAATGGTCATTTCTATGATTTGAATTATTTCTACACCATTAGGTATGCATAATGTGATTAATAGCGTACAACAGGAACTGTAACCCAGGAGCTGATGAGCCATTGTGTGCAAAATCAGAAACTGTACACCCACACACAAACACGTTTCCAGTGCTGAGGGGCTTTTAACCGTGCGGAGAGATCTCTCTCCCTTCATATGCTGTTCTCCCCTCCATCAACCACTTCTTTCTGCTTTTACACTAAAGTCATTGAACAGCAGCTCTTGATTGATTGATATTAAATTAAGCTTCCTTTTGAATTTGCAGAGTTCATGCAGTGTTTCGTGCCATTAGCAGCATTCAAAAAGATGAATAGAGTACATTACCAAATACCTAACGTTCATTTATTATTTCTGTAGTGTAATAGCCGTAGCTTTCATGCTACAATATTGCGGATTGCGATTTGGACTTCAGGCCTGATGTTTTTCCAATATCTCTCCAGCATTTTTTTCATATCGCACCAGTATTATATGATGTTGAGACTCAAAGTTGAATAAAGCTGATGTGTGACTGTTTTTACTTTCTTCAAAAAACTGAAAAGTTATTCTGTATTTTGTATTTGGGGAGATTATTCATTCAAAGTTTGTGCTACCTCTTGATTTGGGATAGCAGTTTAAGTTGGATTGTTATTCAAAGGAAGTGACACTGATTTAGAATAATCCTAAAGGGAAACGCAGGAAAAGCCACTCTCCTTTTAATAGAATTTCTGGATCTACCAAAAGAGCACTAACACAATCATACAAAAACTGAACGCTTGGTGCTCTTTTTCTTATTGGCTTATTTCGCCTTCTATCACATATTTGATCAATTGTCATAAATTTGGTGTCATTCGAAAGCTTACACCCTCAGTATTCATCCTGTGAAAACCATGTTGAAATCAGACCATGCCTTACTGAGACTCAATGTTCCATATTTGGTAATTGTTTCGTGATAGAAGTGATATTGTGACATAAATCTATTATTTTGTGACAGGAGAACGCATAAAAACAAGTCTGTGCAATGTGGGTTACACTCGGTGGCTATTTTTGGAACAGCATCTAAATAAAATCTCAAGGGAACTTTTAATTTTGGTGATATCAACTTCAAATTTGGAACACAACTTGGTAAGATTTATGGCTTTGATTTTAAAAATTATGTATTTGTATAAAATATATATATTTTTTAGTACAGTATATTTGCTTTACAGTAAATTTAAACTTATATAAATTATTTTTTTAAGGGCTTTCACCTCAGCAATAATCTCCTGAGTGTCATCTTTAAAAGGAGAACAACCTTAGGTCCATTTAAGTTTGGATAGTGCATTTTCACATCTATGCTCAAAAAGGGTGCATGGTTACAGTTAAGGGGAGAGGAAACTGCTTCTCACTAACTGGCTCGCTTACAAAATGGTAATTTCAGTGTAAAGTGGTGTAGCTTTAACCCAAAATAGCGTTCATCAGAGAGGGCTAAACACTGAAGGTGACAGGACAAGACCCCGGTCCATCTTGGCACTTAGAAAACCCTCTTAAGAGTCCATTTAGCCCATAATTTCCTCATGTAACAAGGCTCTCATGTGATGGGCAGGAAAGCAGGACTAGAGAAGCTCATATCATTACAAGCGATGGATTTTTTGCATGGATTACTTTGCATAGATAGATCTTGAGAAATGTAATTTAAAAAGTGAAGTAACTTTTTTTGAAATGCTAAAATATGGAAGAGATGGGGGGAAAAGGTGGTATGAGTTTTTGGAAATTAATCGTGGTCCATCAAAGGAAGCAACTCAGAACAACAATTCGACTTTATAATTTTGCAAACATTATGGGAACATTGCTTTAGAATGTTCACTGAATGTTCCAAAACAAGTAGTAACATTAAACACATCAAATAAAAACCTTATAGCCATGTATAGACTTATATAGACAAATATCCAACTAAAATATTTCAGAAATATAACATTCAATGAACGATAAGATAATATTTTTGTGCTAACATTTTGAGAACATTATTAAAGAACAGCTAAACTTTGGACAAAGGCTGTATTAATGTTACTGGAAGAATGTTTTGTTCATAAAGTTCTGAGAATGTTACCTGTTAGCTGGGAAGAATCCAAATAAACTACAGTCATCCTATTAATTGTTGTTTTTAAAAAAAAAATTATATTGAAAATATCAGGGAGAGATCTGTGTTTGGAAGCATAATAATACAAATAAATGTTTTGATAATAAATCCTATTGCAATTATTTATATGTTTGATCAGTAGTGATGTGCATAGCCAGACAACAAAGACAGATGAACCAGAATCCAGTTAAGAAACAATCATAATTTTTGCATTTGCATTAGGTGCGACTAATATAATAGAAATCACACATAGCCTTTAAAATAAATATATGAAATTATAAATCAGCAATGGGAAATAATCTGTTCAAAAGACAGTATCTCAGTATTCTCTCTTGAGATTTAAACTTTGCTGCAAGCAAGCACCTGAGGGAGACAAATTAACCTCAAATAACCTTTAGATTTTGCAAAACAATAATGGAGTAAGAGTTTAAGATCAGATGAAATGGTGAGCATACTCTGAAAAACTGAATCGTGATAAAAGCGGATATGGACTATTGAGCTCACAGCAAGGAAGAACACATAATAGTTCATTTCTTTGATTTCATATCCAGGCAGAGGGAGGTGATAAACAAACTTTGATGTTTTTGCTGAACAACAGCGCATATCGTCCTCCCTGAGTTGGCGCTCAGGTATAAGCAGTCAGCACTTCAGTCACATTCTGCTGCATACGCACACAGAAAACCCTCCTCCTCTTCAGTTCTCTCCCTCTGAGACCGAACAGAAGAAGGGGAGGTGCTAGATTGTATGGTGGAGGGAGAGAGAGAGAGATACTGATATCAAGACACACTGGTGATAATCAATTTATATATCTGATATAGAACATACTGTAGTATACAGAACGAAAGAACACAATCTTCTGTTTCATGGTGACCTAAATAACTATTGGTTGTAGTGAATGTGGCTGTTCATAGATTGCAACAGTGCCCGCACAATTTTTCAGTGGTGTTGTTCCAGAAGTATATATATTTTTGCATTCATTTCTCCATGGGGATATAACAAAGTCTGCTAGAGTGTTATAACCACGAATCAAGCCAACCAGCTATGAGGTGAATCATAACATTAAAAAAATGAATTTGAAGCAAAAAAAGTATTTGAAAACCGGAAAAAAATACAAAGGTAAGACTGTGTATTTAATGGCTTTAGTGAGGGAAAGAACTATGATCCCATGAAGGATTGAGAACAACATAATCGAATTAAAAACAATGATAAATACAAAACTACTCATTTATATACGAAAACAACTTATTTTAAGATTATTGCAAAATATGCATATTTACACAAAGTATTTTGAGTGCGCAGGGAGACCGACTCAATTATGTCATTTGCGGTGCTACATGGGAGTGGGTGGAGCTAAAGAGCTTTTGGCGCGTTGTGCTTGTTTCGAACAAAACCACTTAAAGGCAAACCTGCAAGGTTAGCAAAAAAAAATTAAATAAAAAATCAAAACGTAATGCCTGCCAATGCTGTTTTTTAATGGATGTTATCATTCAATGAATCAAAAGCCGATAACATGTTTGCTCTTAAACATTAGTTTTTGATTTTTTGGTAGAATTCAGTTTACTGCACTTCTCATTAATTTCTATGGTATTGATTGTCGCACAACTTTGAAAGAAATCAATGACATCAAGGCTGAATGTGGTTATCAAGGCACATGTGATCCAAGTTAGCCGTTACACTTTCTCCAATGGTAGAGCCACAGACCATTGTGTCTCCCAATAATAAGTCCATCTCTGGTTTTGACTCTCTGATTAAATTGTCTGTATAGCATCATGGATAATGTAGTTTTTCACCATAAATTCCACTGTTAAACACAATTATTTTAAAAGGAAGTTGAACTAATACAAGCTGGCGGATTCAACAGATAATCGATTGTGAGCTTGTAAGACATGCTTCTGCTGCACATGTAATATACATGAAATAGCCCCCCAACACAGCAGGAGACAAGACATGAGAAAAGTGCTCAGCCCTCCCCCACACAAACATATTTTCCAGACAGTTGAAGGCTGTACAGCCAATGCCACAGTTGAGCAGCTTTTCCCAGTCGCTCTAGATTTTTGAGTTTGGAGCACAGTTGTGAAACAGCTGAAAGAGAATATTGCTATACATTTGTAAAGCAACTTTTCACTTGCATAGTTGCACAAATTACTGGAAGAAATAGACAATACAAGTATATTAAGACCTCCGATGCAAAAGCCTCTAAAAGCCACCTCTGTCAAAAATGAGATACTACTATTGAGTGAATGCTGTCCACACATAGTATACCTTCATCAAATACTTTCACTTCAAACTCACTAAATCCCAGCCTCAGCCCATTCAGAAATGCCGGTACTTGGGTAGAAACCTACATACAGTAGGAGCCTGATAAAAATGTCAATATTAAACAAAAACTTTAGACGGACTTAGAGGCTTTTGCATCTGAAGTCTTCATATATACAAACGTGCTGCTGAGTGAGAAAACAAGCTGCATAGGCAGATATGCATATATCTGTATACATTTTATGAACATAGACAGAACGAGATTGGACAAAACGCACACCCCAAACAAGCAGATCTACCGCCAAGATATTTGAAAGTTAAGGATGTTAAGTTAAGGACCTATCAACCTGCGCCATCTAGAGTTTCATGCCATAACTTGGTATAAAAACAATAGAAAAGCAGTGCAGTGGAACACAAAAACATGTTCTATGTAAACTGCCCCTAGGGTGTGCTTCACATCGAACAAGTATCAATACACGTTTTTTAAATGTTGAGCTATTTTTAACTTGAGCACCATGTTTTTAGAACGCTGTATCATGAGCGAGACAGTGCAAAAGACGCGAACGTAATGGTCAAACATGTTTACATAGAAAACAATGGAGAAGCAGTGCAGTGGAACACAAAAACATGTTCTATGTAAACTGCCCCTAGGGTGTGCTTCACATCGAACAAGTATCAATACACGTTTTTTAAATGTTGAGCTATTTTTAACTTGAGCACCATGTTTTTAGAACGCTGTATCATGAGCGAGACAGTGCAAAAGACGCGAACGTAATGGTCAAACATGTTTACATAGAAAACAATGGAGAAGCAGTGCAGTGGAATGCAAAAACAAGTTGTGTGTAAACAACTATGACACTGAAATGAAAGAAAGCTAAACTTTAGAAACTGAAAAATCGAATGTGAAAAATCCATGAAACATTTCATTCGCAATTTCACGAGTTCACACTTACAAATAATCAAATTAGAGTAAAGAGTATGTGTATTTGGTGTGCTGTCCGAGTAGAGGGCTCCGAGCTCTGTATTTTGGCCTGAACCCAGAGTAAACCTTATATATATATATATATATATATATATATATATATATATATAGGCCTCCTCTCATGCTGATTGGATAGACATGTTTATTGCTGATCGAAATGACGTGTTGATCGGATAGATCATTTGAACGTGTTCCTTCTGAACTTTGTTAATGAAACATCATGTACTTAAACCTTGTGCTAAATGCACTAAACTAAATTAGGCTGATTATAGATTGAGGCTTATTCGCAAAACTTTGTTTGTGGAATGTAGCCATGCAGACTGCATTGAGTAATAATTATGTGGGCATATTCATTAAGAATGCGTGTTGTTGTTTTTTGGGGGAAAATTTAACCACCTCCAAATGCCACATGCCCTTTCTCTATTTTTCTTTCTGTAATTCGGAGTTCTCACATGCTATCTCTCTTTTATTCCTTATGGAGACTAAGATTATAAGAAGCACACAGATAGAAGTCCTCAGCGGGCCCAGCTTCTTTTCATCCGAGGACTTTATCAAGAAGAACACTCTGTGTTAAACACACCCACACTCTGTCTCCTTTTCTCACATACTCTTTCTCTGCCTCATACACACACCACATATCTCGTTCTGCAGCTGGAAGCAATGATTTGATTCAGTGCTTTTGAGAGATTGGACCCCCATCGTTCATTCGGCCACAGCCCATCCCTGAACTCTTTCTCGCTGTCCGTCAGGGGCTTCACACTGTCTATCTTCACATTGTCTATCTTTAAGACTTTTGATATCTCTTCTCCCATTCAAAGTTGACGGCCATGACACATGTACTGCCTGTTTGATCAGACAAATAACATGGACTAAACAGTGATGTTAAGGAAACCCATGCATGGTAAGCTATGTAGATTCTGTAGTACTTTAAATGTGTTGTGTCTTAGTGGGAAGCACATTATTTATTTAAATGTTGGGAGAGTAAAGTTTCTGTAGCTAACCCAGATAACAAAAACATGTTAGGTTTTTGAAAATGTTATTTCTGAATCATCGTTTTAATTTTTTCAACATGAAGGGAACATTCTATTTTGTCATTTTGCAATATAGGCATGCTACTTTTTAATGGTCTCTGAACATTCTGAAACAAGGATAATTTAAAATATTCAAAATTCAGAGTTCAGAGCCCTTCCCTTGGACGCCAAATATCCATACTCTTTTACTATATCTGATTATTTATAAGTGTGAACATGTGAAATTAAAGTATGGAAATCTGTATTTATTTACACAGTAAACTGCTACTTATATCCCCTCTGTGTATAGAGAGTAGTGAACACTCTGTGAATTGAACTTTTTACTATTGCTCACGGGTTCTCTAGTATTTCTTTAAGATCTTAAGGTTAAATATAGACTTGGGGAGCAGCACAGCTGAACCTGGCATTAATTTTCTCATGTCAACTATTTCCCTCGAGGGAGTCTGACCATTTCTAGCTGAAATTAAATTAACGAACTGCTGATGCATATGATCAGACCATTGACTCTATTTTCTTCAGATTGTTCTTAAAGACATAAAAAAGACTGGAACTTTTATTAACCCAATATCTCAGAGACTTGGACAGAAAGAGATGAACTGAAATGAGGAAGAGATGGCATAAAGGCTATACTTATTCAATCTGCTGCTCAACCCAATGGATACATCTTTAATGAAGTAATGATTTATGGTTTAATGATAATTCAGAATTACAGAGAACACAGCTCATTTATCATAGACTAAAACTGAATGGTTAATTCCAGCCTGACTTACTGTGAGACTGAAAAAGAATGAGTCATTTAAAGCATTAGTCTTCTAAATCAGTTTCATACGGAAGACAATTTTTGGCCTCTATAAAAAAGTAATTAACTTTTCACAACCCTTTATCATGCCCACCCATACAACAATCACACAAAACGATTCAGGAAGGAGAGGTGTATCACATGGCTAATCTACAATAAGGCAAATCCACCCTAAGCTTAAGGATCTTGAAAATCCATTAGCATTGCAACAAAAGTTGAAGTAGTCTTCCATCAGGAACCACATTGTTGAGACCTGGAAAGCAATTTAATAAATTCAATTAATTAAAGTATTCAAAATTGAGTGGGGCTCTGAGGCTGGAACTGAACTAAATGTAATTCAATAAAATGTCATTTGTTTGTCATCTTTTACATAGCCTATTAAGCATTTTCCCAGTATTAGCCAAGTACATTAAAGGGATACTCAAGACTGAAATGGGTCAAATAAATAAATTTGCAGCAGTTGTCAAAACATTTACAACCCATGCTCATTGAAGAAAGTGCCTGGCGACATATCTGTAAAATGATATGTACCGTTACGTTTCTTCGTGAACATTTCGCGATATTTTAAAAAGTGAAATTTGCAGTTAGGGGAGCTAAAAGCGTGTTTAGAATTATCCAAAACAGATGAATGTGAATCTGGTTTCATTGTTGTACATATCGTGAGAGTTTAAAAATTAAAATTTAATCCAGTGTGTGCCGCTAAAAGGTTAATGTTCTATCGCGTTTGAAAATAATGTATCACGTACAATAGACCCTTCTCTAAACCTAATGATAATGTTTGGCAAAAGCAGACGTCAGATAAAAAAATATTCTCTGAAACAACCATGCCATATCAGATTACTTACACGTATTATTGTTATATTAGTAAAGCTAAATACCAACGGGTGATCCACACATTGGTATCCTTCATGCGCTGGAGATTACCTCCCATGCCAGGAGGTAATAATGGAGGGTGAGGACGGCCCAACGAATGGCCAAACATTCTTTTTCAATGGTGCTGTTTGAGAGCTTTCGACTTAGATACAGCACCGGCCGCTCCTCTCCTCCAACCACCTAGGACAGGAGTGCACCCATCCCCAACATCTGGATTTGGGTACCAAAACTATTGGGCTCACCCAGTTGCTATGTGATTGTTCTATTAAGCCCAACTCTAGCATGGCCTGTATTCATCCTGTACCACTTATTTCTTGTGTTCAGGTAAACGATAGTGATGGCTGAATGCCACTTCCCTGGAGATAGTTCGATATGGTGCTTTGGTTCTTATGCTTATGCTTTGGTGGATATGGTTCTTTGCTTCCCCCATGTGGCCTGCCATAGGATTAAAATGAGAACTTAAACTCGAAAAGCATTTCCCGACGGCTTTTTGGCACTAATAACTGGGTTTTATTTTCCTTTGTCTGGGTGTCTTGGGCCACCCAATACAACCTCTCTTTCATAATAGAAAAATAGGGATAGGAGAGAGGCTGATCAGGCTGAAGTAGCTGTCTGTCGATGGTGCAGACCCGGTCATATTGTACGTGTCTTTGAGTGTTTCATCACGCGACTGCTCGAGAGGAAAGTCATCTAACTCAGGTGGCATTAGCTCCGCCCTCGTTCTTGTTTGAGTCAGTCTGTGACGGTCCCGGAACAGCTTCCCCAGCCTGAGCCACGGCTTCTCCCGTCCCTAGCCCTGTCCACCAAGAGGCATCCACACACAAAATCCCCAATAATTGTGTAAATGCTGGCCAATCTGTACCCAAAATCAGCGGATTCCAAAAGTGGGGATTAACTCTTAACTCTATGCTTTTCTCCCCTAAATTGTACGGGTACTAAAGGATAATCCACCACATCCCCCCACACACCGCACCTTAACCTTACCAATCCAATGCGTTCTGTTGCATCAGGCTTTGATGAATGGAGGTTTGTTTACAGCTTGAACCCACCAAAGCTTGATATGCACCCCCCTTAATGCTCACAGGTATTTGGTACTACCGTGTACGTCATGTGTCTGGGCCATCAGCCACTTGCGGCAAGCGTCCCGGAGCTGTTGGGCCATCTCGAATGAAGGATGGCCCTTTTCAGATCATCTTAAGCCAGGAGGTTCTCCACAGGTAGCTGTTGTGCAAGCCACCTGTGCTTCCCCAGGCAGCAGCGGGATCAGGCGCATCGGCCATTGGGCAAGCGCCAAGCCACACGCCTCCACTGTTTTATCAAAGAGGTACACAAATGCCTCCAGGTTTCCTGCGGAACCATATTGACCAGCGGAACGTGGGCAACAATGGGGGCTGCGTTCAGGGCAAACTCCCGGCCGAACAAGCTCCGGATGACCCATCGGTCTTCTTCCTGCGCCTGGACCAACAGGCAGAAGCGATCATCCTGCTCCAACCTGAAGTCCATCAGCGCCTGATGTTGTGTCTGATGAAGACCAGCGAGCGGCTTGACAAGCTCCGCAAGTGATGTTGGCTGTGCTGGCTGCATGGCGGCGTGCTGACTTCCTCATCGCGGGTTTCGGCCACCAGTGTAAAACGTTCAAAGATATAATGATGAAGAATTCGAGGTGGCAAGCAATCCAAGTATTTATTGGACAATAAAGAAAAACTGAAAATAAACTTTGTAGGGCACACTGCCTCATAAAACAAAACAACAGTCCAATATGTAGCACAAAGGTCTCTCTCTCTCTCTAGTCCCAGGTGTGCGGGCCACTTATATCACATCTCTCTGTCAATCACTAGAATTAAATAGATGTTAGTCATCATTCACTTGACCTCCTTATTACCGCTCGTCTCCACACTCGTTCCCCCCCTGCAGACTCCGCTTTTGTCCACACCCCCCTCGCCACACTATGTGATGTAAATGTCAAAATGTATTTGTTTACAAATCATGCACTATGATAAAAATGTTTTGAGCTCATTACATAGTATTGAGTAAGGAACCAAGTGAAAATAAGCCTTTTTTTTATTTATTATTGTTATTAATGAAGCTTTGTTATTATTGCAGATGTGATAACATGGTAAATGGTAAATGGACTGCATTTATATAGTGCTTTCACAGACCTATGGCCACCAAAGCGCTTTACATTGCCTCACATTCACACACCGACGGCGGTGTCAGCCATGCAAGGCGCCATCCAGCTCATCGGGAGCAGCTGGGGTTAGGTGTCTTGCTCATGGACACCTCGACACTTGGTCAAGTGGAACCGGGGATTGAACCACCAACCTTTCGGTTTGTAGACAACCTACATGAACCACTGAGCCACTGCCGCCCCGAGAACATCAGAGAATCTCTAAATTCAAGTTCTATGCCATTTCACCTTTCAGGTATAAACCTTGGTACAAGGCAAATACTTTGAATAAAGGTAGGACTGAGTGATTTTGTAAATTGTTTAAGGAGATTTAAAGTGAACTGTCTCTACCTCGAGTCCAGAGCATTGGTGGATATTTCATCCGTGGATTGCATCTTGGATCAACAACATTATTAGTTGTGTTATATATCAATCTCACATTCACTTTAGAGAAAGAGCAACGTCTTTGTAGTATCTCCTTGGTTCTAGCTAGTGGAAAATGAAGGTCAGACATTAAAAATATAGAGTATAGTATCCTCTTTGCAAGAAAATAATTTTTTTTTCACCATTTTTTTCAAGATAAAACAAAGTCAACTACAAACGAAAAGACACACACAACAGTTGAGAGAAACAAACTGTACACATATAGATTATGTTTTGTTCAGATGTCCTGATTAAAGTTTTTATAATGGTCAAGATAGTTTAATAAAAGTGCTTGCCAGATTAATGTTATATAAAGTCTAAAGTCTTACAGTTTTACGTTATGGAGACTGTTGTATTCTTTCACACAGAAAGGATGAACTATATTTTAATGTTTTTACATCCACTGTTTTGGAATGAGCCTTGGGAATAATCTCTTTCATTTACCAATGATTTTATAGAAACATGATAAAGTACAGATTTAAAAAATACCCTTAAATATTCAAAACAAAATCCCAAAGGAAGACACAAGACCATCTAAACTCAAACAAGCCACAACTGCAGTGTATTTCGGGTGAAATAAACATTCTGTGATGATGATGATGACAATAATAAAAAAGGGCACTGGAATTGAAAACAATAACTGAAATAAGTGTCAGCAATTTGGTTGTGTTTCTGCTGTTGTGTATGTCAAGGCAGAAACAAATGACAGCAGTAAGAGCTGCAAATTGGAACAGTGACAAACGCTTACTGTTGTCATCATTGAACTGCATGGGTGACAAAACTGTCAGTCACTGAAATTGTTGAGAAAGACAAAGAGTAAGTTTTGAATTGTTTGTTGTACCAGGCTGATCTGCATCATCAGCAGCTCTCTAAAGGTTTTATTCCTAACAAAATCTTTCTGCTGAGATGCAAAGCTCTCCTGTTTGGTTTAATATATTATGCAACATTCCATATCAGGGAACATTTAATGTAGGTGGTTCTTAAATCTCTAAAAACACCTTTTGGTATACAGTACAGTTGTAATTTTCTTAATTTGCCCTCCTTTTCACTTTTGGTAATGATTCTCAACATAATAGCCATCGTTCTTTTATTTCAAAGAGTGGCCCTATTTGAACCCTTTTGAAAGACGATTTATCTTTAGTAAATCTCAAAAGGTCATATGTACTCGATAAACACTGAGAAAGAATCCTATTTTACTGGTGTGGCATGAAGGACAGAGTTATAACAAAGACAAGTGTCTGCCACCAATCCAGTGGAACATATATTGCATCTGGGACTTGATGACTTGTTTTCTGAGGGCGTATTTTAGAGGCCAGATGATGTTTGCCAATGCACGAACAGAACAACCACAGGTAGAAACTAACAGATGAGACCTCGGAGCCATCCAGACGTCAGGTTCAAAAAAACATCTATTTCTGTCCGTGGGTGGGAAAGAGAGCTTGCAGCTGTGAAAAGGAACAAATAATGATCCACAAACAGCCCCCAAACTCGACGCAAAAACATTGTGGCAGAGGAAAGGCATAATTGGAGAGTTATATAGTCTCGGCCAATCCTATTTAGTACTGGAAAGATGTGTCACCACCCTCTCAATGTCTCATTAGGCTCTGGTAGTCTCCCAATGTCTCCCAACCAGAATTCAAATAAGCAAAGTGTGTTTTAAGAAGTAACAGCATCCAAAGTCAATACCATGCATGCAAACCTTTAATATTTTAAATTTAATTGGTATCACTTTACAATAAGGTTCATTAGTTAACATTAGTTATTGTATTAACTAACATGAACTAACAATGATCAATACATTAGTTACAGTATTTATTAATCTTTGTTAATGTTAGTTAATACAAAACAGCTGTTCATTGTTTGTTCATGTTAGTTCACAGTGCATTAACTAATGTTAACAAATACAACCTTTGATTTTAAAAAGGTATTATTAAAGCAACACTATGTAACTTTTCGACCTTCATAATATATTTCCAAAACCCTTGTGATGGTACATGGACTTACAATAGGTTGAATGACACGTCTGCCATAGCCTGACGGGGTCTGTATCGCTTTTACTGGCACTATGTAACTTCGGGGTTCGGGTAGTTACCCGAGCACAAAAAGAACTACAAAATTCGACTGCTTTACGGCATACGTCACTTCCCCCACCACTTCGTCAAATTTGGACGCGAGAGGCCAACCAGCGTTTGTTTTTCCGGCTTTCATGCGTATGTTTTTGGGGGTGTTTACACCTGGCCACTTCATGCGTTTTCTCAATTCGGATAGCTATCCGATCGTGAAAAGACCAGGTGTAAATGTCCTCCGAAACGCATTCAAGACGGATTTGAAACCGATCGCTCAAAACCACTTCAGGAGGAGGTCTGAGACGCATTCCAGATGAAACTGGACAAGTGTAAAAATGCATCTGGTTGTTGAAACCACATATGTAAATTGTACTCCTCCCAAAAATGCTAAAAAAATAAATAAATACACGCGTTATAGGCTATATGTAATGTGATAGCCAGATATGACGACGCTACTGGAATCACCGCAGATGAGCAGCTGAGTAAGTTATGTATTCATCAAGCCAACGTGCAAACTATCGCAAATCAAAGTGAAAGTAAGTCGCAGACGCTTAACACACAATCATCATCATTAAAAGTAAATAAATTAAATGATCTTACCAGGGCTGTTGCTGCTCTCTCTTATTGCGGTCTCTGATTTTGAAAATTTAGCTGATGATCAATAAAATGCCGCTCGTATCTGTTGCTTTCAGTGACGTGCACTCCAATAAACATGCATATATATCACGGGAATTGAAGATCGGATTTAAATCCGTTTCGCAAAAACACATTTATGTGACCAGGTGTAAATGGAATCGTTTTGATATATCAGATAGCTATCCGATCTGAGAAAACGCATGAAGTGGCCAGGTGTAAACAGCCCCATGGCCAAAGCAGCAACGGACAAAAAAAAAAGTCAGAAGTAGGCTAACTAGCCTAATGACTGCAGGCTGACGTGAGCTACACGATCTTTTGGCGCTTGATAAAAATAAAACCCATGAAATTATATTCATATGACATGCTGAAATATGCCACTGTACCTGGGTTGAAGACATTTCACACGCAACGCAGGCTGTCTGCCCAAGACGTGAGAACTCCTTCTGCAGAGTTCGGGTAACGGCTTGTCAACAAATGCACGTGTTAACCATGTAACCATGACAGATTTTACGACAGTAGTAGAAGACAATACTGTTTCCCAACTGTAGGGGGAGCCCGAGAGCAAAAGTTACTTAGTGTTGCTTTAAATGTTGAAAATGATAGTAACTAAGATTAATAAATGCTGAAGAAGTATTGTTCACTCTTAGTTCATGTTAACTAAGATAGTTAACTAATGCACCTTATTGTAAAGTGTTACAATTTATTTCCATATATACATAATTTATATTCAATTAATTTACAATTATTGTGTGTGTGTGTGTGTGTTTATATGTGTGTGTGTGTTTATATGTGTGTGTGTGTGTTTATATGTGTGTGTGTGTTTATATGTGTGTGTTTATATGTGTTTATATGTGTGTGTGTGTGTTTATATGTGTGTTTATATATGTGTGTGTGTGTGTTTATATGTGTGTGTGTGTGTGTGTGTTTATATATGTGTGTTTATATGTGTTTATATGTGTTTATATGTGTGTGTTTATATGTGTGTTTATATGTGTGTGTGTGTGTGTTTATATGTGTGTTTATATGTGTGTGTGTGTGTGTGTTTATATGTGTGTTTATATGTGTGTGTGTGTGTGTGTGTGTTTATATGTGTGTTTATATGTGTGTGTGTGTGTGTGTGTTTATATGTGTGTTTATATATATGTGTGTGTGTGTGTGTTTATATATATATGGGCTCTGGGCTGGACGGGACCAGCCGCGGCGAGGGCTCTGGGCTGGACGGGACCAGCCGCGGCGAGGGCTCTGGGCTGGACGGGACCAGCCGCGGCGAGGGCTCTGGGCTGGACGGGACCAGCGGGACCAGCGGGACCAGCCGCGGCGAGGGCTCTGGGCTGGATGGGACCAGCCTGAAGAGGGCTCTGAGCTGGACGGGACCAGCGATGAAGAGGGCTTTGAGCTGGGCGGAACCAGCGGCGAAGAGGGCTTTGAGCTGGACGGAACCAGTGGCGAAGAGGGCTTCAAGCTCGGCGGGATAAAAGAAAACAAAAGCTCTGCGGGCATGACACTGTCAGTCTCTAGCTCGGCGGGCATGACGCTCACTGTCACAGGCGCGGCGGGCATGACGCTCACTGCCTTGGGCTCAGCAGATCTAGCGTGAAGTGCGGGCTCGGCTGGACTGGCGTGAAGTGCAGGCTCGGCTGGACTGGCGTGAAGTGCAGGCTCGGCTGGACTGGCATCTGTATTCCGGATGATGGTTGGCGTGGTGAAGATGGCTGGTGTGTGTGGTTGAGTGGTGATGTCATCTTCAGCCTCACCAACGGTGAGGGCTGACCCACTCAACCACAACACATGATCGAGATAACTGGCGAAGGTTCCTGGAAAAGCTGCTGCTGGGGCTTGCTGGTGCAGATGATCGTCTAAGCCCAACCAAAAGACAGATTTAAAGACATCATCTGACCAGCTTACCCCAGCAGAGAGTTCCAGGAAATCGGCGATGTAAGCCTCTATTGAAAGTCCGTCTTGGAAAGTGGTGAGTAGAGAGTGAGCTGGGTTAACCGGGGTGAGAAGAATTCCCATGCTGACTCTTTGTTTGGTCGGTTATTCTGTAATGTCAACAGGTTGAAGAAGAAGATGAAGGTCAAGCGAAGATACAAAATACTCAATATTTATTCCATAGGAAAATTCCAAACAAACACGAAACAGTGTGCAAGTGCACAAACAATAACCGACAATGAAAAGGAGTGAGAGGGGAACTTAAATACACAGATAATGACAAAGACAACAGGTGACGGTGATAATGATGATGAGGGTGATGAGGAGCAGGTGCAGGTGATGACAGAGGATTCTGGGAAGTGTAGTGAAGACACAGACGATGACAGACGGTGAATGTGACACAGTGAGAGTGTCACACAACAATCACTGTTGTTATTGTTCTTTTAGGCTGTTATTTTGTTTTTCATCTTCTAAATTTACACTACAGCTACTTCGGAAAACGTGATAAGGAGGTCCAAAAGGGACATGGTAAAGGAGGAAAAAAATGAGATGGGAGGGAAAATGATTTGTCAATGCTTTTGCCCTCTCTCACAAATATTTCCCATTCCCTCAAGAAACTTTGCATTCGCTTGTTTTGTGCGTTCAGAGAAATGTTGTGTTCGCTTTGAATGCAAAAGCAAAAGCATTGAAATATGGGTGCGTGCCAATCAGCTCCCTAGTTCAGTAGTCAGGGCACTGATCAGTGAGTTGGCCATTTTATGGGCTCTCTCAATCGTAAAATCCTTCCAGTGCACTGAAATGTTCGCTACCTAAGTCCCACAATGCACCGTGAAAACCAGGGAGCATTGGTGCTCTCATATGTTCCTTTATTGGAAGTTCTGATGCGTGAAACAAAAATCACATGAGCCAACTCACAACTTTTTTATATTTTATTTTAGCATAAACATACATCACTAGACAGGTAATGAACATAATCTAGCTAAAATGTATCATTTATTTATGGCAAGCGAAGTATTTATCATAATGTACTTTAAGTAACATTAAAAAATAATGTCAGGTAATGCGGTTGTTCATAAATATTAGTAGTGATCTCATATGTTGTCCATCATGTCCCTTTAAGGGCTCCGTAAACTGTGTTGTCATACAATTAAAACACAATTAATCTGAAACCAGCATGATTTATGAATTAAAACTAAATGAGAGTTTCGAACTACACACAGACAGCAATTTTCTCAGAAGTAAAACAAAAATATAAAAAAAAAAATATAAATAATATTTTGCTTAAGAACAAGTAAATAAAAAGTTAGTCTTGTTTGACATTTCAAATGTGACTTGTATCTTAAACTTGTGGAAATGTTTTTACGATAAGTAGACGGGATCATTTACTCATCATCATTTCGTTCCAAATATGACTTTCTTCTGCAAATCACAAAATAACTTTTTCTTCAAAATATCTTCTTTTATGTTCCATAGAAGAAAGAAAGTCATAGAGATGTGAAATGACATGAGAGTAAGTAAATGATGACACAATGTTCAATTATGGGTGAAATATCCCTTCAAGCCATATGATTTCCTTTCATGTAAGTAGCCTATTACAATCTTGGAGGCATCTTTCCCACATCTAAAAACTGACATACTTTCCTCTTTTCAAAGTGAATGTGATAATAAAACCTAGTATACGTATTACTTTACGACCTAGCGTGCCCATTCTTCACTGAAAGTCATTGCATGGTACAGGTATAACAAACACAACCAAGCAATTAAACAACTAAATATGCTGGCAATTAATCAACATTTTTTGACTCATTCAGACATCATAGTGCATACGAGATATAAAGAGCCCAGAGGTAAAGCGGTAGCTTTCCATGAAACAGACTAGAATTTAATAATCTTTTCAAAGCTGGAACAAATACAAATTTATCCAAAATTAACACACAGTTTATTGTTGCCTTCGCTTTCGTTGCTTATGGCAAATTTGATGGTACATTAACTTTATAGTGCTGCATGACGGTCCAAAATCATTAAACATTAACATACAATTATGGAATAGATTTTTAATGGCTCTGCTTTGTTTTAATCAGAGCCTGTGTCCAGGGAAGAGTTATCATACAATCTGGCAGACTTTGATTTAGGGATGGCTGGTTTTTAATGGCCTGTTCTGTGTGACCTTAGCGTTCTGGCACTGGCAACGATTGCATCTTTGTTCTCAAGGACATAGTGTTATAGGGATACATAAATGCTTGCGCTAAGCAAGAACACCAAGAGATCTTTGAAAGTCACACAGTAGTGATAACGTTTACAATAACACAAAGGTTTTATGGTGAGCCTATACTGTAAGAATCTAAAAGCCAACTTAAAAGTGAATTTGTGAATTAAGTTAAAATAAGTAAGGAATAATTGACTGAAGACAATTATTCCGCTTATACTACGGTTACCACACCTCAAAACATTGTTCAGATGATGTTTTTCAGGACGTTTGTCAGGTTTTTGTCCTTAAAACGGTCTTATGTGTGGGACTAATTTCTTACGCATCTCATCCCAAGCCTCCGTTGCAATTTCCAAAATTTTGCGTCATTTTCGAGCTAGTAATGGAGACTTGAGACATTGATAGCAGACTAATGCAGTTATTAGAGAGAGACATACGGAGACTTGAGACCAGTGGCGGAGCCAGGATTTTTTCATAGGGGTGGCCAGGCAAGGGCCAGCAACCAGTTTGGGGTGGCACAGAAATCTTAATTATTTTATCATAAAAAATAATTTGACTATAATGTATTGGACTGTTTTAGTGCCTACACAACTGAATAAAGTTAATTTGTACTTAACTGTAATTGAGATAGTAGCGAATTAGGAATCATGGAATACTGAGTGAATTTTATATTTTTTTTATTATTACCCACCACCTCATATTAAAATTAATTAAATAATAAAAGGGCACACACTATAGCTAAAGTTCAACTTGCTCAGTTAGCTTGGTTCTGGTTCTCAAAATCTCCAATAGCTTGTTCTACATTGTTGCATCTTCATGGATGAGATAACATGCAGATAACTACTGTATTCAATAGATTATTCAACCTTCAATGCGTTTTATATAATTAATGAACTCTTCAACCAATTCTGAGTTTGTCAAAAAAATATTTAACTTTCTATATTAGTTGTCAAAATAAATAATTTTGACCCCTGGCCGCCCCCTAGCTCCGCCAGTGCTTGAGACATTGATAGCAGACTAATGCAGTTAATTAGACAGATACAGAGAGAGAGAGAGAGAGAGAGAGAGAGAGAGAGATTAAGCGTGTGTGAATTACCTCAGTCTGTGCGTCTCTCAACAGTGTTCGGCACCAGCATCTGTACTTATAGCGAATGCTAGTGAGAAACGTCATGTAGCTTTTAAGCTGCTAAACTATTTTACTGATAAAATCATCAGAGCAGCGCTGACAACACGCAAGTGTGTGTTCGTACTAAATGTGTGTGTGTGTTTGAGTGGGAGAGAGTGCGAGAAAGAGATGTGCTTTTCCATAATAAGTTATAAATGCAAAATAAATTATAAAACGTAATTTTGTGGCAAAAAAACATGGAAATCATTTGTTGTTTTTATCCTATTGTTTACTATAGGCTATGTATCGGTCAGTGTCTGGGTTTTGGTTCTGTAGGAGAGCGCGGGGCACAAAGTAACGCGGGGTAAAAAGTAACACGGACATTTTAGATAGTTGCACAGGGTTAACTATGACGTTCTTCCGGGCTTTTCACCACACTGTCGTCAGACGTCTTCCCGCCATCTTTCAAGAAAGTTCGTCAAATATTGGATGAGAACTGAGGAGAAACTCTTTCGCCAGCATGTAAGTATTGTTTTTTATAATAGTTTTTTTTTCGATTGTCAAAGAATGTGTGAAAGTAGGTTAGTCTAATCTTATATTGTTGTGATTACCGTCTTCTTGGCTAAAAGATGTTACCATTTTGAAAGATGTGAAAAACGCATAGTGACTGCTAGCCAGTCCTGAGGTAAACACTACACAGCGGGGTTAGTTGTAACACGGTGTTACAACTAAGCCGCACATAATAATTGGCAATGTCGGATTGTATCAAGTACATTTTGTGAATAAATATATATATATATATATATATATATATATATATATATATATATATATATATATATATAGCAAATATAAATTATATGTTTGTGTACACATACTCACACACATATATCATTTATATTTATAAGCTATATATACATACATATGTATGTATATATAGCTTATACATATAAATGCTGTGTGTGTATACACACACATATAGCCTATATAATTTATATTTAAATAAATTGAATACATTCCCATTGTATTACAGTAAGTACAGTTTGTACAAACACTTGTTGCATTTCTTTTATTCACAGGGTTAGAAATAGTAGAAAGTCGACAACTAGGGGACAGACTACTAGGGAAGTTTTTAGTTTGGCAGCCAGGGAGGTGGAGAGAGGCAGGTCCTTGCGGAGCGTGGCAGATAGCTATGGCATCTGCCATGTTACTCTACACCGCTTTATAAGACGTAAACACAAACTGCAGGAGCAGGGAGTAAGATCACCACTACCTCCAGTGGGCTACTCTTCACACAAAAAAGTGTTTACTTCAGAGCAGGAGGAGCAGCTTGTTGCTTATTTGACTCGAGCGGCAGCAATGTGTTATGGGCTGAGCCCCAAGGAGGTAGGCTGGTTGAACTAGGATAAGTTAGGAATAATTGCTCTGTTCTGTTGAATTCTTTTCACATTCAAGTGCCTGTTTCTGTTATAAATGGTAGGTTCATTTGTTTGAATGCTTAGAATAAATGAATTAATACATAGGCCTACACGCTCTCTCTCTCACACACACACATACACACACATAAATACATACATAGGCTACACACGTGCATACAAGTATGCATATATACTTACACGAATAAGCAATTTTAGGATGCCTTGTGTGATGTATGTAAAAGCAATTCATGTAGTTGACTATTTTTTTTTTCTTTACTTTTTTATGTTTGTGTTTTTTAGGTTCGAAAACTTGCATTCGAATGCGCTGTCAAGTTCCACTGCAAATTCCCGGAATCCTGGTCAAAAACCCAAATGGCAGGCAAAGACTGGTTTACATCCTTCCTCAAAAGGAACAGGTCTCTTTCAATACGAAAACCACAAGCCACCAGTATGGCGAGAGCAACTAGTTTTAATTCTCACAGTGTAGGAATTTTTTTTAACAATTTAGACACTGTATACAACACTCACCATTTCAGGCCAAATGACATATGGAATATGGATGAGACTGGTGTGACCACAGTACAGACCCCAGAAAAAATTATTGCGACAAAAGGAGTACGCCAGATCGGAGCAATGACATCTGGAGAAAGGGGTACGCTTGTGACTGTGGCAGTGGCCATTAATGCCCTGGGGAATTCGGTGCCTCCGTTTTTTGTTTTTCCCCGTAAACGGTATTACTCTCACTTCATCCATGAAGGGCCGCCTGCATCAGCCGGAGCAGCAAATGGGTCTGGTTGGATGCAAGAAGAGGAATTTTTGCAGTTCCTTCACCACTTTGCCAACCATACAAAACCCTCGCTAGAAATGAAGGTACTTCTCTTGCTGGACAATCACGCGTCCCACCTGTCTGTGCCAGCAATGGATTTCTGTAGAGAAAGAGGCATCGTTTTACTTACTTTCCCGCCACACTGCACTCATAAGCTCTGTCCCCTGGACAGAACAGTTTTTCGATCTTTCAAAGGGAGGGTCAACACGCACCTGGACGCCTGGATGAAAGCTCACCCTGGCAAGAACGCCACAATATACGACCTCCCTGGGATTGTTGCAAAAGCGTTGCCACAGGCAACAACACCTGAGAACATCATGTCGGGTTTCAGGTATCTATCTATTAAATAAAAATTTAAAAATCGTTAATTTCCTTTGGGATGAATAAATTATCTGTCTATCTATCTAGGTGCACTGGTATCTGGCCCTACAGCCCTGATGTGTTTGGAGAAAATGACTTTGCTCCTGCATATGCAACCGACCGACCAGAGCCAACTACCTTGACATCCTCTGCAGATTCCGCCACACTCCACCAGGGCTCCTCCACACTCCACCAGGGCTCCTCCACACTCCACCAGGGCTGCTCCTCTCTCCACCAGGGCTCCTCCACACTCCACCAGGGCTCCTCCACACTCCACCGGGGCTCCTCCTCTCTCCACCAGGGCTCCTCCACACTCCACCAGGGCTCCTCCACACTCTACCAGGGCTCCTCCACACTCTACCAGGGCTCCACCACACTCCACCAGGGCTCCTCCTCTCTTCACCAGGGCGGGCTCCTCCACACTCCACCAGGGCTCCTCCACACTCCACCAGGGCTCCTCCACACTCCACCAGGGCTCCTCCACACTCCACCAGGGCTCCACCACACTCCACCAGGGCTCCTCCTCTCTTCACCAGGGCGGGCTCCTCCACACTCCACCAGGGCTCCACCACACTCCACCAGGGCTGCTCCTCTCTCCACCAGGGCTCCTCCACACTCCACCAGGGCTCCTCCACACTCCACCAGGGCTCCTCCACACTCCACCAGGGCTCCTCCACACTCCACTAGGGCTCCTCCACACTCCACTAGGGCTCCTCCACACTCTGCCAGGCTCCTCCACACTCCACCAGGGCTCCACCACACTCCACCAGGGCTCCTCCTCTCTTCACCAGGGCGGGCTCCACCACACTCCACCAGGGCTCCTCCACACAGGGCTCCTCCACACTCCACCAGGGCTCCTCCTCTCTTCACCAGGGCGGGCTCCACCACACTCCACCAGGGCTCCTCCACACTCCACCAGGGCTCCTCCACACTCCACCAGGGCTCCTCCACACTCCACCAGGGCTCCTCCACACTCCACCAGGGCTCCTCCACACTCCACCAGGGCTCCTCCACACTCCACCAGGGCTCCTCCACACTCCACCAGGGCTCCTCCACACTCCACCAGGGCTCCTCCACACTCCACCAGGGCTCCTCCACACTCCACCAGGGCTCCACCACACTCCACCAGGGCTCCTCTGTGCCTGAATTCAATCCTGTTTTAGTCAGGCCCTTCCCCAAGGCACCTCCAAGAAAAGAAGTTGCCAAGCCCAGAAAGAAGATAATAAGTGCCATCCTCACAGACACTCCAGTCGTTGCAGAGGAAGAGGTTAGAAAGAGCAAAAAGACAGCCCCCAAGAACAGAAGCCTTGGTGTGAAAAAAAGTAAAGCAAGTAACTCAGTTGACTGCCTTGTGTGTGGGGAGGAATTTACATCCTCTGCACCTGGAGAGAAATGGGTTAAATGTGTCTTTTGTGATGGGTGGGCACATGAGTTATGCACAGAGGGAAATGAACATTATGTTTGTCACGTCTGTGATGAAGAGTAAGTTGTATTAAAGGGATAGTTCACTCAAAAATGAAAAGGAGCCCATGATTTACTCACCCTGAAGCCATCCTAGGTGTATATGACATTCTTCTTTCAGACTAATACAATTCGAGTTGTATTTAAAAAATATCCTGGCTCTTCCAAGCTTTATAATGAGAGTTAATGAGTATATTTTTTTGGAAGTCCATCAGAGCGCATCCATCCGTGATGGAAAATATACTCATTCACTCCCATTATAAAGCTTGGAAGAGCCATGACATTTTTTAATATAACTCAGATTATATTCGTCTGGAAGAAGAATGTCATATACACCTAGGATGACTTAAGGGTGAGTTAATCATGGGGAAATTTTCATTTTTGGGTGAACCATCCCTTTAATGAGTAAAGTTTCTAGGCTACACATCGTAAAGTGGTGTGTTGAAAATGTTTCCACTTACTATGTGATGAATATTTGTTAGATTTATCATTTATAAGCACTGATACAAAATAATCAGTTATTCAGTTCATTCAAATATCAGTTATACAGAAACGGTGTGAAAAGATGCATTTTTTTTATTCTTTACCTTGAAAAAGCTTATGCAAATGTTTAAATGTCTTGTGAAATGAAATGGTTTATGCACATTTTAAAATGTCTTAAGATAAAAAAAGAAAGTTACATAATTTTTAAAATGATATATCGGTTCATGAAACTGAGGCCTATATACAGGTCTGTTTTAAAAGTAAAAAAAAAAAAGTTTGACATGATTTGTTGTCTAATCTCCTTTAAATCACACAGTTGAAATGTCTTCGTAAATGTTGAGTGACATGTTTTTATTTTTATTTATTAATGTATTTATCTACTAGGCCTACTGTAATAAGAAAAATAAATTATTATAATTATTGAACCAGTTTATTGTTGAAAATAAATCTGTGTCTACACTCAAGAGTATTGTTTTAATAGATAAAAAAATTTGACATACTGTGCTATGTAGAATAAAACATTTAGTTGAGTATACTATAAGGAAATATTCTATAAACTAAACTGAATTTGAATTTATTGTGTGAAATCTGACTCTTCCAGCAACTGTTACAACTAACCCTCTGTCTGTTACAACTAACCCCGCCCACGGGGTTAATTGTAACATTTGACTCTTGGCGCTTTGGGCGATACTGCACAGGAACGGTAGGTCCGACGAACATACAAACAGTGCTCATTTGTAGGAGAGGCTTGCATGTTGTTTGTTTAAAAATATGGTTTGTCTAACCCCATTACTTTGTTCATTATTTGGCCAAATCCAAAAAGTGTTACGTTGTGCCCCGCGCTCCCCTATAGGCTGTAAAGACCTTTGAAATAACTGAAATCATTTGGTGAAGTGATATAGAACTAATGTGGTAAAGACCTGCCTGGAACTACTTTAGCCGTGCGTTTCCCTGAAAATAATTGCACACCTTAGAACGTTCGTCAACCAATCAGAATCAAGAATTCAACCGCCCCGTATTATTGGTAACACTTTACAATAAGTTCCAGTCAGTTAATGCTTTATTTATCATGACTTATAGACCCCTTCACGGTTGACGTCACAGGAAAATTAGCAGTTCGCAATGCGCAGGTCGGGGTCAGAAAGTTAATTCCATCCCATTGAATTGTGTGTTAACCAGAGAATTTCTCGTCAAGAAAAAAAAAGCCTACTTGTTGCGTCATGGACTGTGAAAATCGCACCAGTTGTGGAGTCAAGTTTTTCAGGATTCCTGCAGGATCTCATCCATTTAAAAAAAAATAGACGACATCTGTTCAGATAGATACTGCTATCTGCTAAGTCTGTAGCATGACACAGGTCAATTAATGCCAGATATCAAACTTCACCTAACTATTAAATCAGTCTACAGTTTACAGAAAACATTTGTTTACTTACCATGGCTTAACTCTACCGTTGTTGTCACAATGTTGGCGCTAGCCTGCGGCAAACTACTAGCAGCTGGCTACGTCTGTAGCATGACACAGGTCCATGACATTTAAAAAACTATTAACCTGCATAGCTTAACGTTATAGGCTAGTGTCCAGAAAACTGTTCATGCAATCCAGGCTTTTGAGTTTAATCTAACAGAAAGGGATGATAAAGGATGACTTTACCTGATATGAAGGGAGCACTACAAACACGAGCCTCTTTGATCGTAGCATTGTCCCGGTCTGCCCGTTTATAAAAAAAACTATGAACAGTTTTCTGTACACTAGCCTATAATGTTAAGCTATGCACGTTAATAGTTTTTTAAATGTCATGGACCTGTCATGCTACAAACGTAGCCAGCTGCTAGTAGTTAGCCGAAGGCTAGCCCCAACATTGTGACAACAACGGTAGAGTTAAGCCATGTTAAGTAAACAAATGCCATTAGCTAAAACAAGTTTATTATGGTAATGTTCCTGTTCCTGTGGTGGCAAAGACAGTGCATATACCCTTGACACAATATGCAGGTCTATTAGCCGCGCCATTTTTTTGACCCCATGCTGCAGGCGCACCCAACCTAGGCTTTCGATGTTTACAAACATTGAAGGGGTCTATAGACCTTATGCGCCAGAGAAACAAGCGTGCAGCCATCTTTTGAATTTTGACTCTGAACTTCCTGCTGTAACTCTGTATGCACTCTGAATCATGTTTAAAAATATGGCATCACTGTCGAAGAGTATTTAGCTGGTGAAGTGGATTTACTTGAGTTAACGAAAGTTATCATGAGCATTGTAGTGTTTTAAGCTGATGTCATAAATGTCAATAGACCGGGAAGATTTTAAACGAGCGGTTCATTCATAAATCCACAAGATCTTACCTTCATGCAGTGGAAACACAAACCGGAAGACAGAACACAATGAGCGCAGTGCTGAAAAGAGGTGGGGCTTCATAAAGCCTAATACTATAATAATAAATGAGCAAAACATTTGTTACATTATTTATTCATCTTTGTTAACATTAGTTAATAAAAATACAACTCTTCATTGTTATTTTATGTTAGCTCAGGTCCTTAAATAATATTAACAGATACAACTTTTGACTTATAATGTATCAGTAAATGTTGAAATAATAATATTCTAATAATAATAATATTAATAATGCTTTAGAAGTATTTTTGTTAAATTATAAATGTATCATTACTGTAAAGTGTTACTAATCATTAAAAATTTAAAAATAGTGCTGATCCTAGAAAATTTTGATATTTTTTTTATGGGCGAGATCCTATGGGAAGATTTAAAAAAAATGATACTGCACATTACAAAACCAACTTTAAAGTAGTGGCATTCCCATGCGGAGGCAACTGCATGTGATCTTGTGCACTGAAAAGTAGCAGAATATACCAGTATATGAACAAGATGGTTTGAATGACAAGCTTTTACAGCTCGTTTCTATTACAACCTCTTACCCCTTTGGTCTTCTTAAAAATTGGCAAGCCACATTGCCTTGAATGATGCACATGAAAGTCGACTGAGCCAGTTCCCAGTGAAATAAAACTTGTAATGCCAGTCCTTTTCCAATATTACCTTGTCACTTTGCAAGTCTCCCTCCCTGTGTTATAGATATTTATAGCTTTTGGCAGTAGAAGGTTAATTGAACTATAATGGGTTCATATATGAAATTCAGGAGCAGAGGCATAAAGTCGAGAAGTGTGGAGGGAAAAACAATACCCTTACAAACACCTTGTTAGTGACTGACTTCTTAGTGAATATCTAAAATTCCGGCTGACAGTCCCATTTGAATATGTATGTTGTCATCACACTGTTGTAAAATGCCTTTTATTTTAATTGAGAGCTCTCCTGGAGTTCTGTATGTGCATAAAACATCTAAAATCTCCACAGGGTTTCATAGTACAGTGTTATGCAAAAGTTTTGGCACTCCTCTGAGGCTGCATTATAATTTGCTCTGTCTTTATGTGAAAAGATCATAGTCAATTTTGCCATTCAGTTTCTAGAGAAATCTGGATAATGTGACACTTTTCAGACAAAAATTCTTAGTGTAGCAGTACTGAGTTGTATGAAATAAAAAAAAATGTGAGAAACAGGCTGTGCAAAAGTTTAGTCACCCTTTCAATTGCGTCGATTTGAACACATGTAGTCACTTAATCCTGATTGATAGCAACACAAAATTGATTTGATTGGCTCAATTAATCTTAGACTGCAAACACAGGTGCAACCAATCATGAAAATGGATATTTAAGGTAGCTATTTGCTAGTTGATTCTCTATAGGAAAGTAGCAACATGGGAACCTCAAACGAACTCTTTAATGACCCAACTATTAGGATAGTTTGTAAATATTATAAGGATACAAAAGGTTATCACAGAGGTTTAAGGGCTCTGTCTCCACAGTTAGAAATATAGTTAGAAAATGGAAGGCCATGGAATAGTCCTTGTGAAGAAAAGATGTGGTATTGCTCACAATATTTTATATACTGTATATAGTTATATCGATATATATAAAGCGCTATTAAAACAAGGTAATGTTAATTTTATTATAATATATAGCTATATAATTCTCATCTCACATCATTGATCTGCAGTTAGACATTTTTGAAACAGGACGTTTTCCATGCTATAATCTATAATAAAAGACACAGTATATATGATATATCTTACCTTTCAAGCAATGTGGAAGCAAAAATGACTAAACAAAAAATAAACTTATACAGCCATGTTATCTTTGCAAGCATAGACTGCATTTAATTTAATCAGTCTTTTTTATTATACAATTAGCATCAAACAAACGATATCGTTCTTATTCACACTGATTAAAGATTATTAAAAGAAAAGATTGCACAACCGCCAAATAGGTGGTGATATGCATGTGAATCAGCATTTAACAAAAGAAGTAGTAGTATAGCACGCTTTTTCTTAGCGTCCATTTCCATGGTGACTCATTGATTCGTCGCTCTGTTGAGAATGTCTGGTCTGTTAACCATGAACATACTCTTGGATGAACTTACTCCCAGATACGTTTTTGGAACCAGCATACCTCGAGTAAACAAAGTTTGGTTTAATCAACCGAGAGTTCAGGGTATGTTTGGCGGTAAGATAACCTTGCTTTCTGGAATACACCCCTGAAGCACTTTGCATGGCGGAAAAAGAACAGCATTCCAGGAGAAGAACCTCCTCCCTACTGTAAAATTTGGTGGAGGGTCCATCATGCTTATGGGGCTGTGTGGCAGACAGCTACTGGTGGAAACCTTCTCAAAGTTGAGGGTTGCATGGATTCCACCAGGTACCAGCAGATTCTTAAGAACAATGTTCAAGAATCAGTCAAGAGGTTGAAGTTACGCCATAGGTGGTTGTTTCAGAAGGACAATGATCCAAAGCATTGTTCCAAACCTACCAAGGAATTCATGCACAGACACAGATAATATGTTCTAGAATGGCCATCCCAGTCCCCAGACTTGAACATTAGCAAAAACCTATGGAATACTTTGAAGCGGGCTGTCAACACTCTGCAGCCAACAAACCTGACTGAACTAGAGACATTTTGAAAGGAAGAATGGTCCAAAATACCTGCAGCCAGAATTCATGGTCTTAGCAGTGGCTATATGAAGTGTCTACAGGCTGCTATTTCAGCAAAATGAGGCTCTGCTAAATATTTATGTGATTGTTCCATTGGGGTGCCTTAATTTTTGCACCTGTCTGTTTTTGTTATGATTCACATTGCATGGTTTCTGTTGATTCAATAAATGTTTCCATTAGGTATAAATTATATCCAAATGAAGTTGCTGCTTCAAAAGCCCAGCAGATTATGAATTTAAATTATGATAATTATCAGGGGTGCCTAAACCTTTGCATAAAACTGTTACTCAGTACTGATGAATTTTTGTTTTAAAAGTAAACATGTTATCTTAAAAAAATAAAAAAATAAATTTAATGAAACTAGCATGAATAGTGAGATTTGTTCCAAGGATATAGCCTAGAAATTTCAAATACTGGATGGATTTAATACCTTTAAAAATCTAAAAGGAGAATAGTTTCTTCCTACGTGTAATTTCAACCGATGCTTTTAAGTTTCAGGAAAGCGTGGGATAAAGAAGAAGAAAAAACATATTAAATGTAATTGGTCATTTTATTTACAATAACATTACAGGATCCACACCAGAAGAAACTGAGAGCTGTGTTGCACAAGACTCACACTGACCTAAAAAACAAAGCACAAAGGAGCAGTGTAAGAGGAGAATAAACAATGGCGTCTTAAATTATTGAATATTTTTTGGAATGGTTCACAAATGTGACCAAATTTTAATAGAGATAAAGAACATTAAAGGTCATTTAGAGTCATGAACTACTTGTGCTCAGAACGTGTCTGATGCAAAGTTACTTACAATGTGTGACTGATAGGAGCTTCATTTCTTCAGGATCTGATGCCTGACAATGATGAAGGGGAAGGTGAATCCACTGCCAAAGAACAGCACCATCATCCCAAGGAGCCTCCATTTGTTTTCTACGGAGAACGGCAGGTTCTGCAAAAAAGATAATAATAAAAAATAAATAGTATAATTAATATATATATATATATATATATATATATATATATATATATATATAATTATTGAAACCACATTAAGGAAAATTAATGTAGAGAACTACTAAACATTTCCTCATGGTTTATGACTTTATAATTTAAGTCATGCTTCCTTAAAATTAATTAAACTGAATATGGTCTTTGACTATGTTCACACTGTCAGTCCAAATCCGATTATTTGTGTATCTTTTTGGAATCTGATCTAAATTAATTACTATGCTGTTCACACTTGGTAAAAATTACTGGATTCCAATCGGATATGTACAAAATATGGATTTGGACTGACAGTCTTAATAAGGCTTTTGTGACCTAGCCAGAATGTTTGACTGAGCTTCTGACCAATCATTGGTCTTTGGTCCTGACTTTTCCAGTCATTTGTGATTATGAATTACTTATGAATTTCACCATGTAGGTGTATTTGTGGTTATGTGCATTGGCTGAAGAGACTTCCCACACATTTAGATCAATGCATTTCCATAACTTTTCCAGGACTTCTGCAGTAGTTCGGTCACGAGTTATAAAATAATAATAATAATAAATAATAATAATATATTGGGATAATCACAATATGCAATTTATTGCCAATTGATACATTTAAAAGTTAAACGCAACTTCAATAATATGTATATTAACAATATAAAATTAGTACAATTTATTAGAATAAATAAGACTATTAATTTCCATGACTTCTGATATTTCCAGCTTTTCCATGACCGTTGAATAAAGACAATATATGAAGCAGCAGGTGCACTAATGCCAATTCAAGGTCATTAAACACAATTGTAACATAAGTCAACCTCCTTGAATCATAAATAAAAGTACATGAATGCATTCACACTGAAAATCATTGAAGGTCTTCCTTTATGTAAAAAAAAGCGGTTAAAGAACACAGGCGCGGTGGCCTGATAAAATGCTAAGCTAAGCTAAGCTAAGGAAACTCCTGCACTCCGCCCTTACAGATCCATTAAAATCACAGTTTAACACTTAAAACAACTATTTATATAAGCTTAACCGCCTCTATGTACAAACCAATGTGATCACTTTTAACTAAACACTTAAAAAGGCCTCCGGTCGGGCTTCAGATGAACACAGGCCTGTGCCAATCAGGCATACAGGCGTTGAAGCTTTAAACAAGAACCGACAAATTCTGGTCACATCCTAAAATCTCCTCACCTTTCCTGGTCCCTCCGCATAGTGACTGGAGCGCACCGCAGAGGTGGCGAATCGTCGCACGGCTTGTCCGAGCATCTTTTACTGCTGAAGTGTGTGAAATCTGCTCGACCTGAATCTGACTCTCAACGACCTTCCTGTCTGTGCCTGGAGAAAGAGGGCGAACAGCCTTATGGGTAACGTGACAGTCAGACCGCGAGGTATTATGGGAAATGCAGTTTTTTATTTATTTATTTATTTTATTGAATTTTCAAAATTACATCATTTGATATCAAGTTCTCGACACATTTCGTTTACAAATTTTCACATTTGGTAAGTATAACTTGAAACAACAATAATTTGAAAAAAAAGGAGAAAAAAAAGAAAAGAAACAAACAAAAGATAAAGGGCATCACAAACATATATTAAATTCATTTAGCAGAGATACAGATCTTTGGGCTTTTCGATTTTTTAAAAACTTTACAGACTCAAAATACATTTTAAAGGCTGCTTTAAAATGAGCAAAGTTGGGTTTTGAGTTAGGCTACTCCATTTAGTTTGATGAATATGAAATTTTCCTAATAATAGAAACAAATCGATAACATACATTTTTCTTTTAGAAAAGTCAAATTCATTTGTATGAAGTAAGACAGATGACAAATTTAAGACTATAGGTTGCAGTTCATTTTAACACCTAGAAATTGAGACATCTCATAGCAAAAGATTGAAGAACAGGGACATTCAAAAAATAAGTGCACAATAGACTCTCTTTCACAATTACAAAAACAGCAATTGTAAACAATATCCAGATGAAAACGCTCTAATGTGTCTTTCACATGATATATTCTGTGAGCAATTTTAAAAGACACTTCTTTGGTTTTATTTGATACACAATATCCAACTAAGAACTCCCCCAAAATGTTCCCACTTAAATGAGGGAAACATATTAACCCAAACAAATTTAGATGGAGGAGAAGATATACTGACAAAAAGAGATCTAATCAATTGGTTACTGCATTTATCATTAATTAAATCAAGTTTATCTAAAAACAAATGTTTTGAGACTTTACTTGCAGTGTTACCCCTATAGCCCTGATTTCTGAATAGAGATAAAATGTTGGCAGAAATAGAATTCATGACAATACAATATTCTTTAACAGAAATATGACACTTTCAGATAGTTCAGCAATACTCAAAAACTGACCATCAGAATTCAACAACTGACTAACTAATAGTATATCAGACTCAAACCAATGTCTTAAAAATAATGTTTTTCTACGGTGTGTAATATACTTATTATTCCAAATAAAAAAGGAGTGAGGAGAGAAGTTATGTTTAAAAGCCAAACACCATGTCAAAAAGACTTGCTTGTGAAAATTAGATTAAAAAAAAGAGGTATTTTGTTGATATCAAAACTGCATCTAAGGAAAAAATTGATACCACCAAGTTGATTAATTAAATGGTTAGGGAAAATATTCCACATGAGCAATTATTTTTAATAAAACATCTTAGCCAATTTATTTTAAAAGTGCTGTTCAAAGTTGTAAAATCCACAAAATTCAAACCACCCTGATCATATGGATTGCATAGGCTACTATATTTTTCTTTAAATAATGAGTTTTTTTTTTTCCCCAAACAAAATCAAATAACAACTTGTCAAACTCTTTGGTAAATGTCTTGGGTACAAATAGAGCTTGGGAGATATACGCAGATCTTGACAAACCTTCAGATTTAGACAATAAGACACGACCATAAATGGATAAATCTCTCTCTGCAACCAAGAGTCAAACTTTCTTTTTGTACTGTTGATAATCGGATTAAAGTTAAGAGAAGCACGATATGATTCATCTTTGCAAAGTTTTACACCAAGATATGTGACAACCTCCTTGACAGGGATTCCATCAATTTCTTCGAGGTTAACACCCCTAAGTGGAAAAATCTCACATTTGCTTATATTAAGGTTGAGACCAGATGCTTTAGAGAAATTATTTATGGTACGAATTGCTTTGCTAACCTCTGCAGCATTTTTTAAAAATAGTGTTGTGTCATCAGCTAGCATTCCCAAAAACGTTAATACCTTGAAAGAAATTCATATTTACATAGCAAGAAAGAACCATGTGTGACGAGCAGAAAAAGAAACGGTGAGATTGGGCAGCCTTGTCTGATGCCCCTAGAAAGAAAAAAATCTACCAGAAGTCCCATTAACCATTTTAACAGAGCTGTTACATTCGGTGTACAGGGCTGTAATCGCCTTTCTAAAGAAATTCTCAAATTTAAAGTATCCTAATGTTGCAAACATGAATTTGTGTTCTACTGTGTCGAACGCTTTATTAAAATCAACAAATAGTATCAGATTGTCATCATTGAGAAGGTGACTATAATCAATAAAATCAAGAATAAGACGGATATTATTACAGATATGCCTCCCTTTCATGAAGCCAGACTGAGACTGATCAATTAAGGAGTCCAATCCTAATTTCAGCCTGCTAGCAAAAATAAGAGAAAACAGTTTGGCATCAGTGTTTAATAAAGTTATGGGTCTCCACCCATCTAGAGATAAGGTGTCCTTATTTGCCTTTGGTATTAAGGTAATTACCCCCTGTCTGAGAGATGGAGGTAAGATTCCATTATTTATAGATTCATTAAACATAGCTAAAATAAACGGGGAAAGGGCATCTCTGAAAGTTTTGAAAAATTCATTCGTAAGCCCATCATTACCAGGAGATTTGTTGTCCTTGAGTTTCTTAATATTGTCAATAATTTCTGTAATACTAAGCTCTTTCTCACAAATGCTGCCAAATTCATCATTAACAAAAGTACTAGTATTATCCAATTTTTCTAAAAATGACTCCATTAAGGAGTACTGTATTTCAGAGCTAGAATACAAAGTTTTATCAAATTCTGCTATATGTTTTGAAATTGTAGATAAATCATTTGTGACAGAATTATTTATGCGTAATTTATTAATTGATAATCTTTCACCATTTCTTTTTTCCAAAGAATAAAAATATCTTGTGTTTTTTTCACCATGCTTGAGCCACTTTCTTCTGGAACGTATTACAAGAGAATTTAAACAAACATTATGAGGAAAAGGCAAAATCTGCTTTCATAGATTTTGCCTTTTCCTCATAATGTTTATTTAAATTCTCTTGTAATTTTATGTTACTCTGTTAAATCTGTTTTATCACACAGGACACAGCCATAGTGTCAGCCATCTTTGTTTGGAAGCTAAGCTAGCAGGCTCTTGTTCTGTGGAGAAAGCTGAGTAGTAGGGGTTACCATCCTCTTTTTCCCGGACATGTCCGGCCATCGAGATCGTCCAAAATGTCCGGGATTCGGCTTTTGCTTTCTGCAGTCGCCATTCATTGTTTACATGCACACCTTTTGTTTCAATCTAACTGAATTCATTCCGATTGGTGAATCTAAATGTAGTGTTTACATGAATGCTAAACAAGTGATTGGTTGATGTGCGTTTTAGCATTGCTAAGAAAATTCCCGCTCCTCCGTGAGAGATACGAGACCGGTGCGTCTCACAGGTGTCGCTCATCAGTAATCACGCCACCGGCCTCTCATCGTTCACCCACGGCCCTCAGCCTAGTCCTGCTCGCCACAGTAAACATAATGAATGGCGACTGTAGAATGCAAAAGCCGAATCCCAGACATTTTGGGCGATCTCGAAATCCCAGGCAGACTCGTAACGGAGACTCACTAGTAGCCTTGCCTTGTAACTGCGCTCTCTTACCGGTAGGCGTGGCTTGGGAGTGGCCTCCTAGGGCAGCGAAGCAAGTGCATTCTGGGAGTTGTTGTTTTTCATCCACATGAGCCAAAAATACATTTTCTGGCTTTTCTCAGTCTAGAAAGCTCCAAATTCAAAAATAATTTCACATTTCTTCTACATAAATGACCCAATTTAAATACACATTCATCTTTCCAGAGGTGAAGTATCCCTTTAATAATAAATAATTGTTTAAAATCCAGTATCCACTTCTGCTCAAGTTCTTTCTATTGTCATTAGTGATGATAAAAATGTGAATAGATTTATGGTCAGTAAAAGCTGCAGGATCAATTGTAACGTTGTCTATCAATGATGTCAACTCCTCTGATATTAACCATAAATCTATGCAAGGACAAATCATTATTTTGCCATGTATACATGAGTTTTTGTTCATTTTCCGCCAGATATCAACAAGACCCAGAGATAATCTTGCTGCTATCATCTTTTACACCTTTGGGAGGCCATCTATCTGTTACTATCTGGGACTACATTAAAATCACCTCCGAGAATACATTTTGCATTCATGTATTTAGTTGATAGGTCTATAATCAAATTTGTAGATTTGCAATTAGTACCATAAATATTATCAATAATATATTGCTTATGAGAGTACTCTAATATGATTATTAGCCACCTTCCATTATTATTACTCTCATTATAAAGAATTTTGCCTCTGAAATTCCCTCTGAGAATATAAATTTGGCCAGTGTTATGAAACTCTGTCCCCACAGACTGACGTAAATTTGTGAGGGTGTGTTTAAACAAAGCATTTTATGAAGGCATGGCTGAGCCTTAACTTTTACAAAGAATATCTCTTTGGGTTTGAGACTGAGCTTTGTAACTCAGCAGATCTTATACATGCACAAACAGCTACATGACACACTACAGAATAAGGAAAACAAGAAATCGCATCATATGAAGAAAATTCTGTAGTCAATGTTTTAAATAGTGCCGAAAGTATTATTTTATTGAGAGGCACACACCTTTATTTATTACACCTTTAAATTTATATTTTTAAAATGCTGAAAATGCACATCAGAGACAAAAAAAGTTGTGAGGTCAAAGGAATGGCCCACAGACATCAGTGATAGGATTGTGTCGAGACACAGATCTGAGACTCAAGCCTCTCCTCAGTGAAAACACATGAAAACCAACTTGGAATTTGCACACACACACACACAAAAAAAAAACACTTAAAGGTCTCTCTCAGACTGTGAGAAACAAAATTCTCTGGTATGATGTTATGATAGTTCCAAGCTTCATGGAGGAAACCAGACACTGCTCATCATCTGCACAATCCCAGCAGAAAAGTGTGGTGGCAGTATTATTCTGTGAGGGTGTTTTTCAGCGGCTGGGACTGGGAGACTCGTCAGGGTAGAAAGAAATCCCATATTATGTCACTGTATTATGCCACTGTCCTCACAAAGTATTGTCTAGAGTCTTGACATTATAATTTTTAGTCATCAACTGTTTTTGTCCTGTTATTTTATGTTTTATGTATTTTAAGCAAGCTACGCTAATCACTGAATATAGGCTAAACCAGCCTGCAATGACAACGAGAATTAGAAGGAAATAAACGCATATTTGGGTGGTGTAATTTTATAGCCTGACGTCGTCATACTCAGATTCTAGTCAGAATATGAGTCTGATACTGCTCCATTGGGCTGTGATTAAGGGGCGTGTTTCAACCGAACCAGGAAAGAAAATGCCACTGCACTTTTCACATTGGATAGACCTACAACCAATCAGAGCAACGGAGTAAGTGACGTATGTTCTTCATTCATGTTTCCGATCGACAAATGCCTTGATCGCGGTTCTCTGTTCCTCTTTTCAAATTAATGAGCTGTCGATATCTTCTATAACAGACGCGATGGCGGAATCTACACATGATGTTTTATAAACAAAGTTCGAGAGGAGCACGTTCAAATAATCAATCCAATCAACTTGTCATCAAACAATTACCATACCCTATCAGCATGAGAGGAAGCATATATTTATTCACTCCTGTCAACTCACCTAACACATTCCTTGACAGTTTTCAGCATCCCTCCGCTCACTCTTGGCTTGTTCTTCCACAGCCAGGAATATGGGGGGAGTACTTTGGGTTCGGGCCGAATACCGAGCCCGAAGCCTCTCCTCGGACAGCACGCCAAATATGCATTTATTCTATCTGACTTATTTGTAAGTGTGAAATCTCAATTCTCCAGCGGCAGTCATCTTTGTTGTAAACTAATTCAACCCAAGCGCTCTTTGGTGACGTGGATGATTCCGTTACTGTTGATCATCTGTCCATCATCGTATAAAGCCCGCCCTGACAATTTGATTGGTCCGAACAGCTTTGGTTCGGGCATAGTTGCTCCACAACAGATCAAGTCCAGACTGAATTTCCCGACCTAAAAATGCTGTGGATGGGGTTAAGTTCGGCTGGCATCCATGGCTAGTAATTTTATCCATTGTGACTAAAACTGATTACCGCTATCTCAGTGGGTTAAAGGCGTTGTCTAGTAACATAGACCGTTAAAACATAAGCGGTGCGAAAATGACAGTGTGAAAATAAAGGCATAGGTAAAAGATAATGACTTGGATATTATATTGAAAATCTGTTATGTACATTTGAAAAACAGCCATGGGTAAATTTGACCCCTTGGCAGTTCTAGTGTTAATCAATCATAAATCATTCAGACTTGATTTGTAAACTGATTTAATCAATTTTGTGAATTGACACAGGGAAGTGACACAAGTCACACCACTGGTCACATGACAATGCCAACATGGTGGATGTACACCTGAATTGCATTAATAATGCAGGTTAAGCGCAACAAACTTCTGTATTCTGTATAACAGGACGCATTGCTTCTAGTTCATGCAATACTGTAGCCTACATTAAATATGCTGTTTAATTCAAGATGCCCCCTTAACTGTCACCCCCCTTTTTTTATTCTTTTAAGTAGCCCTTTTAGTAACAACTTTATGTGAAACGTTTCTTCTAAAACTTGAATTTGATCATAGTTCACTTCAAAGGAGCTGTTCTAACAGCAGGCTCTGATAAAACTGACATTGTGAACCCACTCACATTTGTGTGGCATAAAAAAGTTTACAGCAAGGTAAATAATTTAGGAGCGGAGCACTTTGAAGAGTTTTCTGGAGAATATTTAATTCATCTTTAGGTAGCTTGCAAACATGTAAATGTGATTAGTTAAAGAAACTCAGTGTTGGATGTCCCTGCATGATTTCTGGGCGATTTAAGAGAGTGATCATAAAATATTCTCGGTTATTTTTCTCATATTTACTAACAGATCTTCAATGCAATAGAAGAGTGACACTGGGAAACATTGATCCTCTATTGTGCTCTATTGCCCTTGGTTTATGCAACAGATATGAAGAATGTACAGTAACGGACACTGAAAATGATTTCGGGCTATATTCAGCCATTGTTCAATATTCCTTCACTCAGAGATGGAGAAGACTATAAAAAATGTATGCTTTTCATTTCCTTTATGTCAAGGAGAACAGCTCTCAGAGTCATCCAAATAGATTTTAGCATTTTCTTTCATTTTTAGAGATTTGTCTTCATCTAACACAGACTAACCAAAAAACCCTTTCGAAACTGTATAGGTTTTAGTGCCGCACCAAATGGCATTAATGTCTGCTTAGATTAAACATTCCTTTATACGTTTAATTATGGTTCAGACTAGGGGAGCCTGAAAGGAGAAACTAGGTCACTGGTCAAAATGAACTGAATACAGGTTCACCTCAAGGATCTCACATTGAAATTCAGCTCAAACCTGCTTTCACTGGGCAAAACATGATTAGCAACTGACTGTTTCACCTTCTCAGCCCTCAGCCTGATAAGAATTTTCTTGTCACGACAGTTTGTTTGTCCTGTAGCCGCAACATTTGAATATGTTATCCTGGGTGTTTGAGTATGCATGTTTGTTTTCCATGACACATAGTTGCCTGCCCTCCACAATGATGCTGCATCCATCAGCCAAAGGTCTTAACCTGGACAGCAACCAACTGTCTCTGCTGTCACTCTGCAGCTGGTTAAAAAATAAAGGATCCTAGGTCAATCTGCTCTGAACGTCCATAATCCTCAAGGCTATATAAATATAGAAATCTGTTATTTCCACAACAAGCTATTTTATTTACATAATGTCTTTTTGTGACAATATGACCTTGATGTCATTAAATTTAAATAAATATTTTATTGTTTTATATGCTCTGTTACAGACTGACAGCCCAACTCTCTGTAAAAAGGGGCATCGATTTGCAGCTTTGTGTATAACTAATCACACTTTCTGACTGATAATCATTTTGCGCATTCACAGCAGGCAGAACATAAGGGGAAGCTGAGAGCGTGAACTTACAGTGGTTTTATGAGTTTGGAGGATGCAAAATTGATCAACAACCAAGCAAAGGAAAATTAAGACAGAGGGAAATAAAGAGGCCAAAAAGTGATGGGACCAGAAATTAAGCAAGATGAGAGTATAGATGAATATCAGATGATGTCACCAACATCTCCTCACGTCACTCACTTCTAAAACTTGTCTGCCGCCATCTTGAGTACCTGATTCACGTCAGTCGCAAAGGAACTAGCTAGCAATGCCTTCAATATGTTGTGCGGTGGGGTGCAACAACAAAAAAGGTGACCCCAAAATATCCTTTTACAGGCTATCTCAGGACGAAAAAAGACGCCATCAGTGGCTTGCAGCCATCAAGAGGGCAGACTGGGCAGACCCAACTACAATTTTTTGAAAGTAGCCTTTCTTTTCATGGCAGTCGAGGTGCGAAATGTTGTCTTTCGTAGCAATTTACTGTATCCGTACGAAGCTGTAAATCGTAGTAAGTTAGCTAGCTAATGCTTGTCAGTACCATAGACAGTTCTCGGTAGGTACTCAAGATGGCGGCAGTCAACTGGAAAAAGAGCGGACGACGTAAGAGGTCACGTGACTGATATTCATGTATACACAATTCTATTCCCATGATGGTGGCAGCATCATTCTGTGGGGGTGTTTCTCAGAGACAGGACTGGAGGACTTGTCAGGGTAGAAAGCAAACTCAATGAAGGAAAATATAGAGATATCCTTAATGAAACCCTGGTCCAGAGCATTCAGAACCTCAGACTGGGCAAAAGGTTCACCTTCCAAAAGGACAGTGACCCTAAACACACTGCTAAGACAATTCAAGAGTGGTTAATGGACAACTCCGTGAAGGAAACCTGAAAAGCTGTCGACCGTCCCCATCCAACCAGCCAGTGTGTCCCCATCCAACCAGCCAGAACTTGAGAGGATCTGCAGAGAAGAATGGCTAAAAAAATCCCCAAATGCATGTGCAAAGATTGTGCATCTCACCAAAAAGATTTGAGGCTGTAAATGTGCTTCAACTAAGTACTGAGTTAATGGTATGAATACTTATGCAATATAATTATTTAAGTTTTTCCTTTTTAATAAATTTACAATGTTGTCATAATGGTGTATAGAGTGTAGATTGATGTAAGCTTTAACATAAGGAACATACGGTAACCAATGATCTGAGACAGAATTATTATGTTATTGTTCACACAGGCCTCCAATAGAGCATACATAATTATTATGTTTCTATATTTTTGTTTGTTTGTTTGTTTGTTTGTTTTTGGTTAGGGTTAGGGTATATTACAGGTAATTAGTTAGATAGTTGAATGAAGTGCAAGCTTGTGCAAGCTGTTCTATAGTAAGATTCCTCATTGCTGTTTATATTATTATGCTTTAACAAAATTGATCAAGAACCAAGCAAAGTATAAAGACAGAGTTGAAATGAAGAGGCCAAAAAGTGATTTAACATCTGCAAAGCTTTTCATCGCTGGAGGGAGCAAAAGCTTAAACTTGCTTCAAAACAGATGTTAAACTTGTTTTTCCTCTAAACGACAGGTACATTTATCAGATATAAATCGTCATTGTAATGCCAAAGCAGCGTGATTGTAGAAAGAAGAGTGTCTGGTTTTATTGAGTGCAACAGTGCCGACCCATTTTTCCAGCTTCCTTGGTTCCAGAACTGTGTTTTTCCAATTTATTTTTGCCATAGTGTTGTTAAAGAGTTATAAGCCATGAACCAAACCAACAAGATGAATCACAGCATTAACGTTTTTTAATGAGGAAAAAAAAAAAAAAAACTAGTCTCATTGTCTAGGAATTCGTCTGTTAAAAAAATAAAAATAAAAAAAAATGCAGGCTTATGTTTCGATTAACAACCTGAAATCTCAGAGTAAGTCTTTCTAATAAGTTATCATCAAAAATCAATTCCCCCATGAAGAAAATGAATGGAATTTTAACTTTCAGTAATGATGTGTTTTAAACATAATGTAATGCTCTGTTGTGTTAGTACTTTCTGTTTGTTAATAGTTTACATTTTACATGTGTGTGGTACCTTGTGCTGAAAGGTTCTGTGTTGCTGAAGTAACACATAACCCATCCTGAATAAATAATTCAGAGCTCTTTGACTATGCAAATTTGCTCATGTGAAAATTGTGAAGACAAGAAAGAAACAGTTTGATACAATCTGGTGCAAATACCCTTAATGTGCACATCATTAATCTGTCTTTAATCAACACTGGGGCAACATCAAAGAGAACACTGTATCTCCTATTCAAAATTTGCAGTAACTTTAGGCAAAAGATGTTAATCAATTTATCAAGTTGTTTTGGCAGCTGTGCCACCAGCTAACATGTCTTGCATCGTTGCAGCTGACATTTCTGAGCTGAAAAGATTATGTTCATAGTGGAAAGAATGCAGTAGGCTGAGATTGGTTTTAACATCCTCTGTTTTCCTCCGGAGGCAGACAGATATTGCATAGTTTATCGGGTGAATTTTCCTCTTGGCGGGAGCTTAGAGTGACATCTTTATCTGTTGTTTCCCAAGGTTAGAAACAAGTGATGAAAGGTTTCCATTCTACCCCAAGGTCTGGGCTTAGAGAGCTATGAGTCCAGATACAAATTTCTCAGACCGAGGTTCAGTTTAAATCACATAAACTTGAACAAGCTGGAAAATAACACCAAAACGCTCAGAACTTATGCCTATTTAAATTAAGACAAATATGCATACGTTTGAGCACACTGTATCTCTGCGCACATGTAATCAGCACATATTTATTTTGGCAACCATTAACGGGTTACAGCATTCATACTCCCTGCATAAGCAGCACAGTGCTATGCAGTAGATGTGAAGGTGCAATTAGTTTCATGCTGAGTCTATTTTTATTTATTTATTTATTTTTGCTGTAAAAATCAGCAGAAAATATGGAGATGATGATCAATATGTGTTTTTAAATGGCCAATAACCATATCTAGAAAGCAGGGTGGCTGTCACGAGCATTTAAAAAAGGGGGGGGGGGGGGGTGTGCGTCCAGCAGCTGTCAGAATGTGATGCGTCCAGCAGTTGCTTTAAGTACAGTGCATCTCATCCTCATGGACTTTCTTAGGCCTCTTACGGACATTGCAGTTTATTGCTCTGGCCACATCTGCAGTCCTCATGCCTCCCTGCAGTAGGGAAAACATTGTTTAAACTCTTTCCAATAAAGATCGGTAAAACTTATTTGGATTTTACAAAATTATCTTTAAAACACTGTGTAATAAAAAAGGGACGATTATCTGCTGGCAAAGCTGGCAGTAGAATTTGGAGAGAGATCAACTGTTATTTCACCAAGCAGACATAGTTACCAGCCAATTCTGATAATCTCAAAATAGCCAAATATTGTTTTTTTAACAATACAGGCCTTTATGCAGCAACATAAAATAATGGAGTGAACTATAGATTGTCAAGCTTGATATGTCCTGTTATAGTTCCATTTTACTCTGTTTGATCTGTTCTTGTTTGCCTGATTTTAGTTAGCTTCCTAGTAGTTGTTATTCTAATTTCTCCTACGTCTTCACATTGTTTATCAAAAGACTCTTTGTTGCACTTAGATTTCGCGCATGTTAGTCAACACATGACAACATGCAGTGCACACAAACACATATTTTACGTAAATCCGACTGAATCAAGGTGATTTAAACAGTTTCACTCTGGGATTCAAGTTCCACTCTGTGTGAACTAATTATCATTTTGTGCTTTCACACATTTTATAATTGATTTCTTTTATTAAAGGAAACATTCAACTGAGTAACACTTTATTTTCTCAAGAAACACATTTCGCATTTCTCTCATTAGTTATTCCACCCTTCATGCACCACACAAAAACACAAAGTGAATGTGAATGATGCAGGTGTAATTCCAGGGCCACAAGACCACATGCAGTTAGATATTAATCTTTAACATGGAATAATGTAAAATACCTTGTGTTTACTGCTGATCAGATCCCAGCAGGAAAACCGACCTTGGCTCTGACTGAATGGACTGGAAAAATGAGGGCTTTTTGTAGTTTTCTTTTTCCAGCTACAACCAAGCATAGACTGCAGGATAAAAGAAAGTGTTACATTCCTGTGAGATCAGGATTGATTTAAAACTGCTCTACAGTGTTTTTCCAAGAGCATTTTATCATATAAATTTATGCCTGAATGTGTATACAGTGTGCAATGAATGACACAGGAATACAGAATAACTCCTATGAACTGAAATGTGATCTTCATACATGTGCGTCATAGGAATTAACTGATACACCTTTAAGATTTGAGGGGCTGATGCCTTAACAGACAGCTTGTGAATCAATAATCAGTCCATCCTCTGCTAACCCTTAGGACATGGCAGACCACAATTCAACATGAGGTGGCTTTCAACAAATCCTCAGGCTGCTCATCTGAAGGCCTGTAGGGAGCAGTGTTGTGCAGACTCTGCCTCTCTGCCAGAGATCAAGGTTTCCCAATTAGAATGTGCCTAAACCCCTCCTGTAGTGCTATTCTGCCTACAGGAATAATTCCCATTATCTATGTCACCTGAGGCACCCCCAAAAATCCTGCAATTCCCCCCAATCAAGCAAGCATTGATAACCATCAATATTATTGGTCCATATTCCCCAGAAGAGAAACACTACACTTTAAACAAGTATTTTAGGAGTACACTAGCATTTGGGTGGCAGTAAAGCTAATATTCTGTAGATAAATGCCAAAACCCATTTGTGACAGGCTGAGCTGTATGATGCCTTCATACACACCTGCATGAAAATTATCTTCAGGAGAAAAGACTTTCAGTATTTAAATGTAGAAGCAGACATTTCCAAGTCAGTTTGCCCCTCCAGACACACTGGAAGCATCAGCAGAGTCAGTCAAGCTAGACGTTTAAGACAAGGTCTACGGGCCATTAATTAAACCCTGAACTGAAAAACTAGCCTGGTCTCACTTGATAGACAGGGTTGTCAACTGGCTTTTTCAATTTAATATCTGCTTGGTTCAAAATTAATACATAAATTAACATATACATTAATCTCTACTACATTATTTAAAAACCGTGAGACTGGACGGCTACCCGAACTAAAAGCACCGTAAAATAAAGCTGATTATTTATTTTAAAGAACAAAGAATAAATTATGAGATTTTGGTGGTGTGTGCTGATATTTTAGTCTGATAAAGCCAAACATTACTCTGATAGAGCTTCAGACACTCAGAGTGGATGATATGTGCAATCTACACTCATGCATCATGAAAGCAGAAAGTGCTTTCCATGATCTTTCATCTGTGCATTTGATGTCTTATCACATGCACTTTAATGTTGTTTACTGTGAAATTTCAGCCTGTGTGATGGAGTGTATCCTCAAAATCTCTTTTATGCATTGCCAAAATTGATTCGAGTCAAGAAAAGCCAACCATGATTTTATACTCTGCATGTTCAGACCACGTGATAAGCCAGAAGTGGCCATAGCGAAGAGCTGGTTTCTGCTTGTTATATGATATGTTTTTGCAGTCGACCAAAGCTGCTTTGAGTGTGTGGGCTGTGTATGTCAGTCTTGAGATTTCTGTGGCAGGTTACGGAACAGAGACTCACAACAAGGATGGTAATGAGGAGAAACAGGTTTATTGAAGGTAAGAGGAACTATGAATTGCGGATCACTGATAAAGTCTTGGAGGAATGGAGAATAGGAATACTGACAGTCTTATTGCGTTGCAGATGGTTATGGAGGTCGTGGATGACAGGATGGTTGGATGGACCAGGAAGACGATGGAAGACTAGGAGGAACAGGATTGAAGACGGAGGCACGTAACACACTTGTCCAAGGTAAGTGTAAACAGGTAAGGAAGTCCTACTCAAAACGAGCCATCCTGGTCGAGGGCTCGGGCGGCGAGGCGGCGGCCATCTTTGCCGAGGGCTCGGGTGGTGGCCATCTTGGCTGGAGACGAGGGCTCAGGCGTGGCGGCCGCCAACTTGGCGAGAAAAAGCTCAGGCTTGACAGGCATGACGTGAAGAAGTGCAGGCTTGACAGGCTTGACAGGCATGACGTGAAGAAGCTCAGGCTTGACGTGAAGAAGCTCTGGAAGGGCAGTCTTGACAGGACGAGATTTTGGAAGGGCGGTCTTGACGGGACGAGACTCTGGAAGGGCAGTCTCGACGAGACGAGACTCTGGAAGGGTGGAGGGTGGTCTCGACGGGACGAGACTCTGGAAGGCATTCAGGAGAGGACTCTGTAAATGGTGGGAGAGGATGTGGCGTTCTGGAGGAGTGCATACAGGACGTATTGTTCTAACGTGCAGCCATGCACATTCCACGGCATTTGAGAGTGCAGGGGTTCGTCCAAACCTCCATGGAACCGGAACATGAACAAATCATCCTCCAAGTAGACTGTTGAAGCCAGCTCCAAGAAATCCTCCACATATTTCTCAACTGGACGGCCATCTTGGATGCAGGAGTATAACAAGTCTATCGGGTCGGAGGAATAGGCTCATAATGCAGTCAGTGGTCTGGTCTTCTGTTACGGAACAGAGACTCAGAACAAGGATGGTAATGAGGAGAAACAGGTTTATTGAAGGTAAGAGGGACTATGAATTATGGATCACTGATAAAGTCTTGGAGGAATTGAGAATAGGAATACTGACAGTCTTATTGCATTGCAGATGGTGAGGTCGTGGATGACAGGATGGTTGGCAGCGGGAGCACACACCGGTGCAGGCAGAGTGGTGAATCATTGGAACACAAGGAGAGAGACGATGGGGACCAGGAAGACGACGAAGACTAGGAGGAACAGGATTGAAGACGGAGGCACGTGTAACACACGGAGGCACGTATAACACACGATATATATGTCGATATATATAGCTTATACTGTATGTACACTACCAAATAAAAGTGTGGAATCATGCAAATGTTTTAATGTTTTTGAAGAAGTCTCTGATGCTTACCAAGGCTGCATTTATTTAAAAATACAGTAAAACCAGTAATACTGTGACATTTAAAAGATCTGTTTTCTATTTTAATATATTCTAAAATGTAATGTATTCATTTCAAGCTGAATTTTCAGTAGTCATTATTCCAGTCATGTGATCCTTCAGAAATCATTCTGATATGCTGATTTGGTGCTCAATAAATATTTAATTTTAAATTATTATTGTATTATTATCAATGTTGATGAAAGCAAAGAAGGTCACCGTTGGAGTTTGCATGTTCTCCCCATGGCAGCATTTCCTCCTGGTGCTCCGGTTTCCCCTCACAGTCCAAAGACATGTTAGGTGGATTGGATACAGTAAATTACACACATAAGTGAGTGTGTGAGTATGTCCCAGCACTGCACAAATTAGTGCACTTTAGTGCTGGGTTGCGTCAGGAAGGTTATCTGGCGTAAAACCTCTGCCAAGTGGCTGTCCTGATAATTCTGCCGTGGCAACCCATAACAGGAAGCAGCTGAAAGAGCGAGATCAGTTTTGAAAACAGTTTTTGCTGTTTACTATTTTGTTAGCAACCATGATATTTTTGGTGGAAACACTACATATTAATACCTAAATTGTACATGTTAGTACCTTGTGAAAGAGTGCTGCACCATCGTAACTTTTTTCAGCAAATCTGCATATTAGAAAGATTTCTGGAGGATCATGTGACACTGAAGACTACAGTAATGATGCTGAAAATGCAGCCTTGCCATCACATGAATATTTTAACACTTTACTGCATTTTTGATTAAATAAATGCAGCCTTATTATTACCTGTATGTATTATTTCCTCTTTATTTTGTTACTATAAATGTAAAACTGTATCATGTTCTCTACGGATTGGAGCATGGAATCAATAACAGAAAAGAAGTCCATATTTGAGCTGAATTCAACATCACCCGAAGACCTCCTTAGAGATGCATATAGTGAATGTGTACCGAGAATTGAATTTTTGCACACCTCCCCAAAATAATAAATTAAAATGGACCTGCATGACCTCCATGACAGCACTGGCTCCTTACTAAACATTAAAGTAAGTAGCCAACTCTTTGCCCTCTCCCCTCATAGACTGCTTAAACACAGTTAAATCTTCAGCCACAATGACTGTGCTGCACATACAGTCAGTACATACAGTTAACTCTCTTAAATAAATACTGCAAAGGCATATGCATGCACATACGCTCACACTCAGGAATGGTAGGACCCTTAGGAAGTTACTTTGGAGCTAGGAAGTTAAGATGCCTGTCACATTCTCTTAAGAGTTAGATATGGCAGGACCTTAATGCAGTTAAATGAATAATTAAAACACTGGCTGAAATAGAAAGAAAATGAATGTCTGAAATTAATCGTAAGGACACTGGATACTTTTATTTTTAGTTCAAATATGATAATGTATGGAAAAATTACACTAAAGACTCTTGGCTAGTGAGCCATTGTTTGATTAAAAAAGGTCTTGATTAATGGATTCAAAGTGCACATACATCATTTGGAAAGTTTGTGCAGTACTTATGAATTCAAACATTTCAAGTTGTACTTGATGTTAAATTTGTTGGCAGTGCAATAAGTATACAGACTTGCATGCTTGCTTGATGGGTAAATTTGAATTTGTGACCAAGGCAAGAACTGGACTTAGATCTTGGATGAAACTACCACAAATCTTTGAACCCACAAATAGATTTACAGCTAGAGAGTTCCTTCTGAAAGCTTAATCTTTGAAAGGATAAAAATTAAAATGGAGACTTGATTTGAGGATCAACCGGCTTAATGCTGTGTAAATCCAGACTTCCTTCCCATTTGACAACTAAGACTGTTTGGATACTTCTTCCAAGGAAGAAACAGACACTCAGAGAACTGCATGTCATCCCAAGAGACCTCCCTGTTGACAAAACCCCCATGCTCTTGTCCTTTAAGCGTCAGGCCACATAGCGTGACGGAACTTGCCGTCTTCAGCAGAGAGGATGCCCCAACGTAGTCCTTCGGATAGACTGTCACTTCTTCTCTGTGTCTAGCGTTTCCAGGCCCACAGGGTAGCTGAGCACTTCTTAGACCTGTCTGTGGCTGTCACTAAACTTAGAGCCACCTGAGCATTATAGTCAGGAATATTTCATGAGTCCCCATCTAACTTCACATCAATGATGCAGCATTGTGGCCATGACTTAATCTCAACAGTTTGAGATTTCTCTAAGACTGTAGTAAGCAAAAGACGACCGTGTTAGCTTTCTTAAAAGGATAGTTCACCCAAAATGAAAACCAAAATGAGAACAAAACTGTTTTGGATACCACTGACTTTCATTGTATAGATGAAAAATCAAAACAAAACAAAACAAAACATGGAGACATTTTTTTTAATATCTTTGTTCATGATCCACAAAAGTAAGAAGGTCATAAGTTTGGAATAACCTGAGGGTGAGAAAATGATGACCGAATTGACAGAACTATTCCTTTAAGTATTGTAGAAATTACGCTGAGTGGATGTAGACAATGAAATTGTAATAGAGCAATTTAAATAGTTTCAATGAGTTTTCATTTATTTGTCATTTAAAAAAAGAAAAGAAAAGTAAACTTACCTTTAAAATTTGACCCCGTTTGCCATTAATAATTCAGAGTACAAGAGCTCCAACTTTGCATCTCTAATTTTCACACACAATTTTGCCTCATTTGCAATGTATTTTAGAGTACAAAGCAACCAGAAATGGCCATGGAAAACCACAAGTTTGTAAAATCCGCAAATCTATATTCTATCTAAAACTTCTGTGGTGCTGTATGAAGTTACTGTATGATCCTCTATGCTCACTGACACATGTTACCCTCTCATAAACCCCTATAAATGTCAAGTGGAATTTCTGGAAATGTAGGCTACATGAATTTAGGAATATGAGCAAAGCCTGGAGATGAAATGGTCATTCCACAGTTGAAATCGACTATTTATAGGCTGCAACAGCCTGTGAAAACCCAACCCTGCATCAAAAGAATAATAATGATGAGGTACAGAAAATAGGATTGATTAAAGCTGATTCCTGGTCCTGGCCCTGGCCGAGGGGTCTTTCATCAGGTTCAACCTTTGGGAAGGAGTGGACGATGGTGCGGCGAGGCAGGGCAGAAGCCTGGCCCTATGGGAGAACTTGAATTAGATAGGGCCATTGCCAGCTGATGCAGTATTCAATGCAGCAGAGCTCAAGCTGAATCAGCCACTTTGAAAAGTTTGCATCAAAACTTCTGTTTTTCCTGTCAATCACTTCACATCTTGCAGTCAGAGAGAGAAGAGAGTCCTTTAGTTGGTAGTTTAAAGGGATAGTTCACCCCAAAATGTAAATTCTGTCATTATTTTTTCACTCCCATGTCATTCCAAACTGGTATGATGTTCTTACTTCTATAACACAAAAGAAGATATTCTGAAAAATTTCTGTTTTTTTTATGTTTATGTAAATGGATAAGTTTGTTATGTTATTTTAATTTTCTCTTGTCTCTCTCTGAGGGTGGATTTGCATTTTTTTGTGGACTATCCATTTAAAGTGAAAACATGGCATCTATAAATGTAAGTAATTTTTATAAAAGTAAGCACAACCTTTGAATAATTTACTGAGGCAAAGTTAGTTCTGCTTCATAATGTGTTCACTTTGTGAAACTACAACACAGATAGTGCTACGCCTTCTGCTTGAGAACTGCTTTGAACCACTGCTTCCATAATAACAATACACTGCATAAATATTAGACTGCACCCATGTCAGGCCAAAAGTTTATCTGTGAATCACAAGACTTGCTTTTATGGTGTTTTATTTTTTGGACTGCTTGCTGTTCGTTGAATACAAAATATACAAATCAAAACAACTTGCGCTGCAACTGTCCTTTAGTAAATTGTCCTGTTTTCTGTGGATGATGAAGTGCCTTGAATTAAAGAGATTTAAAAGCAGTGTCCTTGATCTGATCTTCCTAGGGGAAACTTCCTGCCGTACACTGTCATGCATCTCCGACAAGGTTCCTGTCCCTTTGGCAGTGTATACAAGTTGAATTTGAACTTGTAATGGCTGGACTACAAATAAAATGCAAGTTCAGCAAAGCTTTGGCAAGACAGATAATCATTTGATGTATTCAGAAAGACCTGTGGGGGGTTGGGTTTGGACACCAGGATTGAAATATATAGAAAACACTAAATCACAAAGCATGCCATTACAAACAGCACAGCCCACCATTCATTTAGTTCAACTGCCAGGCTGAATTATAATCTTAACAGAGGGTGAAGATATCAAAAAGGCATGACTCACAATTGATTCATTTCTGCAGCTGTTCAGAGAAATTCCTCTCATCTTTCCCCCTCTTTATATTCTGGACATCCATTTCTTGATGTTTTGAATGCCGTGCAACTGTGAAAAAAGGAAGTGGCAGCATTTATTAGCTTGGAGTTTATTTATATTCTGCCCCAGGACAACGTTCATGAGATCATTGGAGCAAGACATTAAAGGATTTCATTCTTTATTAATGCTAATGCTGACAATTCAAAGTTTCCTCCCAAAACTTCACCCTTCAGTACTTATGAAATCTGCTGTTCCAAGAGAAAAAATCCAGGTTACAGACAGATTTTTTTTTTTCCTTCAAAATAACTTGTTTGTGGTAATGTGTTATAAATGGAACAAACATGCCTAATGGGAAGAACCTGAAAGCTTGCAAGCACAATCGTAGCACTCAGTGATCTACTTTCTCAACTCAGAGTTAGAGAAATGATGCCACACTTAGTAGATAAATGGCTGAGCATTTCACTTTGGACTATTCTCATCTATGTGCACTGAAGTAAACATTCATATACAGTAACTTTATGCTGAAATAATAGAATACGGTGAATAGTGCAGCATAAGCAAAACGCTTGGATTAGACTAACATGAGGCCAGTCTTATGAATAGATATAACTAAAAAAAGAGGGAAAGTAGGAGAAATACTGTTAATGCCTTAGAGGTGACTGACTGTATCTATTGTAAAAGCCTAAGATCAGTCATGCAGTGTTCGAGTAAATTAAAGACTAAGGAAATAAAAGTTCATTTAAAAACACAATCATCTTTAGTCTTATGTGTACATTCTAACGCAGCGCAATACAAATACAAAGTAATGTAAATGTCAGCACTGTAAATTACTTTTAATTTGAAAGTAACATTTTAATTCCAATAAAAAAATACAAAATATTACAATACTTTAAGTTTCATATATATTTTTTTATTATATTGTTATGCATGGTTTCCGACAGCGGATTATTTTCTTAAATTATTAATTATTTAAAGACTCAAAAAGGGGACTGAAGGGACAAATTTGGCTTTAAGATAGAAGAAACAATATATTGCTTCTGGATCAGGCTGCATCCACAATTGGTCAATCAGTCTGTTATGGGCAATGAGCCAGGCTGTTTGTTATGCTTATGCTCTCGCTGCCAAATATAAATAATTCATTCAAGCTTTTACAATTCAATATTTCCCTAGGGAGGTATAATTCCAAGATAGAGTCATATTTTAATAACAACAGAAAATGATTACATTGCCTTTCATTTGTAGCACAGAGCTTTGCACCTCTTTTAAAGGCCTGGAGTCTTCGATCGCATTCATACTGTTGCAATGTGATCACAAATTTCATGCTTTAGCCCGACTAGGTTTTAAAGAAGTCATTATAAAAGTATGGTAAAAGTATGCTGAGTTTACTGAGGCCCCCCGATGGGCTCAGGTCCTGAATTAGATGACTGGGGCTGTTGTATAAGTAATTGCAATAAAAACTTTGCCTTCTGTAGAGTTGTCACATCCGCCAGCTGGAGTGACCATGATATCCACCAGAGGGCACTCCTCCCTAGTCCATTGCCATCTTTTCATGGACTACATTTCCCATAACCCACTGCCTGGACTCATATGCTTGTTTAAATTCAGCTGTGTCTCATTCCCTTGTTAACTCTTGTTGCCAATATAAGCCTTGTGTTTTCACGCTTTCTTTGCGAAGTCTTGTATGTTGTTACACTGCATTTCTGAGCATTCTCCTGGTTTCATGTGTCCTGGGCTGTGTCTGAAATCGCTAATGATGGGAAAACTGAGAAGCTTTCTGAAGCATTTGAGGCTTTCATCAAATTGTGGCGAAAAAAAAAGGTTACTTACTCGAAGCTTTTAACATAATGCGCATTAGCGACATCTGGTGGTCAGACTTTTTTTCTCCTATCTAACACATCACCGCAGAGCAGAACAAGCATGTGACCAAACAAAGCTTCGGAAGTCTGTGACATAGAGTGGAATCAATACAGTTCTATCTAATATCATCTAAATTAATTTGTGCCAATGAGACCACAACTCATGTCATCTGTAGCCTGGATTCACATATTGATCAATAAATAAAATATACAAGTATGTGATCATAATTATAGTAATTGTAATTGAACAAATATTTTGGGTGTTCTGTTTTTTAAATTATAATTTATGTTATAGGGAAGTATAGTGTTAAATCATTTAAATAATGCCTCCTCGACAATCATTTCCCTTTTATGCATCACGTGGGATCGCGAAGCGGCAATTTTTTTCAAACCAACTGTCCTGACCTTGCGATACTGCATGATGTTCGAAGCTTTAAACGTCATCAATCACATGTTATTGTCATTTTGATACAAGCATCGGTACAGTGTGTGATACAATAGTGCTTTGGAAACTGCGTCGGAGGATCGATATCAACCGTCCCATCACTAAAAATCACTCCCATACCCTTAAATAGGGCACTATTTGATGGGACAGCCATTTGTAGTGGTGTCCGAAACCTCATTGAGTGCACTCATTCAATCCCACAATGCACCGCAATAATGAGTGTACAACGGATGTATGCTCAATGGCTACAAAATACCCATAATGCACTGCAAGTGGCGCGCTTAATGAATTCCCACGTCTCGCCAGAAGATGGCGCCTGCAGCTGAATCAAATCAACCATCCATTTTCCAAACAGCGCTGGTCCAGCGCAATATCATATAGGTATAAAATCCTTTTTAATTTATTATTAAATTGTTTAATTAAAGTTGATATGCTAGTTTCCATGTCAGATTTCAAGATAAATCTTTTCATTACTACTGGAGCTGCCAGTTTGCTGCGTTTCAAATGATTATTAAACAGCAAGCACAAACTATGCAAAATCGGCAGGCCTTTCGGTGCACTCAGTGTCCGAATTCACTCACTCGTTTTCATCGACTATTGTGGAGTAGTGGAGTAATGCAGGGAATAGTGTATTAGGGTATAGGGCGATTTCGAACACAGCACCGGTTTTTGATTCTCTGCCCATTATTCTGGATTACACTTTTTGCCTGTGTTTTCTGCCCGGTTGCTTATTTGGTTTGTTTGCCTGTGTGTTTGACCCTTTGCTTGTTATTTGGATTACAATTCTGTATTGTCCCAATAAAGCTGCATTTGGATCCTCAACCATGTCAGAGCAGTTTGTGACAAGTCACTTTATTATAAGAAAATATTGTTTTTGCATCAAATCAAAGCTTTTCCTAATTTCACATGCATTTAGGCCAGGTTTCTCAGCACTTGCAAATAAATGCATCAGTAAACATCAAACATTTATTTTTACTCTATGAGCTACTCATCAGTCCAAAGACCTTCACTCTTGCTGCATATTTCATACTCTCAGAGCCTTGGGCTGCAGGGTGGAGGAACCGAGGGGCGAATATGCCAGGGCAGGGAAGAGCGAACCGTGAACCAGTCAAGCACGACTGTGCAATAAAGCGCTTTCTGATTTTTAATTACGCCAAGAAATGGAAGATCATTATAACCCTCTGTTAGCCTCGTAGGCTAGACCACATTCATTATTTTACTGCAGTCCATTAGTCCATCTGTTGCACCTGCTTTTGCATTCTGCTAATGTGGGGGTATACAAAAAGTTTGCCACAAATCTCTGGAAATTTCCAGTCAAAACATTATTACAATTAGGGCAATGTTTGTAATGGAGACATGAATTATTCAGAGTGTGAATTGGTCTCAACTTTGTCCAGTAGGCACAATCAATAAGAGTTCGCCTCCTGGCAAAGTCTATTATGCCATCTAATGCGGCTAAGTGCTTTCTGAGCAGAGAAGCAATTTCCTGTTAATATCTCAAGGGAGAAAAGTCACGTGCAAGAATCAAAATACCCAGGCATGTTTGTGTGTGCAGCCACACATTGCCCTAAAGGATCTCAGATGAAGTGACAGTCTGATACTCTAAACTAACTCATTTGTCATATGGATAGCCTGAGTGAGCTTCAGTGTGACTTACAGCAGAATCAAACCCTTCATTTATACTCTGTTTGTCTGGTGTGCTGGCTGTTTTGTCCCGACTTTCCACCTCAATGAGCACATTGATGACATTATTTGAGTCACCCTCATCTGGAAGCTTTTGAGTCTTGTTATACTAGATTTTGTATGTTAGTTTTAATTCTCTAAGGCTGATAAAAACAGACTCAAGCTCTTTACTTCAGCCGTGCTTATAATGCTTCATGCTTTGATATTATTTTACAAAATGCTTGTTAAACATCGGTAAATCTAATGTGCAGAAATGCTCCCCTTGCAGCTACAAATATTTCTTATGTGAAGTGATTTTCAAGCACAATATTAAATAATACAATACAAAAGCTACAATCACCTGAACTTATAGGGATATTAAAAAAAATAATAATAATCTGTCATCATCTACTAACCCTCACTTTATTCCTTTTTTTTGTGGTCCACAGAATAAAGGAAACCATACGGGTGGGAAAATGATGACATAATTGCAACTTTTTGGGTCCTCTAAGCCTTTAATAGAATGACTAATCCTGACCTTTCTGTGAGATGTAACTAAACACTAAATTGAGCCTTAATAGGCCCAGAGCAAAGCAATTATTAAAAAGTGTGATTAATTGTTAATGTTGCCACACTCTTGTAATTTGTACTGTTTTACCTCATGTTATGCCCTTGATAACCCAGAATACATATATTAGTTCTAGCTGGCTGAATTTACAATGATGTGCCAAATTTCCCCCCATGAATCAAACCAAATACTCTTTGTGGTAAATGAACAGTGTATGAAAAGTTATGAGTGAGCTGAGTGACATTTAATAACTTTAGTCCAGCTTTAATTCATATGATCTGTGGAATGTGATGAGGTTTAACAGCTTCTCTTAGTTGCTGCATAGATACCTTGAGTTGTGGCTCAATTATAGCAGCATTTAAACCTGTGTTTACTTGCTCGCTGTTTAAGAGAAGCTGCACCGCATTATCAGATCACAGTTGAGAAGCTCTCACTATTGTGAGAGCAATCAATGAAAATTGATCACAAAGTTTAGTTTACTACCTGTTTAGCATTAAACAAGGACTTCTGTGATCTTTGTCAATACGTTGGTTTTTCAATAAAATCATTCTGATGAATATCTAATTTATTTATGCTGGCCATTTCACACATACACACCATTTCAGTAGCAGCTCTACGCACAAACGTAATGACATTCAATTCTGAATATATATATATATATATATATATATATATATATATATATTAAATCTCTGGCTCACAAGAGATACAATACTTCAATGTACAAGTATCGTACAGTGTCCCAAATACATTTATTGTGTGTGCGTTGCATATACCAAGCCCCCGGTGCCAAAAATGTCACATTAGAACTTAGACCATTTTCTGAGAAGTTTTAGAATAACAATGTGGCAACACGTATAATGAGGTGGTTACAAAAAAACACTGCTTCATGAGGCTTCGAAACATTTCAAACAAGGCCAAGTTTTGAACTTTGGTTTCAAACATTTAAAAATTTCATTGCTAGACGTCATTGATTTGTTAATCCCATGAATGTTTAATGCTTTTAACTGACCTTGGGCCTCTGGTTATAATGTAAATTTATTTTTTCATCATCACTTTAATGAATTTGAATACTTATACAAGCCCTACATAATAATAAAAGAACACATATTGGTAACACTTTATAATAACTGCACGCAATTAATCATTAGTTAAGCATTAGTAAACAGTTCATTCATCATTTATAAAGCATTAATAGACATTAATAAGCAGTTTATAAATATGATATAAATGCTTTAATCTTGATTTATAAGCATATCTATAATGTGTTTAATAATTGTATTTTCATAATTTATTAATGATCACTTTATCATTTTTAAATGAAGTATTGCATTATTTACAAACCAGTTATTTAGGTGTTGTCATTGATTCATAAGATCACTTAGAAAGCGTTTGCTAATGCTTAACTAATGATTAATAGTGTGCAGTTATTATAAAGTGTTACCCACATATTTTACTGAAACTTCATATTTAATGGTATTTAATTATTACATTTAATAGATTATGCTTGCAATTGGTTTGTAAAAGGTGTAATTTTACATGTTTCTGCTGTGTTCATTGCATTTATACCGTTTTGACCTGCAGACACTTCGAAACAGTTAATAATTTTGCGAAGCAAACTTTTGAAAAAGCTTTGTTTCTCTCATCTCGCAGCACGCAGTGATATTTATGTTATACAACATTTAAAAAAAAAGTTAAGTTATTATTTAAATGCTTATATTTTAGGCACAATATTGCCAGCTACTTACAATAATGCTGCAGTACACAGTAGTGGTTTAATTTCTGAATAATTAATTGGTTTTGAGCAAATCGGTTGAGTGAAGGATTCAATAACTTGTAACTCATAATCACTTATTTCTCGATGAATCACTATTTTGAATGAATTGGTTGAAATTAATTAACTCGGAGGTGTTGACACCTACTGTTTTAACAATGTAACCTGCAGAAATCCCCACTACTAATACACAGACTGACAGTCTATCGATTGCTTTATTTGTTCATATCCTGTATCTCCCTCTCCATTTATATTTGAAAGGAAACATTTAAAATAAAACAGAAGTGCTCCACTATACCTATCCAACTGTGTTTGTCTCCACAGGATTATGATGAGTGACACAATGAGAATACCAGTGTCACCTTGTGTGGGATTCTTCGTTTTCATTCCTCAGTAACTTGAGGCTCTTCTTATCAACCTATCAGCCTCATCTGTGACCTGTCAGCCTTATCCAGGACCCCTTGCTGCCCAGCCCCTGCTCCCTGTCCAGAGAACAGAGAGCTCCCTCCATGGGGAACCCACATGATTTCCGTCAAGCTCTCATTTAAAGACATCCTTGCCACATTATTTATGGGAATTTGGTTAATTATTGGGTGGGCTCATGTTTGAGATAATCTGACTACAAATGATCATTCAGTTATTTCTTTATACAGCGGGCACGTTTGCTGCCGTCTGATACGGGGTGCCGTTTGTAAAGCGGTTCACGCTGAAAATAACAGCAACATTTTGTCACATTTAGCTTCAAACAATGTTTAAAAAAACTGGTATGAATTTTTGATGGTCACTTTTTAGCACATTTACAAAAATATTTGTCAACTTAGAGAAATTTTAAACAGTTAAATCTAAATATTAAATGTTACACCTAAATGTTGAATGTTAAATCTAAATGCTAAATCTAAATCTAAATGTTAAATCTAAATGTTAAATCTAAATCTAAATGTTAAATCTAAATGTTAAATCTAAATGTTAAAGCTAAATGTTAAAGCTAAATCTAAATCTAAATGTTAAATCTAAATGTTAAATCTAAATGTTAAATCTAAATGTTAAATCTAAATCTTAATGTTAAATCTAAATATTAAATCTAAATCTAAATCTAAATCTAAATGTTAAATCTAAATGTTAAATCTAAATCTAAATCTAAATGTTAAATCTAAATCTAAATCTAAATGTTGAATCTAAATGTTTCGGGTGAAACTAAATATTTAACTAATATGCAAATTCAGAATGCTGGTAACCGGATTTAGATTCAACATTTAGATTTAGATTTAACATTTAGATTCAACATTTAGATTTAGATTTAGATTTAACATTTAGATTTAGATTTAATATTTAGATTTAACATTTAGATTTACATTTAGATTTAACATTTAGATTTAACATTTAGATTTAACATTTAGATTTAGATTTAACATTTACATTTAACATTTAGATTTAGATTTAATATTTAGATTTTAAAATTTAGATTTAGATTTAACATTTAGATTTAGCATTTAGATTTAACATTTAGGTGTAACATTTAATATTTAGATTTAACTATTTAAAATATCTTGACAAGTTGACAAATATTGTTGTAAATGTGCTAAAAAGTGACCGTCAAAAATTCATACCAGTTTTTTAAACATTGTTTGAAGCTAAATGTGACAAAATGTTGCTGTTATTTTCAGCGTGAGCCACTTTACAAACGGCGCCCCATAGTCTGAGCGCGATTGTTCCTGTCGCCCCATTTCACAATCAACTTGATTCTACCGAACCCTGGTGCATTTTTGTGCATGTTAGGTCATCACAATCGTGCACAGCGCGTGATAGAAAAACCCAGGGTTTTACTCTTTTACGCTAGAGTAAAACCCTGCCCTCTGTTCAATATTCCTTTTCACTCGGAAATACGTCACAACACTGGAGAAAAGTCGTTTGCAACTTCCGGTTCACGCAGACTTTAAACTTTTGATATTGCATGGACACAATCCCTAATTGTACATACGATTATACAAGATATTTGTAAACATTTTTTTTAAAAAATGTGTAAAAATTACAAAAAAGCTTTCAAAATGTTTGATGTGCTTTGAGCGGTTCAATTATTTGAAGCCGCACCTAAATGTCTTTCTTGAACTTTCTCAAAGTCTTCTCTTTTCTTGTTCTTCTCACCTGATCATTTTGTTGCTTTTTCTCCCAAGCAGACAATGAGTAGGGCTTAGGCATCATCTTACACTCATTACATAGTTCCTCGGCTTGAAGCTTTCATTACATGCTGGATTGTTGCTAAATGAGAGTGGAAATTAATATCAGGCCCCAACAAACAAGCAAACCAGACAGATGCAATACTCAGGGAGAAACCAGTTCGAGCTGTCTTTCAAGAGTATATTAACTGATCAAAAAGTGTCTTGATGTATTGAGGTCGCTATCTCAAAGGAAGCTATAACATTTTGACCCTCAGTCTCTCTGGAGTCTGTATTGAGAGATAATGATAATTCAATCAGAGTTTCTGGAGTATTCCACATCTCTCAGTTTATCCGTTCAGTGTTTGGCAGCTTTAGCATAGATAACAGCTAAAGCTAGTTAAAAATGTCTCCGGTAATTCATTCAGGATCAAACACATCAGTAGATTTTCATTAGAAATGTTTTTTTTTGTCTGTGTTTCTTCTTACATTTACAGGATAAAAAGGCTGATAAACAGCATATGGCAGCCTGTGAGAGGCTGAAGCTGTCCATTCAGAACCAGCACTTAGTTCAGCCAAAAATATCAGCACCAAGGACAGCTCTACATCGGCTGCCAATCAACCCACTGAACTAGAAACACATGTGTCCCCCACCACTGTATCCCTGTTATCACTGGTCACAGAAGGTTGGACCTCCTTCAGAAAACTCAATTCAGGTCTCAGTGGTACAGTGTTGTTCTGAAAGAAAACCTTCCATTTTTTCCCCTTATGTACACATTTTTGCATGGCTATTCTGTTGCTTTGAAGTTTTGTCTATGCACTGACCCTTCTGTACACCTTGGTATCTGGCTTTTCCCAGAGCCCATTACCTTCCGCAGCTTGGAAGCCATTTCCAAGGAAACTATAGCTTTTAGCAGAACTACTGATGTGTATGACTATGACTGAGACACGCTGTGAGTCTGATTTTCTTTCCTGTTTTTTAATGCTTTAATGCTTTTCTCAAATGCATTAATTTAAAAAAAAATTTGTTTTGTGGAAACCTTGATGCAGTTTTGTTTTAAAGTCCCCCTGTGGTGAAAATCAAGCTTTTAATGTCTATGTGGTGTTTTTAATATGCTTTAAGACAAACCATTTGCAAATTCACAAGTCAACACCATTGCTGAGTATTTTCTCCTTAAAACTGCAGTGAACCAAAGACTGTCTCAAAATCGGGGTTTGAAATCTCTGGTGTTTCTGACTTCACAAACTAGCTTGTAACCAATCACGACAACGTGTCAAGTCAAGTCACCTTCATTTATATAGCGCTTTTAACAATATAGACTGTTTCAAAGCAGCTTTACAGTGATAATAGGAAATTAAAGTAACAGAGATTGTTTTGGCTTTACAGCAGCTCTACGATAAAGTTATTGTCCAGCTAAAGTTAGTTTTGATCGATTCACTTCCGTTGCAAATTTCATTAGTTATTAACTTATGGACCGCTTACACAACACCGTTCAAAAACCCTTAACACGCTCCGGCCCGCTCATAGCCTATATATATATATATCTCCACAAACAGAGATATATATATCTCTGCGCAAGCTTTAAAAACGCAAACCTGTGAACGCTGACGGCGTGCACAGTGTATTAAGTGTTTAGTCTATAGGTATGCGCGTTTGAATATATATGTGTGTCAGGATACACACTCGGAGACCAGGTAAGTGAATCCAAACACAGTGTTTATTTACAAGAATAAAGTGCAAGATGAGTAATTAGGTGAAACGGTGGCGATCATACAATGCATTGGAGGTGAGCAGGTGAGTATATCCGCGGCACAATACGTTGTCATGTAGTGGACAAAAGTCATTAATACGCGCCTCAAGCCTATTAGTGATCCAACGTCGGATACTCTTATAGGTTACTCCTGTGGATCACGGCTGAACGCGTCTTCTCCACACTCACTTACAAACAAACATTTTTTCGCCTATCGTGCGTCTACTCTACACCTGTACCACTAAAAAGACGGATTATATCCAAGACTTCAGTCATAAATTAGTATTAATATTGATAGCATCACTGGTAGCGTCGTTGCTAACTTAACTTACTGTCCATCTGTTAAAATGGCGAATATATCAGATGTAAGTAGTCTACCTTTTGGTGCAGGTGAGGACACATTTGAGCTACACGCGTTGCAGTCTGAGCTGGAAGCTGTTGAGAAACAGATCCACGACCTTTTAGTGAGAAAAGCCGAGCTGATAGACCGGCGGTTAGCTCTTGAAACATCACGCGCTGATGCACACAAATCAGTGATCAACGTTACTAACCCGCTGACTCCGACCTCGTCTACTCCGTGCGTTACTCAGCATCGGTCACGAGCGTCGAGGCCGCGATCAGCTATGGTCTCGTTTACGCCGGCTCCAACATGCCACCACGAAGCCTGGATATTTCCGCAGCGGAAGACGCGAGTCAGGTCTAGACCAAGAAAACTCTCTCCGACCCTCCCGGTTTTCGAGATATCCACACAAAACCGCTTCTCCCCTCTTCGCGAAACAGAACGCGATGCTGTGATCATCGGTGATTCCATCGTTCGACACGTACAAGCTACGTTAAATAAAAGTAAGGTGCATAGTCACTGCTTTCCTGGTGCTCGTGTTTCTGAAATCGCTGCTCACGTTCCCGAGATTCTGAACGAGCGCGTCGGAACTGTGGTCCTGCACGCGGGAGGGGCCGACATCAGGCTGCGACAGACAGAGGTTCTGAAGAAAGACTTCAGGAATCTGATCGATACGGTACGCAGCACATCGCCTGATATAACGATCATTGTGTCAGGACCGCTTCCCACGTACCGACTAGGTCATGAAAAGTTTAGTAGATTATTCGCGCTAAATGAATGGTTAATGTCATGGTGCAATGAGCAGAAACTGCTCTTTGTAAATAATTGGAATCTGTTTTGGGAGCGTCCTAGGCTTTACCGTGCTGATGGCTTACACCCAAGCAGATTCGGATCGGGTCTTCTGTCAGATAACATCTCCAAAATGTTAAATACCTTTTGACTAGTAACCAAAAGTTCAAATCATAGTCTCTGCTGCACCAAATTAACTGATATAAATAGTGTAGAACATTGCATAGAAACTGTGTCTATTCCTCGTTTAGTGAGATCAAATAATAAATCTACTGCAGGATCTAGAAAAAATCTAATTGTTATTAAACCAGAAAATGTTGCTATTAGTAACCAAAAACAATTTCTAAAGCTAGGTCTTCTAAACATTAGATCACTCACACCTAAGGCAGTTATTGTAAATGAAATAGTCACGGATAATAGCTTCGATGTACTTTGCCTTACTGAAACTTGGCTTAACCCTCTGAGGTCTGAGCTGTTTTCTGGGCCCTGGAGGTGTTCTGACATGCTCTGACATTTCTGGTTATTTCTGTTACTTGTGACATTTTCATGGCTAAAGTCTAATTACACTGTATTCAGCACAAACTCTGCTACAATAATATATCAGCAGCATGTATGTAAAAGTTTGTAGTTTTGAGATAATGACATTTATGCGTGGTTTTTGAAAATACAAAAAAAAATTCTCACTGAAATAAGGCCATGAAACCCATACTGATTATTTCTTCACAAGACTTTTGAAAATTGTATGACGTAGCCTAGAATATTTGCTGCAAAACTATGTGAAAATCACGCTGACTGCTCATTCAGATAAGACAATATATTGATTTAAAAATTTTACGACGTGTTTTGTGTGAAAAAGCCTTATGCGAGAGCTCATTAATATGTAAGCTTTTCTCACCTGAGAAAGACAAAGAACCTCCCCTAACGGCCCTATTAGGAGCTATCAGGCCCCTATCATTCTGAGCAACCTTGCACAATACTGTAAATGAGGAGATTTAAAAAAGAATGGCTTTTAAATTGTTTGGATTTATTTACAACACAACATAATCCAAAGATACACAACAAATGCCAAAAAAGCACTTCAAAGACAGAGACCTTTGTGCCATTCCTAAAAACATTGTACATACCTTTCATTTCCAAGATTTTCACTTTACCATGTTCACGTACTGAGACTCATGTGAATGTTGAAGTCCTCAGTGGCATCTGGGACCTGAAAAAAAAAAAGTGAACATACTGATATCAAGAGAAAGGCCTGCACGATTTTGGAAATAAATATTAGATTTTTCTGGTTAAAATTGCTTTTTAAAATTCACAGAATACACACACACACACACGTTTCCAACGATATATAATATAATGAACACCAGGTTTGTTGTGCCTTGTAGGCATAAGGTATATGCGCAGTGCGGATAAAATAATAATAACAATAAATAACCTATAGCAGCCTATAAATCTTCCAAAAGATTTCAGTAACAACTAAGCTAGAGAAAATATATTGATTATCATGTTACTTCAAATGTTTCCATCCATTATGATGATATGAAATGAGATAATAATAAAAACATGAAGCCGTTTGGTGCGTTTTGCTTTCATCCAAAATATGATACATTCAAACGCGATCGCTTGCAAAATATGATACATTCAAACGCAATCGCTTGCAAAATATGATACATTCAAACGCGATCACTCTCAAATATAAAACATTATGGTTACCATAAACATATCTATGTTTGAGCAGATATCCACAAACACAGTAAACACGGGTCTAAATATTATAATATTCCCCATATATCTAGCAACAGTTCAGCTGCAACGTGACATTTATGCAACAATAACAAACTAGGCTATGTAAGAATTTCTTACCTTATCTTTCTTGTCTTCAAATCGCGTTCTTCTTCTTCTGAGGTAGCCTAAATCCAATGTAAGCTCAGGCACGTCTTTCAAACTCGACGAAAAGTGAAGTGAAGTGTTTTGTTGTTGAGGTAACGAGCGCGTTCGCGTTCCATGTGGAGATTTGCATGTGAATATCTTTTGCGCGAGTAGGCGTGGCCAAATTAACTGTAATGAGCAAGCGTTTGAGAAGCTGGACATCTTGTTGGTTTTATACAAATTACTTAAACAGAGAATATTTGTTTTCGTTTTGAATCCGATCATTTAAAAGTACACACTTAAATGTTTATAAAGGTATATGGCTCATAAATGTGTGACAAGTATTAGCTGAGTTTTGTTTCAGTTTATAGACGTGCTCAAGAAAAAAAAGTTCACCGCGACGGAGAGGCAGAAAGCACACCCTGTTTATTTTCTTTATTTTACAAAAGCACAATGTTTTGATTTGATTGTAAGTGGACACATACAAAAGGATAAATATCACAGATTCTTTTTTTATATTTCTTTTTTCTGTATGACCATAAATGATGGAGTAATTTAAGTTTATAGTGCTACAATGTGGAGAAAATCCGGCAAAACGCGTCGGCGGTCGTCAGAGGGTCGTAACCTAATGATTATTTCGGTCTAAATGAGTCTACTCCATCAGGATACTCCTATAAGCACGAACCCCGTCTGATTGGTCGTGGCGGCGGTGTTGCAGCGGTCTATAGAGATATTCTCAATGTTACTCAGAAAACGGGTTATAAGTTTATTTCGTTTGAAATACTTGTACTAAATGTTACGCTCTTAGATGTTAGAAAAAAATCCATATTATCTCTAGCCTTGGCTACCGTATATAGACCGCCTGGGCCTTACGCTGATTTCCTAAAAGAGTTTGCAGATTTTCTCTCAGATCTATTGGTCAATGTAGATAAAGCATTAATTGTTGGAGATTTTAACATACACGTAGATAATCCAAATGATGCGTTAGGGGCTGCGTTTATAGATTTATTAAATTCCTTTGGGGTCAAACAAAACGTCACCGGACCAACTCATCGTCTTAATCACACACTCGATTTAATTATATCATATGGAACCGATCCAACCGATATAGATATCATTCCACAAAGTGATGATGTCACTGACCATTACTTGGTAACTTGCATATTACGTACTGCTGTAATATGTCATGCGGCGCCGCGTTTTCGACCAGGCAGAACAATCCTTCCATCCACCATAGATAATTTCTCGAGTTGCTTGTCTGATCTGTCTCAGCTGCTGCCTGAACCCAAACAAACAGATGAACTAGAAGAACTAACAAGCACTATGAGCACCATTCTCTCTAGAACATTGGATGTTGTTGCACCCGTTAGATTAAAAAAGGTCACAGAGAAAATTAAAGCACCATGGTACAATAATACTACGCATGTTCTAAAGAGAGAAACCCGTAATTTAGAGCGTAAATGGAAACAAACTAATTTAGAGGTCTTTAGAATCGCGTGGAAAGACTGTATGTCACGTTATAAAAAGGCCCTAAAAGCGGCCAGGGCTGAGCATCTCCGCAAACTAATAGAAAACAACCAAAACAATCCTAGGTTTTTATTTAACACCGTGGCTAGACTAACAAATAAACAGACGTCACCCGAACAAAATATCCCGTTACAGTTTAGTAGTAATGATTTCATGAACTTCTTCACTGAGAAAATAGAAAACATCAGAACCACAATTGTAAACGTTCAATCCTCAATCGCACCTTATAATTCAGCCTCAATTTTCCCCCCGCAAGAACAATTACAGTGCTTTACAACTATAGAACAAAAAGAGTTAAATAAACTTATCACTTCATCTAAAACAACAACATGTTTATTAGATCCTATACCAACTAAACTACTGAAGGAAGTGTTACCTGTAGTGGAAGAGCCTCTCCTCAATATTATTAACTCGTCTTTATCTTTAGGTCATGTTCCAAGAACATTTAAACTGGCAGTTATAAAACCTCTCATTAAGAAACCACAATTAGACCCGCATAATCTAGCAAATTATAGACCCATTTCAAATCTACCTTTTATGTCTAAAATACTAGAAAAAGTTGTGTCCACTCAACTGGGCTCTTTCTTGCAAGAAAATGATATCTATGAAAAGTTTCAGTCAGGATTCAGGCCGCATCATAGCACTGAAACTGCGCTCGTTAAAATCACAAATGATTTACTCTTAGCTTCTGACCAAGGCTGCATCTCAATACTAGTTTTACTCGATCTAAGTGCTGCGTTCGATACTATAGATCATACAATACTCTTAGATCGACTACAAAATTATACTGGTGTTCAAGGACAAGCATTAAGCTGGTTTAGATCATACTTATCAGACCGCTACCATTTTGTCTATTTAAATGGAGAAAAATCGATCATAATTCCAGTAAACTATGGAGTGCCGCAGGGATCTGTGTTAGGCCCTCTATTATTCTCAATATATATGCTGCCACTTGGAAATATTATAAGGAAACATGGAATTAGTTTCCATTGTTATGCTGATGACACTCAAATATATATTTCATCACGGCCGGATGAAAACGCTAAATTATCCAAATTGACAGAGTGTGTTAAAGATATAAAAGATTGGATGACGCGTAATTTTCTATTATTAAATCCAGACAAGACAGAGGTAATACTTATCGGTTCAAAAAACCGCCCACAAAACCTCTCACAATACAACTTTGACATCGTAGGATGTCCTGTTACTTTATCCTCTACAGTAAAAGACCTGGGTGTTATACTCGATTGTAACCTGTCTTTTGAAAATCATATTTCGTATGTTACAAAAACAGCCTTTTTCCACCTTAGAAACATTGCTAAGCTACGTAATATGCTATCAGTTTCTGATGCAGAAAAGTTAGTTCATGCATTCATGACCTCGAGACTAGATTACTGTAATGCTTTATTAGCCGGTTGTCCTGCATCCTCAATAAACAAGCTACAGTTAGTCCAAAATGCAGCCGCTAGAGTTCTTACTAGATCAAGAAAATATGATCATATAACACCGATTTTATCATCACTACATTGGCTACCTATAAAGTTCCGTATTAATTATAAGGTATTGCTACTGACTTATAAAGCCCTAAACGGCTTAGCTCCAGTCTATTTAGCGGATCTTCTATCACCCTATAATCCATCGCGCTCTTTAAGATCAATAAATTCAAGGCTTTTGGTCATACCTAGGATATCCAGATCAACCAAAGGAGGGAGAGCATTTTCACATTTGGCTCCAAAACTCTGGAATAGTCTTCCTGATACTGTTCGTTGCTCGGACTCACTCTCCCAGTTTAAAACTAGATTAAAGACGCATCTTTTCAGCCAGGCATTCATATAATATTGTTAATCTCACAGTTTCAAACTACAATCCGGCCTCTAGTTCATAAATGCCAGAGGAGAACTGGCCCCCGACTGAGCCTGGGTTCTCCCAAGGTTTTTTTTTTTCTCCATTAGGTCACCTGATGGAGTTTTAGGACACCATTAGGTCACTTGATGGAGTTTTTCGGTTCCTTGCCACTGTTGCCTTTGGCTTGCTCAGTTGGGGATATTTTGGGGATATTTAATTTTATTCTATCAATCAATAAATTCCACTAGAAACAAACTTTGTTGTATTATTTTATTTTAATACTGTGAAGCTGCTTTGATACAATCTGTATTGTGAAAAGCGCTATACAAATATACTTGATTTGATTTGATTTGATTTAATACTTGGTCTTTTTCCTCACAGATACGGACAAATCGGATGTGAACAGAGTCTCAGAGGATACACAGGAGCTGGGAGATCAGACCAGGAATCACTTAGCGGGTCTTTGAGGGTGTTGTCTGTGAAACTCAGTCAGTAGATTAGGATCAAGGATATCATTTCGAAGTAACCAACACCTCTCCTCTGGTCCGTAATCCTCCCAATCCACTAGGTATTCGAGGCGACCACCCCAGTGTTGGGAGTCCAATATCTCCTTAACCGCATAGATAGGATCAGCTTCAATGGGTGGTAGTGAGGGGTTGTCGTCAGAGACCGGATCTGTGGAGGGAACAGGCACAGGTGAGTGGTGTGGTTTCAAGAGAGAGACATGGAATGTGGGGTGTATCCGATACTGGGCAGGGAGTTGGAGCTTGTAGGTGACTGGGTTGATTTGTTCTTGTATTGGAAACGGCCCAATATATCTTTGGCTCAGTTTTTTACAGGGTTGACGTAGGCGAATGTCTCATGTTGAGAGCCATACCAGTTGACCAGGCTGGTAGTTTGGGTTCTGTTGTCTGTGGACATCTGGGAACCGTCTTTGCCGATTCCTGGCTTGTTGAAGGTGTTGGTGGGCTTGGTTCCAAACCTCTTCACTTTGCTGAAACCATTCCGTCCCTATTGAGGAATGAGCAGAGGAGATTAAAGCCGTGCAGAAGGCTTCGGGAACATAAGTCTTCCCCGGAGGACATTCAGGTGGAGTAGGTAGGCGTTGTGATGGTTCCTGGAGCTGGTCATTTAGGTCCCATTGAATGGGATTGACGAATATCTTGGCAGGAAGAATGGTTTCAGGTTCGTCCGTAATTTCTTCTGGGGAATGAAGACGTGACAGGGCATCCGCTCTAGTGTTCCTTGACCCGGGACGATAAGAGATTGTGAAATGGAAGCGGGTAAAGAACAAGGCCCATCTGGCCTGACGGGGATTTAGTCTCTTTGCTTCCTTCAGATACTGCAAGTTCTTCACTGCAAAAACTCAAAATCTTGCCAAGTATATTTTTCTAATTTCTAGTCAAAATATCTCATCACACTTAATATAAGACAAAATCACCTAAAGACCAAGATTTAAGTGAGATAAAGGAGCTTGTTTTTAGACAGTGCATCTTGAATATCTTGTTAAGTGAATCTGTCTTGAAAATATCTTGTTTTGAGTCATATCTCAGATGAAACAAGCTTTTTTTACATGTCATAAGGTTTTTAAGCTGCTGTGTTATTTGTAAAAGATGAATCGTCTTGTTTCAAGAAATAGACTTGACTTGAATTGAGACAACAAATCTGCTTTATTGAAAACTGCAGGTCAACATACCCAACTCACAACAACTCACAATGCAGAATACAGTGAGTACATATAATATTTACGTATTGACAGCAAAAAAACGTAATTTATTTACGTATAAACAACTTTACCGACGTACAAATTTGTTAGTATTTAACTTATGCATATTAAAATCGTGGTTTTGACTCTATTGCATTCAATTGTCTTATCAATTAAATTTTCAGTCGCATTTATTAATAGTTTAACGTTACTCATAAATAATAACATTTCGCTCTGTTCGTGCCTTCTGCTGCAAACTCGTTTTGGAGGATTAACCTACATAGTGTTGAACAAGAATACACTTTAAATCCTTAAAAATACCTTCTTTAATCGTTTAACCATATTTTCTCCTATAGACCCATAATACACTAAAACACAACATAAATTCACAAAAGACATCAATTTTATTAGCTTGATGTAATCCGAATCTTTAGAATCCATGTGTTGTTTGCAAGAAACAGATCCAAATTCAGCCCTTTATCCAGTGATCTTCATCATTTCTCTCAGCAGCGACCGTAAACGTCAAATCCCGGCATCCCGCACTCGTGGTGAATTCAAATGCAAAAATTGCGCCCGAATTGCGTTACGACATGTTTTATGGCAGTGATATCAAAAGCTCATTGGCTCTCGCATGCTTCGTCACAGATTGCGACATGCCGTGTTTAAGTTGGTGTACTACATTTGAAATGGAGAAGCGCGCGCGCCTTCACAGAGCGAACAGCAAACCGAAACCGGATTAACATTTTCATGGATTAATAACTTAAATTCTGCTCTGTAACGTTACCTCATACAAAACTATTATATACTGCCAGAGAGGACTGCGACACATCGCCATGTGAACGACTTTTGGTACCGGTTTTGACATTTTCACACTAACTAAATTATTGTGATTAAACGTGTATGTCTGTTGTTTTTCTTTATAATTGTAGTTACGTAGTTTTAAGAAATGGTTAGGTTTAGGGGTAGGGGTAGGATTAGTGGCTCAAACTATCTTTTAATGCTATATTGTTAATAAAACTGCCATTTCCCTACACACACGTCCATTACGTTTTATCCTTTTAATATTGTCTATAAAATGGGTATGTTTAGGTGTGGGAGTAGGGTTAAAGGATCTTACTTTTATAATCTATAAAATGTTTTACTATGTTTTCATATTGCAGTTCCATAAATACTGTGAGCCAAAATGTTGAGAAAAATGAAGCTGTTTCCCTTTTATGCAGTCCTCTGGGACTTTTTGCTGTAAAAAAAAAAAAAAAAAAAAAAGGTTAAATGCAAGTCTATTTTTCACTTTTTCTGTCTAGTAAACAGTAGTTAATGTCTTGAATCTAGTAGGTAAAATGTCTTGAATCTAGAACAGTATTACTTTTGTTGAGCTTACAATAAGGTAAATACACTTGAGATGATGACAGGATGGTAAATTATGGCTTATTATGGCTAAAGAGCACTGCCTAATACGAGTCAGGAATGCTAACTTCAAGACATTTTGTCTCAAAAATGCCAGTTTACAATCTTATTTCAAGTTGGTGGTGACTTAAATCTAGAACAGTGTAACAATTATAGAACTAAAAATTAGTTAAATACACTTGAAACAAACAGGATGACCAAAAAAAAAAAATGCTACTTTTAAGGGGAAAATACTATTTTTGAGCATGACAAGCTTATTATGAGACACAAAACATCACAATACTAGTAAAATATAGCTAAAAATGAGTTTTCCCAGCTAATTTCAAGATCACTCATATCTTGTAACGCTTAAATATAATGTCTTATTTCAAGAAATCTTGCCAAGAGAATTTTTACTTGTTCCATTGGGAGATTTTTTTGCTTATTACAAGCAAAAATATATTGTATTAATTTTTTTTTGCTTATTTTTGGAGTGGCCTTTTTTCCAGTGTTAGGGTCTGTTAACACTATGAACGGGTATCTGGCCCCCTCCAACCAATGTCTCCACTCCTCAAGTGCAAGTTTGACTGCTAAAAGTTCTCGATTTCCAATGTCATAATTGCTCTCTGCAGAGGACAACTTCTTCGAGAAGAAAGCACAAGGCATGGGTTTGGTTGAGGTTTCTTGGTGCTGTGAGAGTATGGCTCCGACTCCTGTAGTCGACGCATCGACTTCTAGGATGAATACTCTTTCGGGGTTTGGATGACAGAGCAACGGGGCAGTTGTAAAGGCTGTCTTCAAAGCTTTGAATGTCTCTTCGGCTTCTGGATTCCAACTGAGGACCTTAGGCTTTCCTTTCAGGAGGGAGGTCAATGGGGCTGTCATCATACTATACTTATCAATGAATCGACGATAGAAGTTCGCAAAGCCAAGAAACCTTTGCAACTCCTTCACAGATTTGGGAACGGGCCATGTGGTGATTGCATTGATCTTACTATCATCCATTTCCACCCCTCTCTTGCTCAGACGATATCCCAGGAAGTCGACAGATTCTTGATGAAATGTGCACTTCTCCGCCTTGAGGAACAGTGAGAATTCCCGAAGTCGTTGGAGCACCAGAGAGACGTGGTGTTGATGGTCGGAGGGATTCTTGGAGAAGATGAGTATGTCATCGATGTAGACTAGTATGAAACGGTTCAAGAAGTCTCAAAGCACCTCACCCATGAAACTCTGGAAGACGGAGGGAGCGTTTACCAGCCCATAAGGCATAACCAGATACTCGTAGTGCCCTGCTGTTGTTATGAACGCTGTTTTCCACTCATCACCTTCCCGAATTCTGATCAGGTTGTAGGCACTCCTTAAGTCCAGTTTGGTGAACATGGTAGCCTCTCTGAGCTGTTCTAGAGCAGAGGGCACAAGCGGGAGTGGGTAGCTGAACTTAACCGTGATCTTATTTAAGGCTTGGTAATCTATACAAGGCCTTAATCCTCCATCTTTCTTAGGGACAAAAAAGAAACTGGCAGCTGCAGGAGAAGTAGAAGGTCGAATGTACCCCTGTTGTAGGGCCTCTTGGACATATTTCTGCATGGCTTCTTGTTCTGGAATGGATAAGGAGTATATTCGGCCTCTGGGAACAGATTCACCCGGCATTAACTCAATGGTGCAGTCCCAGGGTCTATGTGGAGGTAGTTTGGAGGCCTCCACATGGCTAAATACGTCGGCAAAGGAAGAATAACACAGAGGTGTGATCAATGAAAGTTTCTCGTTGGGACTTTCAATGGAGGTAGAATTTACGTGGACTGATTGAGATAATTCGTTTGCGATTTGAGGATGATCATTGAAGTATGTGAAGAAGCATTTGCAACCCCAACGAATGATTTTACCCGTTTTCCAGTCGATCTCATGCCGAATCAGCCATGGACGACCTAGGATAATGTCCGTCTGACAATTCTCAAGAATAAAAGGATAAAAATACTCTCGGTGGTCTTTCTCTACACACAATGTAACTGGTTTGATCTGGTAGTTGACATACCCCTTATTGATGATCTCTCCAGTTACTGCGTGGATGGAGTATGGCTTCGGAGTGTTGATCCTCTTGAGCTTGAGTCTGGAAGATAATTCTCCCGAGATGAAGTCCCCTGCAGACCCGGAATCAATAATGGCAGAGACTGAAACATTAAAACTAGGAGACATTAATGTCACTGAGATCGTGAGTGGGGAGAAACGGAGGGGGTATTTAAAATCGAACTCACCATCAAGCGAGGAGGAAGAGATGGACATAATCATAGAAAATGGCCTGGATTTCCACAATATAAACATAGCTTGAGTTTGTAGCGCCGTTTCCTCTCTGCTTGGGATAATCTGCTGGTTTCCACTTGCATCCTCTCCACCCCGTGTTACCACTTGTTCAGTGAGATTCATATGAGGAGTGGAAACTTGGTTCGGAATGTCACGGTAACAAACTTGGGATCGCTGATCTACCCGTAGGGCTTGTTGCATGAATTTTTTTAACCCCATGTTGTCATCATAAATGGCCAGTTGTAGACGGAGTGTGGAATTAAGCCCCCTTCGAAACACTGTGATGAGTGCTTTCTCGTTCCACCCACTAGCTGAGGCCAGGGTTCTGAATTTCAACGAATACTCAGACACTGAATCTTTACCCTGTCGAAGTTGCAGGAGCTGATCGCTAACAGAGGAATCTCCCACTGGCCGGCCGAACACTTCTTTAAAATGTGTTATAAAATTCTGTAAAGATGCCGTAAATGGAGTTTCCTGGAACCAGAGGGTTTCTGCCCATCTTAGAGCTGGCACGGATAATTGTTGTACAATAAAAGATATCTTGGATCTTTCTGTGGAATATTGATGTGTTTGTTGTTCCAGGGCCAGTGAACATTGAAGCAGAAAACCATTGCAATCTTCCGCCCTGCCGGAGAAGGGCGCTGGTCTAGAGGCTGGGCTAGCAACGTACATCAGCGAAGGAGTGGATGTTGCGGAAACGCTGGAGTGGCTCGCTGTGCTCAGCGTTGGAGCGGTTTCCGGCTATGTTGGATCCATGACGGTATTTTGGTCAAGACTTCTGTCAGGATACACACTCGGAGACCAGGTAAGTGAATCCAAACATAGTGTTTATTTACAAGAATAAAGTGCAAGATGAGTAATTAGGTGAAACAGTGGCAAAGTTGGTGGCGATCATACGATGCATTGGAGGTGAGCAGGTGAGTATATCCGCGGCACAATACGTTGTCATGTAGTGGACAAAAGTCATTAATACTTGGTCTTTTTCCTCACAGATACGGACAAATCGGATGTGAACAGAGTCTCAGAGGATACACAGGAGGAAGATCTGGAAGAATATCAACAGAGACACAGAGTTTAACAATCTTCAGATAAGTATACTTCTCTTCGTGAACTTGGAACGGGCTATGAAGACAAGGAGACAGGCAGGTAAGTGGTCTGTCCTATTCGAGGCTTGACGCTGGAGTGCTGTTGTGAGATGGGTTTTATAGTGCTGGATAATGACTGTGCTGATTGGGAACAGGTGCTTGTGATCAATACTCAGGTGAGAGTGAACGCTGAGTGGTGGATGGGACTGAGCTTGATTGGTCCCTGACAATGTGCGCAGGCTTGTAGTCTTTCTTTACAAACTGACCTAAACAAATTACTTGTCTGGCCTTAAAAATGTATAATACAGAATTATTTATCGCTTCCGAGTAGCAATGTGAACTAGAACTATTTTGACAACGTTTTATCTGTACAGAGGTAAAGGGAAGGAGAAGGGGGCATTCACAGGGGAGAGACCAGTTGACACTTCAGGACTGCGTTGTCGTTGGGTTCAGGTGCAGGTCCTTCATCAGATCTGGATATGGCCTGGATCCCGCAGACTGCGGTAAACCTTGGGATAAACTGAGAGACTAATATTAGCGTAGACGCCATCCTTCTTATGATGAAACACGTACATCAGGATTTATAGGAAGTGTTCCCGGTTCCAGCTGACCTAATCTATGCAGCCTAACATTGAATTATAGAAGTTTATAATGTGTTATGTGTATTTTAGGTCAAAGAGATGTGTTTTTAGTCTAGATTTGAACTGACAGTGTGTGTCTGCTTCCCGGACAATGTTAGGAAGACTGTTCCAGAGTTTTGGTGCTAAATAGGAAAAGGATCTACTGCCAGCAGTCGATTTTGATATTCTAGATATTATCAAATGGCCAGAATTTTGAGATTGCAATAGACGTGAAGGACTATAATGCGTTAAGAGCTCATTCAAGTTGTTAAAAATCCCAATTAGTCACTCCTGTCACTCATATTGGGAGACACGCCCACTTCCTGGAACATTCTTCACCTGAGGATAATTACCAATCAACCTCACTAGTGTGGCTCTCTTTGTGCTGACTGTTTGCTCCTCTGCTTGCTGCATGTGTTTGCTGCGTCTATGACTTTGTAAGTTTATTTAAACCTTTTGTATTGATATTGATTATTGTGTTGATTTGTTTAATTTGGTTAAATATTTTCTTTATGGTTATGTGAATGTGTACTTATTATTATAATGATTTGTATCAGTAAAGTTAACTTTGTTTGATTATAGACACCAGCAATATGCAGCAATTGTAAAGCCAAATTAAGAAATGGGACAATGAAGAGAGAAAGCAAATGGCAATAAATCAATTGAGAAGTAACTTCTGGACTCATTCCTGTGTTCTAATCGACACACCATTCTGGTAGCACTCATCCTTAACCAGCCAAACACCAAATATTGTACACAAGTACTGGGGAGCTAAACCATTTAGTGCTTTGTAAGTAATCAGCAATATTTAAAAATGTATACAATGTTTAATAGGGAGCGAATGCAGTGTTGATAGAACCGGGCTAATATGGTCATACTTCCTGGTTCTAGTAAGAACTCGAGCTGCTGCGTTTTGGACAAGCTGTAGTTTATTTATTAAGCGTGCAGGGCAACCACCCATAAGAGCATTACAATAATCGTGAATGTACGTGATCATCAATGAGTGGATCTCGGAGCGGTTGTGAGTGAGTGGAGGCGGGGCTAATTTGCATATTCTTTGAACCACATATACTAAATGAGGCAAGGGTGTAGAGTTACATTCAAGCTATTTTAAAGGAAAAATCCAGTGAAAAATGAACCTAGGGGTAATTAACACATGGTTACCGAGTCGATCGTTCCCTGCGATGCGTTTTCATGAAAATTGAATGTATAGAGTTATATCTCTAAAAACAGATTAGCTCATAAGACTAGTATATGGGGCACAGAGTAAGTAAAAGTAAATCGCTAGTTAAAACCACTAACAAGGCTCAAAATGAGCTAATCTGTTTTTAAAGATAAAACTCTATACATTCGATTTTCATGAAAACGCATCGCAGGGAACGATCGACTCGGTAACCATGTGTTAATTACCCCTAGGTTAATTTTTCACTGGATTTGTCCTTTAAAGGCACACTATGCAGTTTCTGTTTTTCTCAAACAGCGACTCCTAGAGTCGCTGTGGAGTACTTGTATTTAACGTTACTGTCGTAAATGTCGTACTGTCGTAAATACTCACGCAGAGCTTTCTCTGCACTCTTCCGACCACGCTTTCTTCGTTTTCTTCATCTACTCTGCCATGATTCACGTCTGAAATGCGTGCTAGTGTCCTCCATAGAGGCTGCTTCATATGTTGTTGATGTACGTGACGTCGTGCCGTAAAGCAAGTCGTGATTCTCGTGAGATTTGTCGTGGTGCCACCTCTCAAACTTGCATTGCTGGTTTTGCCAGCGGCGTCCCCCCTCCCTCTGCTTTGCTATTGGGATGATTCGCCCTACTACGAGTTTGTTTACCATCGAAATGATTTCGAAGCTGTTATATTAAGGTAAAAAATCTTGCATAGTGTGCCTTTAAGGCATGAAGATTTTTTTTCAAGGAATGTGTAATTTTGGTGATCAAAGATGAGTTTTAAGGAACCTACTGTCAATAGTATTGACAAAAGGGGGACTTTAATGATTCTTTAAAGGTGCTCTAAGTGATGTCACGTGTTTTTTAGGCTGAAACACTTTTTGTCACATACAGCAAACATCTCCTCACTATCCGCTAGCTGCCTGTCCCCTGAACACACTGTAAAAAAAACGTGGTCTCTGTAGACAGCCCAGGCTCCACAAACGGCAACAAAAACAAACTGGGCCAACCTGCACCACGAAACATAACAAACAGTGTTCCAGCCAATAACCAACAAGAATGATTTGCGGGGTGGGGGTTGGGGGGTTAGTGCGCGTGCACATGGGATGGGATGAGGAGGAGGGAGGGTCGAGCTAGCCTCCGTTTTGTTTGACAATACTTCAAATGTCAACAAGAAGTGACGTCACCCAAATCGCTTAGAGCACCTTTAATGAATAAAAAGTTCAAAAGAACAGCATATATTTAAAAAAAAGGAATCTTTTGTAACACTATACAAGTCTTTGCTCTCACTTTGGATTGATTTTAATGGGTCCTTGCTGAATAGAAGTATTATTTTTCATAAACAAATAAACAAATAAATAAATAAATAAATAAATAAATAAATAAATACATACATACATACATACATACATACATACAACATGCATACATAAATATTGACCCCAATCCTTTGAACGGTACATTAAACGTTGCCATCAGCTATTCAAGTAATATATATGGAAAACTGGAAATGTCACCTATATTTCATAGAATGTCCCAGCTGTACAAGGCGTCCTCAAAACAATACGTTTCTCCAGCCAGGTGAGACAGTAACCTTTCCATTTCTTCTCTTTTTTTCTGAATTGAATTTAAGGGTCATGTAAGATGGTGGGGTGGTATCTAACATCATATCTAGTAACTCATTCTTCATTTAATGTGAGGAAAGTGCAACCATGGATACAACACCCTTTAAAGCACTCTTGTAATAACCTTGACCTAATGAAATGTGACTAGAGAGGCTTTCATATTGGTAATAATGTCAAGTCACCATGATGTGTATTTTCTCACTTATGTCACATTTCATTTATTTTAGACTGAAATAGGGAGGGAGAGAGTGGTCAGACATCTTTTTGGTTCTGTTGATTACTTTTCTTTATGTACACAAAAGGCTTATTTCTCTCAAATATTGTTCGCAAATCTGTCTAAATCTGTGTTAGTGAGCACTTCTCCTTTGCCAAGATAATCCATACATCTCACAGGTGTGGCATATCAGGATGCTGATTAGACAGTATGATTATTGCACAGGTGTGCCTTAGGCTGGCCACAATAAAAGGCCACTCTAAAATGTGCAATTTTACTGTATTCCCTCCCGGCCGGGGGTCCGGGAGGGAAAAGGTTGTTGATTGTGACCTGTGGAATGTTGGTCTACTCCTCTTCAATGGCTGTGCGAAGTTGCTGGATATTGGCAGGACCTGGAACACGCTGTCGTATACGCAGATCCAGAGCATCCCAAACACATTCATTCATGCTGACTGCAGGAATGTCCACCAGAGCTGATGCCCGTGAATTGAATGTTCACTTCTCTACCGTCTCCAAAGGCATTTCAGAGAATTTGGCAGTACATCCAACCGGCCTTACAACCACAGACCACGTGTAACCACACCAGCCCAGGACCTCCACATCCAGCATCTTCACCTCCAAGATCGTCTGAGACCAGCCACCCAGACAGCTGCTGTAACAATCGGTTTGCATAACCAAAGAATTTCTGCACAAACTGTCAGAAACCATCTCAGGGAAGCTCATCTGCATGCTCGTCGTCCTCATCGGGGTCTCGACCTGACTGCAGTTCGTCGTCGTAACCGACTTGAGTAAGCAAATGCTCACATTTGATGGAGTCTGGCACTTTGGAGAGGTATTTTCTTCACGGATGAATCCCGGTTTTCACTGTACAGGGCAGATGGTAGACAGCGTGTATGCCGTCGTGTGGGTGAGCGGTTTGCTGATGTCAACGTTGTGGATCGAGTGGCCCATGGTTGCGGTGGGGTTATGGTATGGGCAGGCGTATGTTATGGACAACGAACACAGGTGCATTTTATTGATGGCATTTTGAATGCACAGAGGTACCGTGACGAAATCCTGAGGCTCACTGTTGTGCCATTCATCCACGACCATCACCTCATGTTGCAGAATGATAATGCACGGCCCCATGTTGCAAGGATATGTACACAATTCCTGAAAGCTGAAAACATCCCAGTTCTTGCATGGCCAGCATACTCACCGGACATGTCACCCATTGAGCATGTTTGGGATGCTCTGGATCGGCATATACGACAGCGTGTTCCAGGTCCTGCCAATATCCAGAAACTTCGCACAGCCATTGAAAAAGAGGTGGATGGATTATCTCGACAAAGGAGAAGTGCTTACTAACACTGATTTAGACAGATTTGTGAACAATATTTGAGAGAAATAGGCCTTTTGTGTACATAGAAAAAGTCTTAGATCTTTGAGTTCAGCTCATGAAAAATGGGGGCAAAAACAAAAGTGTTGTGTTTATAATTTTGTTCAGTGTATTTAAAAACCTGATGAATCCTTTCAATGAGGAGGAACTTTTATTATTTAACAGATTTGTGTCAGTAAAAATTCTGAAATATGTATTTATTTGTAAGCTTAATAAATAATAGTGTATCGTGAAAGAAGCACCATATAACAATACATCAAGAAATGTTTTATTTATTCGAAACCATCTGATACTGACATGCAGATCTAGCACTCTACTAAAAGCATATGGCATTAAGATACATTCTGTCCTTGCCGGAGCCCTGAAGAGACATGAAGAAATACTCTGTCCATACATAAAAATGTCCTGCTGAAGAGAACAAAGAGGAAATACATGCAAACTATTGATGTTTGAGGAGAGCTATTAAGTTACAATGGGAAGAGAATTTGCTGAACCATTGATTATTAGTTACAATTATGAAACGTTTATTAACGCTGCCATGTGAACTGATAAAGCACACAAGCTCTTAAATAAGCTGTAAGCCATATATCACACCCCACTCAACCTTTTTTCGACATTTGAAAGCACCTAATGTACCATCCTGTGCATGCTCGACTTGCCTGCAAAGCAATGTTTATGTAAGCCTTACAAATGGCTGTAATCCCACCTTTTAAAAGAAAACGAAGCAATGAAAGGGCAGTATAATGAGTTAATGGAGGAACTGTATGGGGTTCATTTCAGGAGGAAAATTGCATTCATGCTGGCCACTGTAACAGAGGTGGTCCTATTCCAGTTGGTCTAATAGAGGGCTTATCTGATCCTGGTGAGCCTCTGATCCACACTTTTCTACAGCACAAAGTGCAGCATATCTCTGGGGGATTAGACGGCAACTGCAGCAATGCCCTCTCGCTCAAAACTCCCACCTAATGTGTGTGCATGTGTGTATTTGAGAAGGCACGAGGGAGATCACAGCTTGCACGCCTCCTCCGTGATGGGGGTGGATCAGTGCCATCTCAAAGAAAGCACATATCACACACACTATACACAGCTGTTGCATGCATAACACCTATCACTGGTTTTACTGCACTGCATGGTGCCTTTATAGACCACAGAACTCATCTGAGATACTTTAGAAAAGGTGTGTGTGCAAGGAGGCTTTGAGATATCATCACACCCGCCTTTTGCTTCAAGGTAGGAAAACTGTCTTTGTGGAGGCGAGAATTGCTGAATTATAAATTGAGCAGAATCGCATCACATTCAGAGAGGAATAGTTAAACACTAACACATTCTTTGTGTCACAGATTTGTGTGAAGCCTGTGGAGCGACTTGTGAAAAAGCAACCGGGTAACTTCAGGCCTGAGGAACAATAACTTTTTTGGTGTCTTTTTGAATATATGTTGGCCATGAACATGCTTCGCAGAGCTGGATCAAGGTGAGCATTTCAAGTTAAAAAGTATGTATATATATAGAAAACCCTTATTTGTCAGCTGTGGATGTGTGGAGCCTTTGAAGCTGCCTAAATATGGATTTTGGACTGTCAAAATGGTCTACATTGGGCACCAATTAATTTGCATTAGATGGAGAAAAATCCTGAATGCTTTCCTCCAAAACCTTAATTTCTCTTCTTCTGAGGTAAGAAAGTCATATGCATCTATGATGGTCTTTTGGGTGAACTATTCTTAACTAATTGCTTTTTTTAGAGCAATTTAACTAATTGCTCTAAAAATCATATTACTTATATTAGCTGTTTATTAGTACTTATAAAGTACATATTAATGCCTTATTCTTCATGACCATACTCTATAACTGATAGAACCTTAACTAAGAGTTCTTCCTCAATTAACTCTTAACTACTGCTTAGTAAGTAAAGAAAATGCATTAAAGACATCGTTAATATAGTCCAAGTGACTACAGTGGCTCAATCTTAAGTTTATAAAGCGACGAGAATACTTTTTGTGCGCAAAAAAACCCACAAAAATAACGACTTTATTCCACTATTCATTTCCTTCTCTCTGGGCCTCGAGTTTTTTCACGTAGTGTAATAGCGCAGCGCTTCTGTGTTCTATATTTTTTTTTTTTTGCGCACAAAAAGTATTCTCGTCGCTTTATAAACTTAAGATTGAGCCACTGTAGTCACTTACTACATTAACGATGTACTATATTAACGATGTCTTTAATGCATTTTCTGGGCCAGCAAGTTATAACGTCTTTAGAAGCCTATGGAGGAGTGAGCCAGCTCTCAGATTTAATCAAAAATATCTTAATTTGTGTTCCGAAGATGAACGAAGGTCTTACGGGGTTGGAACAACATGAGGGTGAGTAATTACTGACAGAATTTTCATTTTTGGGTGAACTAACCCTTTAATAAATATGGGCTATTATTATGTAACAACACACATAACAAGTGTTGATAGTGTTCAACCAATTCTAATAAAGTCTTTCTAAAGTGTCTGAAGTGAGGTTTTGCTCATAATCATATATAGGCTGTGTGTGTGTGTGTGCGTGTGTGTTGTACAACTATCTTTGTGAGGACCAGTTTGAGTTTTAGACCATTGGAGTGAGGACAAAGAGAGTAAAGTGAGGACATTTTGGCCGGTCCTCACTTTCTGAGACCCCTTTAAAGGCCTGTTTGAGGGTCAAGGTTATAATTAGGTTAAGGGTAGTTTAGGGTAAGAGTTCGGGTTAGGCACATAGTTGTGATGGGTAAGGTTAGGGTAAGCAGCTAGAGATTGCATTGTGTCAATGAATGTCCTCATAAAGATAGATGTACAAGAATGTGTGTGTGTGTGTGTGTGTGTGTGTGTGTGTGTGTGTGTGTGTGTGTGTGTGTGTGTGTGTGTCAGAACTGCGACAGTGAGTTATTAATCATTTAGATATGCAGATATACAATATCAGCTTTGACTTTTAAATATGCTTTGCATATCTGATGGAAAGTCACTTATGTGACACACAATGCTACACCTTTTTTATTGGTTTGACAGTCATCTAGAGTATTAACATTTTTATTTAAATGCTAAATTCTACTGAGTAGTGCACAGTTTAACACTGTGTGTATTGATCCATAGGACTTTTTCTTTAAATGTCTAACATTTGCTCACATGAAAGGAGTGGAAAGACCCAAATGTATGTACAGCTATATAAATTCATAAACAAGACAAAAATAATGCAAACATCACTCAAGATATTCTGAGGTTTGTGGTTTCAAGTTTTTTCCCCTGTGTCATAGTGCCTTGTTTTCTATACTTATTCTTCTTTTTCTTTTCTATTTTTAAAATAACTAATAAAGAAGTGTTTGGAGTATTTGTTACAATAAATACAAAACAGAACTAATGATTAAACAAGACACATATTGACACAATCATGTCAAACAAAATAATAAATTGCATGAACTAGAAATAATGATTTCAAAATAATTCACATGAACAAACACAAGACAGGGAAATAATTTAAAATGCTCATTAATTATTGTAGATAGCAAGTCATGTAATCTTAAATATTTATTCATCTTACCTTAATCTTAAATATTTATCTTGGATATAAAATATTAATTTAAAGGCCAAATAGTCTGGGACATTGGTTTTAACTGTTAAAGCAAGATGTTGTGTATTGTTCATGTAGCGTGTTTTTAAATCATTTGTTTTACATGCCTTTATCTTGTTTTTCCAGGATAAAAAACAGAACAGAATGGCTGCAATTTTTCAGGTTCTATGGCATAGTTTTATGAGAGCTGTTATCATTTTATCATTGCAGAGGGCAGTAAACTTGACTTTCTCTTGTTAAAAATGTATCCATTTAAAATATTGCTGCCTTTTAGTAGGCACTGCAAATTTAAATACAAGCAATCAAACATTTAAGCTCTAAAAAGTAGTTAAAACCTGAAAGAAATTAGCTGTTTTAATGTGAAATATGCTTATTAAGAAAATGCATATTAAATTATCTTGAGAGCTATATTGATGACATGCACGTGGACAGCATAATGTGCTGTTTTCTTTAGCTGTTAGGTGACAAAACTTATTTCTTGTTTCATTATGAGTTTTTTTTACAACTCTTTTCCCAGTCTGTCAGTAAAGCTTTGCGGTGCGTTACCCAACTGGTTGCAAGTTCTGTTGAGCTCTGTTGGCAATGACGGAACTTGCGTCCAGTTGGCTTTAGGAAACGCACCCCTGTTTAGTTCTGGTCTCTATGAAGCCTCTCCTTTAGAAAAGCACAATATGCTTTAATTGGTCAGCTGGACCAGTGTGTTGTGATTGGTCAGGAACTTCAAGCTTATTCACACATCTTACCACAACCATGAGTTTCAACACACTGACGTACCTTAACTAGGCCTCGTCATATTGTTGTGTATGTCTGACTCTGGGCGGGAATTATTAAATGAGGAATATTGTGTTCATTTCAGGGAGTTCAGTAACAGTGCTTACTAATATAGAGCAGGGTTCACCAATCTCGGTCCTGGAGGGCCGCTGTCCTGCAGAGTTTAGCTCCAACCCCAATTAAACACACCTGAACCAGATAATCAAGGTCTCACTAGGCATACTAGAAACTTTTAAACAGGTGTGTTGGAACTGGTTGGAGCTAAACTCTGCAGGACAGCGGCCCTCCAGGACCGAGATTGGTGAACCCTGATATAGAGAATAACTCCCTTTGGAGTAGGCTTTGTGCTCTGTAACTTTGCAGACTGTTTTCATGCATGCTCAAACAGCAACATTACACACCTAAGAGAGCTGAAAATGTAAAAAAAAGCATAACAGACCTCTTTAAATGGTCACTGACAAAAATGTATTCCCAAATACTGTGAACAATGAAGTATCAAAGCACTCAACTGCCAACACAAATCACCACAAATCTGGTACAAAATGCATAAGTCAAGGGGAAAAAAACAATAAGAATGCAACAAGAAACATTATTTGAACATGTTAAATGTAATTAAGAGCTAATATCAAATACCACAATTTTCACAATAGGGAATAAAATTCACCTGACTTCTTACAGATTTGTCACCAAAAGGTGAAAAAATAAAGAAAAAGGGCAGGTTAATACATTTTATGGATACTAAAAATGTTAGCAGAGTAAAAACCATACTGGGCCTTTCATGCATAAGAGTGTGGTTTCTCAAGAAAATGGCGGTGTCAGCGTTTTGCTTGGGCCCTGTGCTCAGAGTGCACTCACTGTGAAACGAACATTATTTCATTATCAAATCAATCTGCACTGACATTTATTGCGTTTTTAATGAAAACCTAGAAATGTATCCACTACCAACCTCTCCCTGCCTGCAACTGTTAATTCAGAATTTTCCTGATTTACAGCAAAAATGACTCCCAACAGTATTAGCAGTAAAATTAATGTTACTCGACCATTAATGTGTTTTGCACAGAGTCCATTCACACTCTCACGGTCACGACTTCTGCAGGGTGTTAAAACCTTCTGATGTGTGAGCTAACAAACATATTTGAAGACTTTTTAATCTCTTTATACACTCTAATGTCCTTTTCTTATATGTTTTATTACCTTGTAGGATGGGCTGTTCTTCTCTCCTTGTTTCCTTGTCCATTCTGAATTCTGAGTAGGAGGGCTATCCATCTGCCTGCGGACCACACATAAATAAAAAGACAGCTCATAAATTAATGCAGAGTGGATACTGATTTGTTAACAGGAAGCTTGGAGATTATTGATCTCAAAATTGATTTCCAACCAGAAGATGGAGGATGTATAAGAAATACATCAGATTGTCTGTTTGAGAATCCCAATGTTGTGTGCATGTGATCTCTTGGAACATTGGAAGAATGCCCAAATATGCCTGTGATCTATGAACCAATGCTAGAGTTCAGCTTTATGGCTGCACATATTTTTATTTGATTTTTTTAGCTAGTGGTAAAGCAAAGCTAGGATTATGCTTACTCTGTGTGTCAGTAGTTCATCATTTAGCAGATGACTCACAAACTCACACTTACTCCAGGCATAGTTCCCTTACAGCAAACTGAGTTTACATGCCTTGGGCAGAAAGATGATGGGAGACTGTTGGTCCCGCCCTACATTTTTTCTTGTTCAAGAAGCCATTTCTTTCAGATATACGTCACAATAGGGAAGAAAATACTATCGCAATTCCATTTCATGATTCATGATGACAAATTTTATACAGCAGTTACGTCGGGTCCTCAAATTTGATTCGAATGCCGTTCCCTGATCGCTGATGGTCTACAGTCCAACAGCACTGGGACTTTTCACCATTTCTATCACACTACTATCCATTATAATATAGTAAAATGTTATTTATCTAATACTATTAAATACTGTTCAATTTATTATTTGTGCTTTATGTTAAAAAAAAGTGTTATGTGCATTAAATGAATTAGTTTCATTTGGAAAACCTGCGTCATGACGTCATCGCATGCTTTAGTAGGTGGCGCGCCCGTGATGCGCTTCATTCAGAGTAAATACGACGACAAGGAAGCCATCACTGCAGCGCTCGTTTTTATTTCTATTTTAATCATATTTTTCCATACTACTTTTCAGGTAAATGCGAAGCATAATGCACAAAACACACTTTTGAGTATAAACTATGTGCAATGCGATACTGATGAGTTGTGTGTGTTTAAAGGAACACGCCGACTTCTTGGGACTTTAGCTTATTCACCGTATTCCCCAGAGATAGATAAGTCCATACATACCCTTTTTATCCCCGTGCGTGCCGTAACTCTGTCTGACGCACCCATCGCTAGCCTAGCTTAGCACAAAGACTGGAGGTAAACAGCTCCAGCTAGCATACTGCTCCCAATAAGCATCTTCGCCTTCTGAGAATATAGTTCCCAATATGTATACGGTTAGAAGATGGCTGTGTCTCATGTGACCTTGTTACGCGCTGTGACTATACAAATCACAACATGTAAATAGGAAAATGTTGGCGTTATTTTGTCACTTATTGTGTGTGTGCTAGCTGGAGCCGTTTACCTCCAGTCTTTGTGCTAAGCTAGGCTAGCGGTGGGTGCGTCAGACAGAGTTACGGCACGCACGGAGATGAAAAGGGTATGTATGGACTTATCTAACTCTGGGGGATACGGTGAATAAGCTAAAGTCCCAAAAAGTCAGCGTGTTCCTTTAAAGCAGTTTGTTTTAGTATATTAATAGTGTGTCATGAGATTAGTATGCCTGAGCACATGGTTAGCATGGGTGTTTCACGATTAGCAAGATAGCCCTCTATTCATTATAAATGGTCATTATGTCGATGTTAAGAGTATAAGAGTACATGATGTTGTTTCAGAGTTAGGAGTTATCTTATACATGCACATTTGGGTAATTTAAGCCCCTCATGCCTGTTTATTGAGTTATGCATTGCATTTGTCATAATCAATATTATATGTTTTTACTTTGTGAAATACATCAGATACGATGGATTGAACAGTTTACATATGAGGATGTAATATCCCAGCTGCATTGTTGTATCATCATCAATTTCATACTTTAGTTTCATTGCTATGGGTAAATATTCATGCTAGAAATTTTAAGTTATTTTGTTTGTAAAAAGCATGAGATTAGTGTTTCGCTGTCAGTTGTAAATGCCACACATGCAATTTTGGGGCTAGAGCATGAGAACTGTACAGAGAGAGTGTTAATTAGCTTGTTGATCATATTTTTCTTATTCCTTCAAGTGTGATGAATGTTTAAAGTCACTTATGTCTACAGTCAGTCATTACTGTGAAAAAAAGTGATACACATGTTGAGAATGTAATGTTCTGAGCTTTTGTTATATGCATACTCTCTTATAAATCATTCAGAGTAAATACGACGACAAGGAAGCCATCACTGCAGCGCTCGTTTTTATTTCTATTTTAATCATCTTTTTCCATAGGCCTACTTCTTTTCAGGAGCACTATGCGCATGCTGGGGATTTTTCAGCAACTTTTTTTGCAGGTTACTAGCATGTTACTCTTTAGTATTTTACCAAATAATAGATATTCTATTCCAAATTCAGCCACTGGTAATGCTGTGTGTGTGTGTGTGTGTGTGTGTGTGTGTGTGTGTGTGTGTGTGTGTGTTGCTCAGAGATGCATACATTAATTCTGTGGAGTATAAAGACAATAGTTTAAAATGATGTGTGTTTAAAATAATATTAAATCAAATTAAATACAAAAATTTAAACAATATGTATAAAATCTGCTCAATATTAACTTCTTGTTTATTGAAATATTGAATAAATGCAATCCGAATGGTCTGAAAAACAGCATGGTAGTGGTCATGGAATTTGTTTGTTACATTTTTAATATAAATGTATTGCATTATTCACTTTTTGTGCAGGAACAGCTGGATAAAGATGAACTAATTAAACGACATCAGGTGAACAAAATGACTAATCAAACAAATTGAGAAACTAGGTCAAGACAGACAAAGGAAACTGATGAAAACAAACTGAAAGTCCATAATCATGACAGTACCATGGAACAATTTTAGTTTTAGGACTTTCAAAATTAAGTTGTTAATCCATGCACTTGACTTTTTAATACATTTTTAATACTTTTTAAACATAATCCTCTCCCCTGACTCTCTTTTGATGTGATTAACAGAGCCCAGGACTGTCACAGAGAATTCTTTGTTTCAATTATGTCTTTCAGGTAGAAGCGACATTTTATGCTATTCTAAAAATGATCACTTACAGCAGCTTTAATTATTTTCAATGCTCGACAAGTACAAACTATCACCCAAGAGCAAAACACAGTCATTTGTACAAACATGAACGAGAAAGGCATCAGAGCACAGCAGTAGCAAAACACTTTTTTGTTACACATGCAAGATTAAATCACAAAGTGTGGGGAAACTGTATGATATTATTTAATTATTGCATGTTTGCACTGAGATCAGTGGGGGGGGGGGGGGGGGGGGGGGGGAATATAGTTTCTCTAAATACCCGCCTATGTGTAAATGTGGCCTCAGTCCCACGCACATTGTCTGGTCTTGTTTATGATAAAACGACTACTTTCAGAAACAGACGCAACTGAATAAGTATGCGTGTCCACTTTCTGTTGTGAAATAACGGTACACCACTTTATTTCTGTGTGAATAATGTGCAATCTTGACACAAATGAATTCATTATGATCAACGTATCACTTTGTATTGTAAACCTGTGGTAAAACATTGATGCTTGGGTTTTAGGCTAAATATTTAAGTAAACAACAGAAATGCCAACAAACGGTTGCTTTTATCATGTTTGTTTTGCGATCTTGCTAGTTTCCAGTGATTTCTTTCTGATTCGTTTTCTGATAAAACTTCCATTTGTTGGTGAAATTATGGGTTTGTGTGATGTTGTTCCAGAGAGGCATGTTACGGGCGGGTTTTAGTGAAGCGCTGCAGAGCTTCTGGCCCGATGGTGGAAACACAGCATGGTTTTGGGCTTGGTGTTACAGGTCCAAGGCTATTAGCCCAGCCAGGCCCGTTGAAAGCCCTGGCTCGCACTGGCCCGACAGTGGAAACGAGGCTATTAACACTTTCACAACCATTGCTGGGAAAGACAAAGACTAAGGTTCTCCCTCAGTTTTAATCGGACATAGTTTTATGATGATTGATATGTACATAATAATAATAGCAGTGCACATGAGATTATGTCTGTTGTAAATTTGACTCAATAATAGATTTTAAATAAGAATTGTTGTTTAATGTGACAAATGTTTTTGTCAGATATTTTCCATGCATACCTCCAGTGTAAATAAAAGTTCTTGGTAACACTTTACAATAAGGGTACATGAATAATCAACGTGATCTCATGAGAATACGTGTGTATTTTTACATAAAGTGTAGTTCTACCATACGTACATTTATTTACGTTTTATACACACAGAAACGTATAATACTGACGTATTTACAGCACTAAAACGTATAAAATGTACGTATTGACAGCACAAAAACGTAATTTATTTACGTATAAACAACTTTACCGACGTACAAATTTGTACGTATTCCTATTTAACTTATGCATATTCAAATCGTGGCATTAATGTTTTGACTCTATTACATTCAATTGTCTTATCAATTAAATTTCCAGTCGCATTTATTAATACAGTTTAACGTTACTCAATAACTTTAGGCTACTCATAAATTAACATTTCGCTCTGTGTTCGTGCCTTCTGCTGCAAACTCGTTTCGGAGGATTAGCATATGGTGTTAAACAAGAATACACTTTAAAACCTTAAAAATATCTTATTTAATCGTTTAACCATTTTGTAATATTTGGTTTATTTACAGTGAGACACAAAAGGCGTTTTCTCCTATAGACCCATAATACACTAAAACACAACATATAAATTCACAAAAGACATACATTTTATTAGCTTGATGTAATCCAAATCTTTAGAATCCATACGTTGTTTGCAAGAAACAGATCCAAATTCAAGTTCAACCCTTTATCCAGCGATCTTCATCTCCATTCTCAGCAGAGACCGTAAACGTCAAATCCCGCGCTCGTAGTGAATTCAAATTCAAAAATTGCGCCCGAACGAAGCGTTACGACATGTTTTACGGCAGTGATATCAAACCCCCATTGGCTCTCGCATGCTTCGTCACAGATTGCGACATGCCGTGTTTAAGTTGGTGTGCTACATTTGAAATGGAGAGGCGCGCGCGCCTTCACAGAGCGAACAGCGAACCGAAACCGGATTAACATTTTCATGGATTAATAACTTAAATTCTGCTCTGTAACGTTACCTCATACAAAACTATTATACACTGCCAGAGAGGACTGCGACACATCGTCATGTGAACGACTTTTGGTACCGGTTTCGACATTTTCTCAATAAATAAATTGTGATTATACGTGTCTGTCTGTTGTTTTTCTTTATAATTGTAGCCTAACGTTACGTAGTTTTAAGAAATTGTTAGATTTAGGGGTAGGATTAGTGGCTCAAACTATTTTTGAATCCTATATTGTTAATAAAAATGCCATTTCCCTACGCATAATATCTGTCCATTACGTTTTATCCTTTTAATATTGTCAATAAAATGGGTATGTTTAGGTGTGGGAGTAGGGTTAAGGGATCTTACATTTATAATCTATAAAATGGTAAAAAGGAAATTATACAGATCTTTATGATATGAAATATTCGTAAATAGTTTACGTTTTTTAGCTGTAAAAACGTAATAATGTTACGTTTAAACGTTGCAGATACGTCCATATTATACGTTTCAGCATACATCCAAACGTACAAAAAAGTACGTTTTCTATCTTTGAAAATTACGTATTAATACCCACGTATTAACAATGAGACCAGGCTGGAATAATCATGTACTAATGCCTAAATTAATAGTTAACATGACTTCATATCTTCACTAATCATGAGTTCATGTTGAAGTAACTATTAATTCAGGCATTATGACATGATTATTCGTGTACCCTTATTGTAAAGTGTTACCAAGTTCTTTTATCAAGGATTTAGTGTGCGGCCCTTCAATTGGTTTGCAAAACTTGATGTGGCCCTCTTGTCTAAAAAGTTTGCCCACCTCTGCTCTAGATGACAATTCCAAGCATTCCTCCTGCTCATCGCCTGCACCTGATCAGCACGCTCATCACCACAGTATTTAACACCTGTCACACACATTGTCTGGTCTCGTTTATGAGAAAAAAAAACTAATATTTTTTTCCACACTCTCCTTCGTTACATGCAAAGACAATAAACTCAAGTTATGATCCATTCATCATCTCTATACTGCTAATCTCTGGTTTGCTTACCTGCAATTCCCATTGCTCATTGCTTTAATAAATGTATCCGCTTCTCTACTAACCATCTGTCTTGAGTATGTGATTCCGTAACAGCATAAAATGTTAAAATATGTTTTTATAGGTTGTATTTTGTCTTACTGCACTGCTAGATTTTTATAACCATTAAAAAGTACTGTCTACAACTAGTGTGGTAAAAAATACACTTGCATTAAAGATACATTCTCTGAAAATCTTATGAGTGTTGCTGCTCAAGAAAATTTACTTTTTTCCCAAGCATTTCTAGAAGGGAACATTTGTCTTTATTAGACAAAAGCATTGTATTTGTATATGCACACATACTCGATTATGTGTACATAAATACAGTTGCTAACTAAATAACATTTAATTATCTTGAATTTTGCTTTATACTTTACATGCGATCTGAAATGAAATAAAGTAATAACTAATGGCAAAGAGCTGAAGGTTTTCATTTTTAGTTTTGTTTTTATAGATGTGAATCCTCACACTTACAATATATCATTTGTTCAAAACAGAAGCTGTGCCAAGTCCAAATCAAGTCCCTATTTGCACATTCACAGTAGACAGTCTTCATTATGGATTTCATGATTCTGTACCCTTCAGCTTTCCCAAATCTTCTAGCTTTGTTAATATTTCTTCTTTCCTCTCGCTTTTTAACTGATCTTTTAAGTATATCGCAGAGGAGAGGTTGTGAGGGAGTTGAGCTGCAGCAATAACTAATGAGCTGCCTCCTCTGCTGACTTTCTCTTAACTAATATGGGTGACTTGGCTTTTAGTTTTCCCATTTGCCTTGCAACTCCTTTTTAAAATATCAATAAAAAGGATACACTTCATGTCATTGGCTTTACATATGCAATTAACATAAATGAAGATGCAGTCTAAATGATTCCTCTTGTGTCCATGACCATGTGGAACTACAACAAATAAAAAGATGCAAGTTTTGTTTCTCATTAAAGCTGAGAAAAAGTGTTTTAAATTTTTGACAATAAAATATTTTTCTATTCATATGTGAAAACAGTTACCATGTGAAGTAAACCATTTCTAAATTGATTCTTCCCAAAAGTAAGCACTGTGGCCTATTGGCTCAAGCAATGACTTGAATTTGGATTGCGATTGACTGTTTGTTAACTCCAGCAAAGTTGTTTGATTTATTAATTATTTATTTATTTTTATTCTGGAGGTGATGTTAGTGGTGAAAAATTACACACTTTACCTTAAAAAGGTTATGACAGATTTTCTACAATTTGTTTCTGAAGTTCCTGCAGTGCAAGCCCTTTGAGTGTTTATTCACAGTTGAAGGGATTTAGCATTTAAATATATTTCTGTTGGAAGCAGATTTTAGCATTCGGGTCCATTCCTATTCACTAACTTTTGACAAGAATTGTCTATTGTATGCATAAGTTTCTATTAACAATGAAAAAAAAAATCTCTTTCATTAACTTGGCTTAATAACTAAGAACATTTTGCATTTTAATAGTCATCCTTCAAGAAACTAAGAGGAAGCTCATCACACAAGGCTCATCTAAATGGTCTTTTCTATCCCTAAAGAAATTCTAGTAGAGAACGGTGTGCTCATACTGAAGCAGTTTAATGCTGAAAGAAACCAGACGTTCTTTCTCAAACTCTTTGTCCTACTTCAATGTGATCTCATTAGTAGGGGAGACTGGGATGGTTTTAACACTCTAATGGTCTGTAACTCTGTGATCTCAATGCGTCTCAAATTACATCAGTATCATTTCCTGAAATATGTTTGCTACAAATTCATTTGCTTTGAACCAACTTATGCCTAACGTTTGAAAACAATATCATATACAAAGAGTGCTGGGGCTACAACCTACCCCACTTCTGGGGTGGGATGTAACACAGCTGTAAAAGTACAATAATTAATTTGTTTTAACAATAATTTATTTTGTTAATCAAATATATTGAAATGCGTAATTTTTAAAAGATAAAAAACAAACACAGCCCATTATTATTTATAATTGAAGCCAGACATTACACAGGCAAAACCATTATATTTTTCATTCACTGTGTAATTTTGAGCTGTTTTGCTTCCTTGTTTCAGGCTATGTGCTGCAAAACCCTGAAACACCTTTAATTTTTCCAGTCAAAAATGACCGGCCTTTTAAAAATCGGTTGTAAATCGTTCGTTATGCTATATCAGGGGTGGCCAACATCAGTCCCGGAGAGCCACTCTGCAGGACTGGGGCTCTCCAGGAAAGACGTTGACCACCCCTGTGCTATATTATCACCAAATTCTATATTGACACCAACATCTTTTTCTTTTTTTCTTCTTTTTTTCAACTTGTTTTCTTTCAATTAGGACATGTTTTGTATTTATTTTTTAAACTGATTGATCATATGCCTCATTGATCTGAGGATAAAGTTCAGAAAGCCTGTAATACTTAATCTGTAATCTTTTGTGTACATGAATGTGTGTGTGTGTGTGTGTGTGTGTGTGCACGCGCAGTCATTTTTTGACCAATATAACCTCAGATCAGGAGAAAACCTGTCCTAATTGAAAGATAACAAGTGGACAAAAATATTGAATCCAATATTTGGTGATAATATCATAACAAGAGATATAGCTTTTTTTGAGCGCCAGTAATTTTTGACCAGAAACGCCACAAGTGTAGTAACAAGGTGTGAAATAAAAACAAATCACAAAAGTTTACAAAAATTATCCAAACACAACCTGAGGGTGGAGTGCTTATTTTATGACATTGTATTTGTGTCTGAGGATAATTTTAAAATATTAAAATATAGCTTTGAAGGCTGTTTTATCAAATTTTCAAAAGTTTCTCAAAATATTTTTTAACTTGTGCTCTGAGCCAGAAAGCTCTTCAGTACTTGCATACACCAAGCCTTCTCCTTCTCTCTCTCTCTCTCTCTCTCTTTCTCTCTCTCTCATATATCCTTATATGTTTAATTATAAATCACACAATTTGTATATATTTAATATTGCCTAATTTGCATATTTAAACATAACATTTCAGAAAACCTGTAAAACAAATCAATATTCTACTTTCAACTGTGGAAGTATGGTGATATTGTATCTATCAGTTAAAAACGTCTTACTCTGTGGTGTCTTGTCTCTCAATTTTAATTTAATTTAATTATTAAAAAAATAAATGTAAAACCGGACTGTCTGTCTGGTCATTAAAAGCTTTTGTAGATGTTACATATCAAATTAAACAAGACAATCTTCTGAATCAGATGATACATGTGCTGCCATTCAACATTCATTAACTGAGGGGAGGGGTGGTGGAACAGCCTACACCTCCAGTCTGTTCCAGATTTTAGCATACACTCGGGACCTCACTGATGCGGCAGCCTGGGGACTGATTGACTGTTACATGGCGCAATCAGCCTGCCTATATTCCAACTTGCAATCAGCCAAATTCTGTGGCAAAAGCCATGACCGCTCCCGCTATTTAATCAAGACTCACCCCCACATTTCTGCAATTAGAACCAATTGTTCCTAGATGGTATCTAAATTATTATGTGATTAAGGAGCTTGATTATGCTTAATTAGGTTCAGACTGTTGTTAAAGGTGCAATAGGTCATCTGGGAAATGCTAACATTAGCCTGCTAGCATTGAAAGCATATGATCCCACCCTCCCATCAAATCACCGTTCAAAGCCAGCCTCCTCCAAAACACTTGCACGTGCGTAGACCGGAAGCGAGTTGATCAGAGACAACGTTTTTGGATTACATCATGTGTCATTCACCGGTGAGACAACTTTACAGTACAGTGAGTAACAATCAATAACGAACGCAGACAACCTTTTAAAAACGTTATTAGATGCAGCAAGTTTTCAAAAGCTTGTGAACAGGCATGTGAAGTAACGCATTACAAATACTTGTGTTACTGTAATTAAGTAGTTTTTATCAGAAATTGTACCTTTTAGAGAAGTTTAAAAATTGTGTATTTAAGGAGCCTACATTTTTAGTGATGTAACTGTACTTTTAATTCATTATTTTCCTTCTTTTTGTGGTCATGGGAGAGGCTAGGGTTAGATGACTCCCTTACGAAAAAAAAAAATACTTCAAGTTCATTTTATGAAGTATACTTGAGTAATGTTCAAGTATATTTTTAAGTATACTTTATGTAGTAAGTATACTAATGTCAATATGTACTAGTAGTAAACTTGTAAGTGTACTATTTTAATACCGCTTGGGACTAAATTGGCCCACTTGAAGTATATAAAAGTATATGTTTAAGTGTACTATAAGTGTAACAGTAGTAAACTTTAAGTGCACAACTAGTTCATAATTACGTTTCTCATTTGTACTGCAAGTGAACTTATGAGTATACTAGTGGTTCACTATTGTAATACTTGTAGCAACTTTGAAGTATACTCTCAGTAATCTACTAGTTTAGTAGTTTTATACTACAAGTTTACTGAGAGTATACTAAAAGAAAACCTTCTAGTATACTTGCGGTATAAAACTACTAAACTAGTAGTTTACTGAGCGTACACTAAAAGAGCAAAAATATATAAATGTTAAACTATAAGTATGATGTTAAGTTCACTTAAAGAAAACTTGTAGTATAAAACTACTAAACTAGTAGTTTTCTTTTAATGTAGCCTACTCTCAGTAAACTACTAGTTTAGTAGTTTTATACTGCAAGTTTTCTTTAAGTGAACTTAACATCATACTTATAGTTTACTATTTATATACATTTTTGCAGTTGCAGTAGGCCTATACTACTATGTTCAAATGTTATTTTTTATACTTGAAAAATACCTTTAACTCTACTTTAATTTTAAAAACATTTTATTAGCTTCATGCATCCTTTTTTATCAACACTTGAATGTCGGTAAGTTTCATAAAGAAAGGCAACATTTTAAACAAAATAGCTGAGAAAATCACGTTTTTGTCAAAGACTAAGTTACGCCTTGATCAGATTCAGAACGATGATCAAACACAGATGGAGTAAATCGAGTCCGACACCCCCACAGCTTCAGTCGTTTTTCCTTCATGGGTTAGGCCTACGCTTCATTTAATTTGGAAACATTAAGCAGTTTTGATTTACAAGCTGTTTAATGTTTGATGATCACATTATTTTACATTTGAGTGAGCAATCTTCTATCGCGTTTCAGCTTCTTCTTCTCCTGTATTTTGATCTGGAGATTCTGTACTAGAAGATGTGTCATAGCGCCCCCTAACGTATACCAGTGAAAACATGGGTAGCTGGAAAATTCAGTCAATGGTGGGGAAAAGTTGAATTCAAGTAAATTCCTATGTACACCAGTGGACTAGCCTACACAAAAATTCAGATATGCAGAATTAGAAACATCTGTTTTATATCAATATTTTAATCAGTATTTTCAAACAAAGTTTCATAAGACTGTATATGAAAAACAATGTAAAAAAAGTATATTTAATAGGCTACTCGATCAAAAGAGTTAACACAACTACAAGCCAAGTATACATTGAATAATTAAACTTTTAAATATATCTCGATCAAAAGATTGAGTACAAGTATAGGCCAAATATACTTGGACTTTTCTCTCAGTCAAGTACACTTAAGTGTAATTAAGTATATTTTTGAGAAGTATATAAAATGTAGACTGAAAGTATGCTTTCTTCTTTTTAGTTGAAAAGTATACTAATAGAACACTTGAATAAACTTATTTTCCATGCTTATTTTATTTGCTCTATAAGCTCTTCCACCCGAAAGTTTGTTACTATATAAAGCTGAACATGTTAGGCTAGTTTATAAGACGGTGTGTAATATTATGTTTTTAAAAAAGTATTTAATAAGCTACTCAATCAAAATAGTAAACACAAGTACAAGCCAAGAATACTTAGAATACTTAATTATACTTTTAAGTATATCTCGATCAACAAGTATAGGCCAAATATACTTACACTTTTCTGTCAGTATAAGTCAAGTATACTTAAGTGGACTTTGAAGTATATTTCTGAGAAGTACATAAAGTATATTTCTGAGAAGTATATAAAAAGTAGACTGAAAGTATACTTTCTTATTTTTAGCTTAAAATAAGTATACTAATAGCACACTTGAATAAACTTATTTTTCGTAAGGGCTCCCATCAAATCAAATTGCACATAGCAAACCAAAATCTTACACTGTGTAAGATTTTCTCCCATCTAGCAGTGAAATTGTATGACTACCAACTGAATATTACTTTCTAGCCCCTCCCATTCCGAAGGCGTTTTAACTCCTATGGTGGCCGTATTCCAAGATTAACATGGCTTCCAGTTCGACTTTGTCCATGAGTGTTCCTTCAAGTGATGAGGTTACTTTAGAAAACTATTACAAATTGCTGTTTGCTATTAGTTATTTAGTCAGTTAACATGTAGGTTATGACCTCTATGTAAAACAAATAATAGTTTTACGTTTTCGTTATTTTGGTACCATTTCATTACTAACATCAGCTATCTGGTTCCCAAACGAATGCAAGCTAATCTTAGTAAAGTATCAGTGCTATCGTTATTCTGTATATTTTACAAGATCAATAGTGTTAGGCAATGTTTACAGCATAGTCAGAGATCTGCTGGCGAGTAATCTCCCCCTCGCATTCGTCACGGTGCCACTGAGTGTAAAAGCATGAAAGGCGAAGCTTGAATTTCCAGGTATGTCCCTCTTTAGCTAATGTATTTTCAAGATGGAGGCGAAACATGGCTGCCGCCATTCGAGCGACTTGCTTGTATGTATTCTGAATGGCAGATTCTATGGCTATGCTTACGAGAATACTTGATTAGTTGGTGGAAGTAATTCCACATGAATGAGCACGTATAATTTTGAAAGAACAAAGAGTTTTTTTGCTAAGAATCAACTTAAAAAATTACACAGTGTAGTTTTAACCACAGCACAGTAGATGGCGCCAACTTCTGTTAATCATGACTTCTATGGAAGCACATGCTTCTAGCATAGCATTTAATTCTCTAATTTGAAGAAACATGTTAAGATAAATTTTGGATTTCTACTCTCTAGATCAGGGGTTCTCAACCTTTTGCAAGCTGGGCCCCCCAAAAGCTGGTTCATTGCAGTTGGGGCCCCAGTGACCCACCCCCAATTTATGCTTTATTATTGTTATTATTACTAGGCCTAATAGTAGGCATCATCTGCATTTTTTACAGAAGCTTGCAGGTAGGTGATGTTAATGTGAGACCTGAGTCGCCAGGAGGATGATTTGTTTGTGTTATAATCAGTGCTTGAAGTGGGGGGAAAAGGTGGCGGTACTCTCTTTGCATTGGCAAATCATGACATTTTTACAGTGAGATATTGCTGTTACAACAATTTATTGTTATTTATTTATTAACAACATAAATGTATTTAAACATGTTTGTGTGTGCGTGCGTGTGAGCATTTCACAAAAACTAAAGCAAAGCTTTAACTGTAGCCTATATTCTGACTAGATTATTCGTTTTTTATATATAAAACTAAATACGACCTCACGTTTTGTTTGCAGCCTCTGAAACTTCCGTCCGTCATAAAAATTAATTCGGATGGTTTGATTTTCTGCATTTTTCGCATCCGTAGCAAATATTTTGAGGGGTGTTTTTGACAATTGAGAGCCACCAAATGACGAATATGAAAAAACGAATACGACAGTTTCGGACTCAGTCAGGGTGCAAGGACCTTAAACTTTTGAGGCTTGCGCAGCTTCTCGAGGAGAAATCAAACAAATGAGCGCCGTTTGAGCGCAGCACACACAAATAAACTAAATTGACATACTGCAGTTAAATTTCAAAATGTGGTGTTTTTATATTTATAACATTTGAATACAGTTCAGCAACATACATCACACGACCTGACGACCAAGAGAGCTGACAATTGAGTTTTAATTTTTGACAATTTTTTACACTTAATTTACCATCACGATTGAAATGTGACACTGATTTCATATGACAGTTCAATAAACAAGTTAATAATATTAAGTCACTTACATTTTAGACGAAATAATGACTGTTTTGGTCTATTTTAGCAGCGAAAATAGATCCGATGAATCCAAACAAAGATCACAGCATAGCGCATAATCGTGTTTTGAATGATTCAGTGTTTTGAACGAATCGGTTGAGTCAAAGATTCAATGACCCATTCACAAACATCTCTCATTCTTGATGAATCGGCCGTTTGAACGAATCGTTTGAATGAATGACTCAATGACTCGCTTAATAAAACCGCTTATCACCTGCATTTGCGCTCAGTATCGACAAACCAATCAAATTTGTTCAAAACTTTTTTTTTTTTTAATCAGTCCAAATACATTTTAGTGATAAAAAAAAATTGCCTACTCGCGCCCCCCCGGGAGAGTGTCGGCGCCCCACCGGTTGAGAACCACTGCAGATGATCTATATCTTGGCACAAGGTTGCGGCAGTGGCGGATGCAGAAAGTGGATGATGGGTGGGCCTCTAAAAGCGTGGGTGGGCCAGAATAATTTGCATCACCTCATGTTTTTCAACCAGCTTAATTTGGAAGAAAAAGATTTATGGACTGGTCCCTTTGCATCACTATAAACGCCCTTGACTGAAGGCCTGGGTATACCTCATTTTCCGTTCCGCTCCATCTCCGCAGACTTTCCTGATGATGAAAATTACGTCACACGGTCAGTGGATAGAACGCAGATGGCCAAAGTATACTTTAAAGGTGCTTTAAAGGTGAATGTTACGGCCACAGCCATAACACAACAGATGGTCAACACAAAAGGCTTGTTACAATAGGGGAATTTATTTAATGACAATAGTCATAACACAAAAGTAGGAGAAAAGTAATCGGGAAAACAGACAAAGATGAAGGGGAGCACAACGGGACTGGTGCCAAAATCCTGCTGCCAGTATATCCACACTCAGAGGTCCGCAGGTGTAGGAAATCTGCTCATAAGACACAGTTAACAAACATTTCTGACCACTAGGGGGCAGACAAATCATTACAAAAGGTTAGAACCGGTCAAGCTACATGCACATGTAACAGTATGTAAAATAAAGATTAAATAGGTCATAAACATGTCAAAGCAAAATGAGTATTGCATTGCAAAGCACAATTAACACTTCAATACAACATAATCATGCACTCGTTCAGAAAGACAAATGCTCCAGTTCATAAAGTTTCATTTGATGTGTCCAGTGTGAACAGTTGTGGCGATTCATGTCAAAAAATTACCCAAGTCCAGATATGGATTTTTTATAAGCGAGGGGTCACAGAATTCGGCACTACACTGGCTATAATTGCACAGTGCTTTCAAGTGTATCTTCATCGTGAAAAAATTATAACAAAAACAAAGCAGGAGAGAGAGAGAGATCCAACCCGATAACAACTATATCACAAAGAGAAATCACAATGTCTGAGTCCTGTATCGACAGCCTGCCATTACTAATTCTAATAATCTGTTCGTTCTCTTTCAAAAGACCAAAGTTTTAAAGGGGTCATATGATGCGATTTCTTGTTTTCCTTTTTCTTTAGTGTGTTATGTAGCTGTTTGTGCATGTATAATATCTGCTGACTAACAAAGCTCAAAGTCTCAAACCCAAAGAGATATTCTTTGTAAAAGTTAAAGGTGCATTGCGCAAGTCTCTGAGTTTTTGCAGAACTATGCCCCCTCTGGCGACAAGCGAAACTGCAACCAGAGGTGTGCACGCTCATGGACCACACGCACGCACACGCACGCTTGCACGAGCTGTTCATAACCAAAGGAGCATCAGCCGCACAAATCTTTTGTTTACAGTCATAATGTCTTCAGAGGTAATAAAGTTATAAATCTGCAAGTCATTTTAAATATGTGAAAGGAAAGGCATTTGAGTAAATTACACACTTATGTGTGAGGGGAAAACGGGGGTAGTAGAAAACTTCGGTTTTTGTTTCCATCTATCTCCATGTTGAACTGTTTTATGTGTTTACTGTATCCACTTATGATTGTATTATTATGGAAACACGTTCATGAACAATATAAGTTATTACTTTGTTATTACTTTGTAAAAGCTCAAAATAATAATCATACCATACACAGTTGGTCAACAAAGTACACTCAAATGTCTCAAGGTAATATTCATAGATTATTAAATCATTTGTTGTCATAGATTTGCCGTATCAGACATTAGAGACTGGGCTATATCTTACCGTTTTATCAAGAAAAAAGCCAACTGAGGACCCCGTTTGAGCCCTAGAGCAGACCGGAGATTCCAACGAACAGTATTTATATCGTTTTTACCTTTTGTACACAGCCACGTCCAAGTGATCTGAGGGCGCGGGCGCTTCCTAGTGTGTGCAGACGGGAGATCTCTCCATTTGTTGAAAGCCTTCCCGATGTTGACTCTCGTCTTATTCCGACGCCTGTGTCACTAGACAAAAGTTTTCTTTTCTTTGTCTTACGTGGAGTTTGCGTTGGGGTTTGGAATGAACTACAAGCCGGTCTCTTTGAATCCATCCATCCATACTTTTGTCGAAAGTTGACTAAAGTTTTGTTTTGTCGCTCGAGTTGTCTTCGCTGATACGGAGAATGGCGGCGAATACACAAACCTGCCAGACATTACCAGGTGAGCGTGAACGTGCATGACGTCACGCCCAGTATCAAATTCCGTCCCGAATCCCTCTTATTTATTTTACTGTACAGGATTATAGAGGCAATCGCAGTGATCAGAGAAGGGCTCATTCAGCCCATCAGGAAATTGTTTAAGCATGTATGGGTTAGAAAAACGGGTATTTTTAACATGAAATGTTGCGCAATGCACCTTTAAGGCTCAGCCACGCCTTCCTAAAACGCTTTGTTTAAACACACCCCCACAAATCTACGTCAGTCTGTGGGGACAGAGTTTCATTACACCGGCCAAATGTATACGCAAAGAAAGAAGCTTAGGTGTAACTTTTATTCTCGCTGTATTATTGTTGCCGCCAGCGCTGCCATGTCGTGGAGATGCTGTGTTTTTCGTTGCGAAAGCCAAACTACTTTATTTGGCCTTCCAAAAGAGGACACAATTATAAAACTGCGGTTAAGCTTTATTTACAACACTGTTCCAGAACAGTACAACCAAAATATTCGACTGTGTGCTGCACATTTTGCGGAAGAATGTTTCCAGGACCTGCGAGAGTACAAGGCCAGCTGTGCACAAAGGCTGATTCTAAAAAGTGGGGAGATTCCATATTTGCAAGTAACGTTACAGTCTGGCGCTTCTGACTCACATACACAGCCTGTAAGTACGTTTTCATATTTTAAGAATTTGCTACTGACTATTCAAACGCAAGTTTTTTTTTAGCAGTTTTGTCGTTTCTACGATCACAAATGCATACATTGTTTTATGTTTCCATAGCTGATGTTCCAAATATGGTAAGGGGCATGACAAATGTGTCATAGATAGCAGTTTAGCCATTTTTTGTAATTACATAAAAAGGGCGAGTTGGAATCTGGATATTGGCACGAAGAAGAACATAATATTACTACTGTACAGTATGTAGGCTACAGTGTTTTCTGCATTATAAATCGCAGTGTATACAGGGTTTATTATAAGAGGGTTGAATCCGCAGCTCAGTTCTCACTACTCACATCTCTTGAATACTTTTAAATAAGCTTCTCTTTTACTCTTACTCAAGTAGTTTTTGTTGGTCAAGTACTCTACTCACACTACATTTTTAGAAAGTAATGATACTTTATTATATATTTTCAGTACTCTTTTCACCCCTGCTTGTGAATGAACAAGCTAAACAAATGGAAAGGACTGCAGAAAGTCTTAAGTTGGATTTGTCAGTGTTGAAAATTTGGAGACAGCACAATCTGTAAAGAAGGAAAAACAAACAGTTAAACACACACACACACACACACAAAAAAGAAATCTGCTTTTGCCCATCTGTAAATCTTTAGAAATGTGCTTGCTCTTTGTTAGACTTCGATTTTTTTTTTTTTTTTTTTTTTTCAGATGTCACTGCAGCTCTGAATAGAAGCAAACCATATGTTATCGGAAAATAAGGGCCAGTTTTGTCTGCTTGCAGTCAGACAACTTTGAAACACTTTTGCTCGCACTCACCTAGCAGGCCACTGACCTTTCAGTTAGAGAGGCCAAGCAACCTTAGCAGAAAATGAATGCCTGTGACGGCAGAAAGGTTGGCACAGCTGGACAGGTAATTGCTTTGCTGTACCCAAAAGCACCCTTGATGCTACACAGCAAAAGTGGCTATCGAACGCTTACTTCTCCAATTACTCACAGTCTGTGGGTAGTTTGTCCATCTCTCTATTCCCGAAACTCCACAATAAGCAGCATCATTAACAATGAGAAGTAACACATTATGAGTTCCATAAGGGGCTGGTGACTTCTATTTGTTCTCCTATGTGTTGAAATAAGAGAAGGGATACAAATGTCACAAAATTACATCTGACACAGCACTTGTTGTTTATTGTTTACTAATTGTTTATTACTGGGACAAAACATGCTACAAAATGTATTAAAGAATTATTTTGGATGAGTGTATACACGCCTACTATCCTGTTTCTTATATATATATATATATATATATATATATATATATATATATATATATATATATATATATATATAAAAACAAAACAAATCTAATCATTTCTTTACAATTTGTGTGATGAGTCGATAGATCATGGTGGTGACAAAGAAAGTATAATTTATTCTATAATATCTTCTATAATATGGTAGATTTGTGGTAAAATTCTATGGGAAAACCAGTAAAAACATTTGCTGATTGAAGTGAAAATTTCAAAATGGAAATATTTAAAAACTAATGCAACATAAAATTAATGTCAATGTCAGTGATAAAATATTTGACCAAATAAGGATTTGAAGGTAAATAGACTATACAATGCTTTTCAGGGTTGCGTAACACGTGGCTGCTGCAGTAAATGTACGACAACAAACAGTCTTTATGAATTTTATGAATAAATCCAAAACGGAACACTCAGGAAATCACAAGGTTAGCATAGTATAACCACATAAACTAAAATAAGACTGAACACTGAACAAAGGGAACTAATGGCTTATATACACAGAACTAGATACTTATGCATAAGAGTTCAGACCATTAGCGGTGGAGCCAGGAGAGTTGGAGACTCAGGAAGAGACGAGAAAACACAGGGACCGGGCAACACTCTAGGTTCCTGGAGGCCAAGGCGGAGCCGCGGTGTTAAGCGGGCGAGGTGGAGCCAGGGTCCCCGAAGACTGAGGTGGAGTCGGTGTGAGTAAGGACCAAGGCAGCGCAGCAGGGAAGGCGGAGTCCAATGGAGTCGAATGGGTGGAGGGACGAGGTGCAGCCGAAGGTCCAGAAGTCCATGGTGTAGGAAGAGTGACAACTGACCAAGATTCATCCGGAGGAACAAGGAAGCCCAATGGAGCCAAAAGGACGACAGTCCCAGGTGGAGTAAACAGAGGAGGAGCCCAGGAATTGAAGGGAATCAGCAGAGATGGAGCCGGAGGACTGCCTTGCCTTGGTAGAGGAGGTGGGAGAGGAAGGGTGGGTGGGATCATTGGAGACACAAAAGACTTGGAGCAAGGTGGGGCCAGCGGAGACGCAGGATACTTGGAGCTGGACGGGACCAGCAAAGCTATTTGTCTGTGGTGGGCTCAGGCGTTTCGTCCATGGAAGGCAGCTGGCTGGGCACTGGGTCTGGAGTGGGTCTGGTGATGTCCTCCTCTGCAGCGCAGACAGTGAATGAAGATCCGTTGTTCACCAGCACCCACTCCACAAAAACGGCAAATGTCTCTTGAGGACCATTGTTGGGAAGGTGTTCGTTAGTCCACTCATTTAAGCTGGTAAAATAAAACACTCACAGAGAGCGGTCACTGTTGTTGTTAATGACAAACAAATACCAATTTGAAATATTGCTAAAAATATTCTGCACACAAACAGTTTCCATTGCACCAAACTAGCAGCTCCCAGAAATGAAGGAGGTTTCCTATTTTTCTGAGTATCAGCGGCATTATAGGTTCTAACACAGCACCGCAGTCTGTATTAGTTACAGCAGCAGAGCTAAAGGTCAGAACTAATAGCTTGCAGTGGTTTGCTGTGGCATGTCTGCAGTGTAGTGCTCTTTCACAAAGCGAGCATCATGCACTCTTTAATGGACCTGTCAGTTGTCATGCTGCACTCAAAACACAGAAAAATTCCTAGATGCCACATTTAAATCAGTTAAGAGCTCTGCCATTAGCCCATTAGCCAATGTGGCGGTGGATGCGATTTGAGTCGGCTCAGTCAGCGGGTGAGTTGTTCACTGATTATATCACACTGTTGTGTCAGTTATGGAAATGCAGAAACATTATTATTGTTAGAAGTTTGAGGGGCTATTGGAATAAACTCCAAATTAAACTAAGTTTTTCATTATTATTATTGGTCACGTTGACAGGAGAAACTTTGCTTAACAAAAATAAAATAAATATTCTGGGTCCAGTACAAAGGAAGCTCCAGTGAGAACAGTTGTGGGTTCATTTTGATTACCAAAAATAAAAATGTATTTTAATGCAGAATTTATGGTCACGGTCATGCACTTACAATGGAAGTAAAGAGTATTTGTTCTAGAGAGGTTAAAAGCAGAAATGTGAAGGAAACTGGTTTCATTGTAAACTGGTTCTCATGTGTAAACAATGCTAATTAAATGATAAAACACAGCTTGAAGACAGTTTTTGTAACATACTGTATGCTTTTTTGGGGTGAAGGTAGTCGAGCCAGTCAAAACTATGACACCAAAGAAAGCCAAAATGTTGAATTATTTTCTCTCTGATGAACTTTCAGGTGAGAATAATAAAAAAAAAAGTAATTGAGATAAATGATGTGTGTTCTATAGGTGTTACACGTTCACTCGTTTTGTTTTATGGAATTTGATTTTGAAGTTTATTTGTTTCCAGTGTTCACTTCCTGTGTTTAGTTCATGTTTTACTTTGTTCCCATAGCTACCCTTGTTAATTTCTAAAGTTACCATTCACCTGTGCCCCGTCTAGTCCCTTTTTATCCTGTGTATACCCCTGTGTTTGTCAGTCATTTTCATTGCATGCTATTGGTGAAGCTGTTGCATTTCTGGTCCCCATTTTAGCATTGTCGTCTTTCTAATTTGGATTATTGTCTTCCCTGCTTGGATTATCTTTGTTTCTGTGGATTTATCAATAAACTGCTGCAAAAAGATCAACTCTTTCCTGCGTAACCGTAACAGAACAGCTGACCCAAAAGTATGGATCTAGCAGCAGTGAGCCACCTCCTCCTCACCAAGTATGACTGTTCCCTCGAGGAACATACCGCAGACTTTTTGAACCTTGCTTATCAGACCAACTACCCTTATACTGGACTCAATGAACATTTTAAACATAATATTCCTAATTCCGTTTATGGTCCTCGAGGGAGATTTATTGATTTTGTTGAGATGGTACTCTTGACGAGTGGTTCCTCCTTTACCATGGGTTAGGCGGAGGTGGACTTGGATTGCCATTCGCCCGCTATGGACCCAGTGCATGAGCCCACTCACACTGCCACACATGAGTCTTCAGCCGTCATGGCCGCCATACAAAAATCAACTAAGGCTGTCTTAAGGCATTTAGGACTGACATCCAATGGGGTGGACCTCCCAGTAATGTTGGCACGGCTGGCTATGAAAACGTGGCCAGTGGTCCCAAGTCCGGTGGTCTCAGCGCATCCAAGTTTGGTGGTCTCAGCGCTCCCAAGTCTGGTGGTTCCCAGTCTGGTTGTCTTAGCAGTCCTTCCACCGTCAGCTGTGCTTCCTGTGATGGCAATAATAAAAATAAAAAAATAAAAAAAATAAAATAAATATATATATATATATATAAAGAAAAAAAAGAATATACAGCACAGCTTTTGAATGGCCATTTAAAAGGGAAATATGCTTTTTCCCAGCACAGTATGTTTATAGATTTATTAAATTCCTTTGGGGTCAAGCAAAACGTCACCGGACCAACTCATCGTCTTAATCATACACTCGATTTAATTATATCATATGGAACCGATCCAACCGATATAGATATCATTCCACAAAGTGATGATGTCACTGACCATTACTTGGTAACTTGCATATTACGTACTGCTGTAATATGTCATGCTGCGCCGTGTTATCGACCAGGCAGATCAATCCTTCCATCCACCATAGATAATTTCTCAAATTGCTTATCTAATCTGTCTCAGCTGCTCAGTAATCCCAAACAAACAGATGGACTAGAAGAACTAACTAGCACTATGAGCACCATTCTCTCTAGAACATTGGATGTTGTTGCACCCATTAAATTAAAAAAGGTCAGAGAGAAAATTAAAACACCATGGTACAATAATACTACGCATGTTCTAAAGAGAGAAACCCGTAATTTAGAGCGTAAATGGAAACAAACTAATTTAGAGGTCTTTAGAATCGCGTGGAAAGACAGTATGTCACGTTATAAAAAGGCCCTAAAAGCGGCCAGGGCTGAGCACCTCCGCAAACTAATAGAAAATAACCAAAACAATCCAAGGTTTTTATTTAACACCGTGGCTAGACTAACAAATAAACAGACGTTACCCGAACAAAATATCCCGCTACAGTTTAGTAGTAATGATTTTATGAACTTCTTCACTGAAAAAATAGAAAACATCAGAACCACAATTGTAAAAGTTCAATCTTCAATCGCGCCTTATAATTCAGCCTCAATTATCCCCCAGCAAGAACAATTACAGTGCTTTACAACTATAGAACAAAAAGAGTTAAATAAACTTATCACTTCATCTAAAACAACAACATGTTTATTAGATCCTATACCAACTAAACTACTGAAAGAAGTGTTACCTGTAGTGGAAGAGCCTCTCCTCAATATTATTAACTCATCTTTATCTTTAGGTCATGTTCCAAGAACATTTAAACTGGCAGTTATAAAACCTCTCATTAAGAAACCACAATTAGATCATAATAATCTAGCAAATTATAGACCCATTTCAAATCTTCCATTTATGTCTAAAATACTAGAAAAAGTTGTGTCAACTCAACTGGGCTCTTTCTTGCAAGAAAATTATATCTATGAAAAGTTTTAGTCAGGATTCAGGCCGCATCATAGCACTGAAACTGCGCTCGTTAAAATCACAAATGATTTACTTTTAGCTTCTGACCAAGGCTGTATCTCAATACTAGTTTTACTTGATCTAAGTGCTGCGTTCGATACTATAGATCACACAATACTCTTAGATCGACTACAAAATGATACTGGTGTTCAAGGACAAGCATTAAGATGGTTTAGATCATACTTATCTGACCGCTACCATTTTGTCTATTTGAATGGAGAAAAATCAATCATAACTCCAGTAAACTATGGAGTGCCGCAGGGATCTGTGTTGGGCCCTCTATTATTCTCAATATATATGATGCCACTTGGAAATATTATAAGGAAACATGGAATTAGTTTCCATTGTTATGCTGATGACACTCAAATATATATTTCATCACGGCCGGATGAAAACGCTAAATTATCCAAATTGACAGAGTGTGTTAAAGATATAAAAGATTGGATGACGCGTAATTTTCTTTTATTAAATCCAGACAAGACAGAGGTAATACTTATTAGTTCAAAAAACCGCCCACAGAACCTCTCACAATACAACTTTGACATCGTAGGATGTCCTGTTACTTTATCCTCTACAGTAAAAGACCTGGGTGTTATACTCGATTGTAACCTGTCTTTTGAAAATCATATTTCATATGTTACAAAAACAGCCTTTTTCCACCTTAGAAACATTGCTAAGCTACGTAATATGGTATCAGTTTCTGATGCAGAAAAGTTAGTTCTTGCATTCATGACCTCGAGACTAGATTACTGTAATGCTTTATTAGCTGGTTGTCCTGCATCCTCAATAAACAAGCTACAGTTAGTCTAAAATGCAGCCGCTAGAGTTCTTACTAGATCAAGAAAATATGATCATATAACACCGATTTTATCATCACTGCATTGGTTACCTATAAAGTTACGTATTAATTACAAGGTATTGCTACTGACTTATAAAGCCCTAAACGGCTTAGCTCCAGTCTATTTAACGGATCTTCTATCGCCCTATAATCCATTGCGCGCTTTAAGATCAATAAATTCGAGGCTTTTGGTCATACCTAGGATATCCAGATCAACCAAAGGAGGGAGAGCATTTTCACATTTGGCTCCGAAACTCTGGAATAGTCTTCCTGATACTGTTCGTTGTTTAGACTCGCTCTCCCAGTTTAAAACTAGATTAAAGACGCATCTTTTTGGCCAGGCATTCATATAATATTTTTTATCTTACAGTTCAAACTACAATCCGGCCTCTAGTTCATAAATGCCAGAGGAGAACTGGCCCCGACTAGCCTGGGTTCTCCCAAGGTTTTTTTTTTTCTCCATTAGGTCACCTGATGGAGTTTTAGGACACCATTAGGTCACTTGATGGAGTTTTAGGACACCATTAGGTCACTTGATGGAGTTTTTTCGGTTCCTTGCCACTGTTGCCTTTGGCTTGCTCAGTTGGGGATATTTTGGGGATATTTTATTTTATCAATCAATAAATTCCACTAGAAACAAACCTTGTTGTATTATTTTATTTTAATTTAATACTGTGAAGCTGCTTTGATACAATCTGTATTGTATCTGTATATTGATTTGATTTGATATGTAGTTACAGCATATACCAGCAGGGCCTAAAAGGACCATGTTAACCAGCTAACCAGAGGAGATTCATAATAGCAAATATTAGGCTACAACATAGTGTAGTAAATTACTATTCTTATGTAGCGTGGTGGTGGGGGTAAACGGTTGACAAATACCAGATCGTATAGTGGTAATTTAATATGACAAGCTGACTACGCCACCCCTTTTCAGAGAAAGGGGAAATAACTACCCAATGGAAATAGGGCACACAGGTTCGTTACCATGGAGGGCAAAGAGACGTGGATATCAGTACAAAAGTTTGTTTATTAGGTTCACATCAATAGATAAAACTTTCAGGTTACTGCAAGGCAGAATGTCACTCAAATGACTAGTACAGCACTGATCATCAACACACACAATAAAATTAATTTAATTATTAAAATGGCTGAGGCTTACCCGTAGCGGGGTAGGCTAGCTAAGTATCTAATCAAAAAGCCGCACGCACGCACGCACACACACACACACACACACACACACCCTGTGAGGTGTAAGCGATTATAAGCGGCAAACCACACTCAGTGCTTGAAATACCACCACCAAAAGGCAAGAAAAGCTAGCCTCCCAACCCGGGGTCCATCAGCCTAAAATAAACAAGAAAAGATTTATGAATACACTGAACAAATGATACTAGACACAAATAATAATAACAGAATTCTGAGGGGTTGGTGATGCAAAACTCTCACCACAAAGGGAGCACTAACTTGTAGACAAAACAAAATAACAAATCACAGAGCAACAAGGTTGCAAATTACAAAATAATTAACATCAAACTAAAAAACAAAGTAAAGAAAAATACGAATTAGCACACATGCAGCCAATAGTAATATGACTGAAGAGCGAGCCCACATACACAACTTCGGCACATGCAGCGGTGAACGGATCAAATGGTTGTAGCGTGGAAAACATACAACAAAACATAATGAAACAGCAGCAAAACAGCAGCGCCATCTAAATGGCCTTTATGCAGAAAACGATCAGCCCAACGCCCAAATTAAGACAGAGCATCCTCAAAGGAATCAATATCCTGCAGGTGATCATCACGGAACAGCATAGGCGTATGATTGGTCACCGCAGCTTATATGAATGAAACATGGAAACAGACCAACTGGGGGAAAACAACAACCTGCACACCACCGCGGAGCCTCAAACCAAACACAAGTCCAGCATTGAACGGCAGCGCACCCGCACCAAGGGCCGGAGCTAACAATGACGCATGACCAGGTGGTATAAACACAGTCTTTAAATAGGCCAGGGACAGCGGCCAATAGGCTGTCACATCTATCACTCATGTGACAACCACCAATAATAGAGCAGGATCTAACCCGCTCTGCCACACTTAGAAAGTTGATACAGCTTCTAGTTAAGGGGTGAAAAACACCACAGCCCTGCTTCAACCCTAATTAAACACACATGATTTTATTTTTTATTTTTTTGAAAACTACTAGCATGTGTGTTGGCGAAGGGTTGGAACTAAACTCTGCAGGGATTTGGACCTCTGAACTGAATTTTGAACCCCTGTTCTAGTTACTACTAAATGTGTGTAACACACTATCAGCTTTCATACAGTAACATGCAAAGAGCTATGGGCAGTGTCAAGATCCAAGTACAGACATGGTTTAATACAAAATAAATCCAGGCAACAATCCAAAGGCAAAAGGGAAAGAACAGGTCAAACATTAACTGCAGTCGGCCCAGCTAAAAAAAATTCAAATAACCATCCAAGAAACAAAAATATAGGGTTAGGGTAAACAAGGCAAGCAAGATTAATGGTTTAGACCAGGGGTGCACATGAAGAGGTAATCATTGGCACATGAGCAATATCCAGAGAGGAATCTGTATTTATTTTATTTAGTTCCTCACATCTGCATGCCAAACTAGCTCTTGCATGAATCCTTCGTAATAGTCACACAGCCCATTCAAGCCAAACTCTATTTCTCACAAACCATAAACAGGTCAACTTTGCATCTGTTGTCTGGTACAGTTTATCCTTTATTTGTTGCTTTTTGCTTTCATATAAATACTTGATTTCAACAGTACAGAACACTCCATACACATACCACAGCAATGGTGACTTTCAACATTACTGTACTGCATATAATTAGAGCAAGTAAGCACTGCATGTTATCACCACAGGGCACATAACTCAAAGTCATTAACAAACACGACAACCCCAGTTGTATTTATAATCAGTTGTTATAATGTAGTAAACCAGAAAAATGGAGAAAAACAAAGAAACAGAAAGGTGGGGATTTGCATGAATAATGCAAAAATAATGTGGTATGTTTATGTTATACAATAGTATATAAAATAAAACAGTATTTGCTTGTGCAATGGAAGAGGAGACATTTGTGATGGTTCTCATTTGACTTTTTCTTATTGATTAATATGTAGGGCAAAATTGCCCACAATTTCTTGTGCAGTGGAAGAAGAGACATTTATGGTGGTTCTCTTTTGACTTTTTGACCCACGTTTTTAAAAATAAGAACATGAAACATTTGTAATAATGAATTTTAAACAAGAGGATGGAAAGGTGTAGCGCCAAACATTGGTCCCAAACTGATGAATGATATCTTCTTGCGGTGCGTAGATCCAAAAGGAAATAAAAAAATAAGACAAAAGAGATCCGCACACGAATATAGGCCAAAAAGCCCACAGGATTTTATTGTCCAGAGGCCACAAATAAAGTGCAAAAGTGCAAAAAAAGTGCAAGAGTGCAAAACGTTTTCAGGTTCAACCCTTCATCAGTGTCAATAATGAATTTTAAACAGAGAATATGGAGAAATTAGTTTTTCTATATCAACATGCACTAGACTGTCATCTTTCAGCCCTGCGGGAGAACCCCCCCCCCAAAAAAAACTTTAATTTCACTCCACTGCACTGCATCTTGTGTTTTAAAAACATAGTGGAGCACTGCATGACGTTCTGTGTGAACACCTGAATAGCGGGAATAACCATGGCAGGAGAAAAGTCACCCATAGTTTTCAAAAATAACTATTGGCATACTTACATACATGATTTAGAGTCACTGGTTTTAGTGCAAAAATGTGAACTGGAAGGCAGCCATTACTTTATTACTGGCCCTTTGGTAGCTCGCAGATGGAGCTACAGCCCCAAATGTCACACTGGCATTGAATAAAATAGCACCAGAGGTAAAGTATTGGGTCAGACAGTTGCATCAGTTTCAGTAAAAGACCCCATTGACCCAACCAAAATAGTATGACATTATGGACACCCTTTGGGAAACAGAATCAGGCAGTTCATTATAAAAAATATTTACGACTAAGCACAGTCAAATTAGTACAAACATAATGATAATAATTCTTATGGACAAATTCAGTTACAAGACACCTGTCTTATGGCTCTGAAACCATGAGCAACAAATGTATGATAATTAATAAACCACTACAATACATGTCCACAGGTATGGGATAGCCTACTCCTTTTAAAAAAAAAATAATTGGCTTGACTATTTCAGCTAGACACAATACAGGTGATTTACACTCATTAAAGTTTTTAGTAAAATAGAGCCCTATTATGCTCTAGGCACAAAGCAAGAAGTGAGATCCATATATAAATGGTTACTGAGTCTGGTGTAGAAGAACTCAGAAAAGGCCAGACATGAACCCCACTGAACACCTTTGGGATGAACTGGAACTGTGAGCCAGTCCTTATCACACAACACTAGTATGTTATTAAAGCAAAGGGAGGAACTGTAAGTAAAGAAGTAAGAAATCAAGAAAGAAAGCTTGTAAAATTGATGTCCCCCAGTGATGATTTTATGATGTCCTGAGAGTAAAGTTGGCAGTATAAAAAGGCAACCACACACGCACGCACATATATACATACATATATATATATATATATATATATATATATATATATATAGTGTAGTTGCCTTTTTATACTGCCAACTTTTTAAACTTATTGAGAACAGTGAGCAGTTCAATCTGTATAGGACAATTCTTTTGTAATTACTTTATAAGAGATTTTAGAATATTTGTAATTAATTGCTGGTGTATAGAACAGGCTTCAGTTTATACCTTTATAATTTCTTTCTTTTGTCAGCTATCTCCCACTATAGATGTAAAATCTCAATTTCAGAAATAATGAATTTAACATGATAATACCTGATAGGTAAACAAAGCGATTATCTTAAATGACTAAAACTGAATTATCAGAATGGTGCTACGCCAAATCACATTATTGATCACACTAGTTTCTGGGTTCTTTAAAGCAGTGGTTCCCTAACACACCTGATTCAAATTGGAAACCACTAAAATATGTATTTTTTTTACACTTTTCACCTAAGTTCCTCATACAACTAATTTTGCATAGTAAAAAATAAGACATTTAAAAACATTAATGTAACAACATGAGGTTTATCTAATTGCCCTCAGCAATTTAGCCAACTTAAATTTGTTTGTTAATTAAATGCTGTATCTTTCAGCCAAAAAACTTTTCACAGCAGCAACATATCTCTTGTTCAGTGAATTTTCAATTAGCAACAAAGGAAACTTCTTTTTAAGTTATGCAGTTGTAAGTGACTGATTGCCTCTTCATTTTAAAAGAAAGGCAAACATAGGTCCTCTAAACACATAAGTCTCAATAATAGTAATAAATCACCATTCATCAAGTAAATATTAGCATCAGCACACGCCACACGACAAGAAACTAACTCTAACAACAACAGCCTAAAATAGATCCAGCAACAACACAATTATCCTATAACAGTAACCATATATTTCATGATGGTGTGGAAGTAACTTCAAAGCAAAACAATTACTTGTTAGATTTTGACTGTGAAGAAGTGAATTTCTATATCCTTAAATAATGTTTTAGGATGCCCAAATGCCACAATTTCAACAGTAAAACGAAGCCAAACATGAAAGGAAAACACAAAGTGCTTTTTTTGTGGTGGGAAAATCCAAATGTAGTGTGCAAATGGCCACAGCTTGTTTTCATGTGTACCAGGGGAACAATTGAATCTGCTCCCCGAGGTCTTGTTCTTCCTCTAACTGAATGTGAATGTGATAAGGTATATACATTATACACACACTGAAGTGAAGCTCACAACAAACACCAGCGTAGTAAGAAAATTTGCATTACGTGTTGGCCACATGCCCCAGGACCCCATACTCCCAGATGCCCAGTGAGGATCCCATCCAACACATCATCAGTTCACTGGTGTACTTGTAAGTTTTTAGGCTAGCACACATTGTTAAGGAAACTATATTACAGGTCTATCAACTCAGAGTGCATCTGGAATACTATAAATCATTATCAAATTCCAATGCCAGCACAATGTCTAACAAGAAATTACAAATTGCCTAAATATAAAGCATTTAGTCTTTCAGGTAATTCAGGCAATTCAACAGTGTTGCTATAGGGATTAAACCCTTTGAAGTGTTAATATAAATGATCAGCACTTGATGAAGAACCATTCATTCGAAACACTATTTCATCTAATCAGATTGAGAGCACTGGAAAGTATGTGGCTGTTTGTTTTCACAAGAAATTAATTATCATTAAATGCCACATTCTTCAAAGAGCTACTTCACCAATATTCTCTGGCTATTCTTCACAGTAGCATTCTAGCCATTAAAACCAAATAGAAAACTGGAATTTAAAGTAAACAATCACACATAGGTGCATATAAACAATTGCAGTTACTATAATGTGTAGACACCATTCCATACATTAATGTATGTTCCTTGTTCTGCTATGTGGTTTTGCAAATTATTATTTTTTGCTCTAATTAGCAAGACTGATTATTATGGTCAGTCAAAGAACATTTGCAATGAATAAACACATGAAAAATGCGCTAATTGGAAATCTATTGTCAAATGGTTGGACGCTCTGTTCCGCATCTGTCACAAATATTGCAATAAATACAGAGCTTTGGACTCAGACAACACTTACACAGACCATATGAGCGGTTGAGGATATTTTGGCTGGTGTAACGGTCTGCTGAGAAAAAATATTCCAATTACACTGAGCTCTTTTACAAAACGTACACATTGTTCTACAAATCTCTTACCAGTGTCTCTGGTCATTATTACATGACGGCAAGAAGAACAGGGAAGGGGAGTACCTTTATGCCGAACCTCACTTCATATGCGTTTTTCATGGACTACAAGAAAATCATAGCTTAGACTGTCCTGGAGGCATGATCTAGTGAGTTTTTTTTATTTTTATTTTTTTTTAAATGTGACATTTTAAATTACAATTTTAAATGTGCTTTCATCTCCATTACTATGTATGGTTACCAGATTTCTTTTATGATCAATTTGGTAACCATATACTCAGAAATGATCTGGGCTGCATTTCCCAAAAACATTGTAAGCCTACAATCAACTTAGCTCATAAGGCTTTTGAGAAACGCATAGTCTACAGTTCATCTGCTTTCAAACCAGGTTATCTTACTGAATCCAAGAGAGACAGACATTAACTTGGTCTAGCCAAGCTACAACATCCCATTTACAGAATCCCTTTAATCAGGGATACATTTTGGAATAAAATGGCAGATTGATGAATGAATTAATAAGCTTATGTTTTGCTTCACAGTCTTCAGTGGTTTAGACAGATATATCATAATGCTGATGTTTAGGCTCATTGACATTTTAAGAAACACTTACACTTATGGATGTGAAATTTGACTAATAAAATTAACAGATTAATTACAAAAGCCTCCTTAATCACACTGTTATCATACTTTTAATATCCAGAAATTACATTTTCAAAATGCAAACTAAATTAGAGAGTACATAATGTTAGAAATGTATTGCTAAAACACATTATAAAGACTGTGAACTGTGAAGTACTGAACAGTTTTTCATCGTTGCTGTATTCAGGATTTTTTGGGCCCTGCCCCTACTGTCGTGACGCACTGGAGCCACCGAGGCTGCCCACTCCCCTATCAGTTCGCCGCTCAATCGCGAGTTACTGTCAGTAGTATTTACTACAGCCTACAGTTTTTTAGCTAGCTATGCCTTCGTCACGGAAATGCGTATTACCTGGATGCGATCACTTACAAAACAGATCGGTGCCCTTATTTAAATTTCCGAACAACGATCATATCAACAAGAGGTGGATTAATTTTGTGAAGAGCCACCTTGATGGAGAGCTGAGGATTACCACCAACACCCGCCTCTGTAACTTAAGTGATCATTTTACACAGGATAGTTTTATAAACTTTCGTCGGAGACAACTGGGATTCACTGATAATCCGTTGTGACTAGTGAATGGGGCCGAACTGACTATCTCCCGCTAACTTGACTATCTTTAAAAACTCCAAACACCGACCACACGTAAAGCAAAACCGCGTTAAGCTGTTCATGTGTTTGCCACAAAACGGGCAAAACATCCCTCGGCCACAGTCCATGTTCGGTCACCATAAACTTCATTCACGCCATATTCACCTTATTCCGCCCCGCCCACTTTTAATACTTCGCGCTTCCGCATTTTGTCATCCGACTTCCAAACTGACACGGCACATCCGGTAGCTATTTCAGTAGTTAGAAGATTGTTTATAGTTAGCCAAAACTTTAGCAAAATGACAAATAACGTTAATACCGTAAATGTTTTAAATTGGGAGCATGGAGAAAACTTCGTACGACGATCAGTTGGTCTCACATTGTCTCATTCATCGTCATTGTTAACGTGGCCAGAGGTAACCTATGGGGAGGGATATTTAACTACTTCGTCCTGTCAGAAGGAGTTGATGGAGCAGCGATGAAAAATTATTTGTAAATAAGAAGGAATGAGAATATATAAGGTTAAGGATAGGAGATTAGGTAATTGGTTAAATATGAATGATTAAATAAGTTGTATAAAATCAGTTGTAAGAAGTGTTTGATGTTTTCAGGAAGCTAGAGACACCTTCTACTTACCTTCATGTAGATACATTTCACCATTTAAATTTCATAAGTAATAAACCAAGATGGTATTCATTTGCAAACTTGACCGTGACGTATTCTTTCTAACTAGAAGACTTAATTCCTTTAAGTTTTAAGGGGAATCTACAGAGCTCACATTATATGGTTTTATAATAAATGACTGACAGGTAAAATCTGGTCACATTGTAAAGGTTTATAAAAATAACTATTCATAACAGGTAACATCTGGTCACATTGTAAAGGTTTATACAAATAGCTATTCATAACAGGTAAAATCTGGGCACATTGTAAAGGTTTATACAAATAGCTATTCATAACAGGTAAAATCTGGGCACATTGTAAAGGTTTATAAAAAGAACTATTCATAACAGGTAACATCTGGGCACATTGTAAATGTTTATACAAATAACTATTAACAACAGGTAAAATCTGTTCTACAAGATTCACAAGAAGGACAAGTTTCACCTTCCTTTCAAAGAGGAGATCGGTAATGGTGAAGCCTCTGTCTGCCATTACTTCATTGCCTGGACGAAGTTATTAAGTGCACGATATTGAAGAAAAATGCGATATGCTTTATGCTTTAATGCTTAAAGTATATAAAATTAACTTAAATTAGATTTAAAATTATATAACCTACATATGTGTTTCACATTCTTTTTGTAACAAGAAAACATCCCTTCAACTTGTGAAAGTGAACAGCAGTGTTTTACTGTAGCATAAGAAGTGTTATTTTAACATCAGTGTAAACCACGGGGTTCAGGGTTCAGGTTATCCTACATTAGGTATATTTAACAACAGAAACTGAATAATCAAATGTAAAAATAAAACACTGCTTAGTTTTTACTGTATGAATTAAATATATATATATATACTGATTCTTATTAAAGATAAAAAAGTTATGCATATTGCGATATATACATTTGCGATATTTTGATATATTGTGCAGCCCTACATGTTGTTTGTAAATTGCTCTCTGAAACACTTCTCCTCCATGATGTCAAGTCAACGCGAAATCACCTTGCTTACAATTGACTGAGAAACACCAAACCTTTCAGCAAGATCACCCTGCAATAAATTAAGACGCAGCTTCATCAGAGTCATCAGGAGCTGATCCCAAGTGTGTAGCTGAAAGCTGTTGGTGTATGAACTGGTAAGGTGCTCGGCAACTGAATGGAATGCATCCAATGTCAAAGGTGACAAAGGTGGTCGTTTCTCAGCAGAGTTATGTACTATGGCGCTGGCTCAACGCATTGTGTTCCCATTTCAGATGTTGGTGGCTTCAGGTAGAGTTGAGATTTTGGAGCGTAATTGTGGTCAGAGACAGATGGATCCTCCCATTGTTTTTGCATCACAGGTCTGGGGCATGTGGCTGTGATCATCCTTCACAGTTGTCCACTGCAACACTGATGCTCATCGATGATCTATGGAAGTAATATAACCATACACATTTTTACATTAGTACTTAAAGGTGGTATCAGCGATTTCAGGCCCAAACATAAATGTTCACATTCATCTAATCTTACCTAACGATCCGCTAGCTGCCGCCCCATAAGCATGCCATCAAAAAAACGCGTCTCTGTAGGCAGCCTAGGCTCTGAGATCTGCACACAAAAACAGTTGTTTTCACCCGGTTTAGCCAAACACTCAAAACCAAAATAAATAGTGTTCCAACCAATCACCGACAGGGGAGGGTGTTGTGAGGTTTTGCGCTCGTGCACGGCTGCCTATGACGGCTGCACACAAAAACCTTGCAAAACCCTCCCCTGTCGGTGATTGGTTGGAACACTATTTATTTTGGTTTTGAGTGTTTGGCTAAACCGGGTGAAAACAACTGTTTTTGTGTGCAGATCTCAGAGCCTAGGCTGCCTACAGAGACGCGTTTTTTTGACGGCATGCTTATGGGGCGGGCAGCTAGCGGATCGTTAGGTAAGATTAGATGAATGTGAACATTTATGTTTGGGCCTGAAATCGCTGACACCACCTTTAAAATAGATCATGAGAATTAATTTATGATGGCACTCATACTTAGAACAGTGTGAAAAAGAGAGATGCATTAAAAACGAGACAGTATACACACAATCTCCTAACTCTACGTAGGTCAATATCAATATCTGAATGAGAGATGCAGCTAGCTGGCCTCCTTACAGGAATAATGTGAGCTATTGTAAGACTGTAATGTACCATATATTGTACTATCGTGAATATTCATTCATTCATTCTTTAATTCAGACCCTTAGGCCCATATCACAAAGTAAACGAAATATAAGAAATATGACATATAGGTGGCCAATGGTAATCATGCAAGATTCGTTGTATTTTGTTAACAGCTTGTTAATAATCTTAAATGTATTCATAGAACGGACTTCACGAATCTAACGTTAGGCTAACAAGCACATAGATAGGTAAGTTAGGAAACAACAGTTAGGCTAGGTAAGTTAGCTTACCTGAATCTGACAACCTGTTCAGCACCCGCCGGGACTTCTTTACCAGAACATCGTAGCCGAGCCTTTACTCGGGGTAAGGGTGTTCGTCAGTCTGCTTCCTGTCCATAAAATGGTACGAACACACATAAAATCGCTTGGGTGGGCACTTCAAGTTTAGCGCCTTCCACCAGGTGCTCCTCCTCATCGACACCCAGGTGGTGGTGGGTGTAAATCGTAAAGTACACCACAACATTCCGATCGCTTTAGCCTACATTGTGTTCATAACACCGTTGGTTAAATTGTTCTATCCTCTTATTCCAATTGTTATGGCAGCCCCTAACTGAGCATATAATACTTTACATATTTTACCGTTACAACTAGAGAATTAGGCTGAATCCCAATTCTCTGTCTTACCCCTTCCCCTACCCCTACCCCTTCGTCTTACCCCTAGCCCTTGTCCCTCGAAACCGAGTGGTAAGCGCTAGGGGTGAAAACATACCCCTATGAAATGAGACACCACCTGGTTACGTCATCATACATCGTTACTAATATTTTTTATACACACTGCCTGGTGTTTTGTATATCTGTTTCAGTTATCACTGTTTTGAATGTCACTGATGTTCAGAAACACTTTTTTTGTTAACAAAAATCTGTCTTTATTGGCCAATAAAGTGAACATAACAGGCAAAAAAATCGGATCATATTTTGATCTTAGAAACTTCAGCTCGTTTTCATCCCGAAAGTGGATCAGCTGCCGGGTTTCCTCCTGCGTCCCTGTGTGATACAGGACAGTATATGTAACGTTAAAGCACGTATCGATGTCTCCAGGGTTACCATGCAACGTCCTCTTTTTCCTGGACATGTCGCCTGGATTTCGGGATCACCCAAAATGTCCAGGATTCGGCTTTTGCTTTCTGCCGTCGCTATTCATTATGTTTACATGCACAAGGTGTTGTTTCAATCGGACTGAATTCATTCAAATCGGTGAATCTGAATGTAGTGTTTAACTTACATGAACGCTAAACAAGTGATCGGTTTCTGTGCGTTTTAGCATTGCTTAAATTCCTGTGTTTTCGTATCAGTCGGGATCCGTTTGAAGCTGAATGCATGACCTGCAAAGCTGGCACATACGTGTCAGTGTCAAATAATGTACACAAAATGAATGGCGACTGTAGAAAGCAAAAGCCGAATCCCGGACATTTTGGGCTATCTCGAAATCCTAGCCAGACATGTCCGGGGAAAAGAAAATTCACTGCTTATATTTTAGTTAAAACTGTAGACATGGAGTCCATTCAAGGCTAGTCAGAGAAATGCGGGACTGATTGTGCAAACCAGCAATGTATCGTTAGCATAGCCTAGCGTAGCAGACTAGCGATTTTTAAAAACGTTTAAAAACATTTCAATTAACAACATGGTTGCAAATATATATGTACATGACTGTGTAGAGCACAAAACAAGCCTGTCATAATTTTTCAATCAATCATTTAAGCCGAAAATACTTACATTTATGGGACTCTCTTGATGGCATGTCCGCCATTGTTGCCGGTTGCGCAGTGCATTCTGGGTACCCCTTGGTTTCAAGTAAGCTCGCGAAAATTCTTGGTTTTAAGGGGTATCTACCCCTTCCCCTTAGCCCTACCCCTAGATCAAAATGAGAATTGGGATAGCCCTTACTCTCACGTGAACGTGCAAAACTAAGGGGAAGGGGTAAGGGGAAGGGGTAAGGGGAAGGGGTAAGACAGAGAATTGGGATTCAGCCTTACGCTAGAAACTAACGTAAGTCCTGCTCAGCCGGAAGTAAGATGACAAAATGAGCGTAATGGCGTCACCCTTGTTGTCGTGGAAAATAAGGTGAATACTCCACATTGACAACACGAATTGACCGCGCTCACCAACAACACCTATCACCCGCTTTCACCTCATCACTTCCGTGTCACTTCCGGTATGTGGTACATTCCCTTTCCGTGAAGAATCTATCATTTGTAAATTTGTTTCGGGACTGGTAAAAGTGTTTTGTGTCTTGTTAATTTGTTTTCTAAAATGTTAATTTGTTTTCTAAAATGTTAATTTGTTTTGTCCTTGGTAAAAGTGTTTTGCCCATGTAATTGTGTTTTATGGTAGGTAAAAATGTTTTCCAAAATGTAAATTTGTCTCGAGCTTTGTAAAAGTGTTTCATTTTTTGTAATGGTGCTCTGCACTTCCCGGCCACTGTAGTTATACACCATTTAATCATGATATTTGTTGGAAAACTATGGTAATACAAATAGTAATCGATCACAAAACCAAGGTTAATTTTCCTAAGGGGTGGTGAACAGCCTTACAAAAGCGGGAGCTCACGAAAGCTACAAACACTATCAACACTAATGTTGGCAAGCAGGCGAGCAGAGGCAAAGTGTTGCCCTTTGTTTACATCACAGCATCAACATAAAACTTGGAAAAAAATTGGAACTGTTAATAGAAAACACAATAAATAATAAGACACAAACAGCTTTTGTGATCCACAAACATAAGTTTGCCCCGACAAAGTGAAACACAAAGAAGCTTTTTGTGCATAGCCTGCATTGTACTCAGAGCCGGCTCGAGGCATAAGTGAACTAAGCGGCTGCTTAGGGCCCCCTGGCCACCAGGGGTTAAGCCATGTCACAAAAAATTGATTTGATCAGTGATTGATGATTGACATTTAAATCATTGATTTATCCTTTAAATTTAATCATAATCAGAACAGAACAAGAATAAAAAATAACTATAAACAAGCCAAAACAAAATAATTTAAGGCGAAAGTGAAAGTAACTCATGTAACTCTCTCATTAGAATCAAAATGTTTCAACATTCGCAATGTATTTGGATGCTAAACTATTCATTATCATAGGCTTTGTACTTATTCACTCACGTTCCAATATCGACGGAAAAAATCATCCTCTTCACACGTGCAAAAATGTGCTTGGAAACATCACAGTGGAGTGGTGCTTACGCTGAATGTACGAAGTGTATTACTGACTATTTAAACAGAGCAGTGTAATTTTTATATGTTAGGCTGACTATTTTATTATTGTATTTGATTACGGCTATAATGAACAGGCTGTGATGTCAACATTACAATGCTGGAATATGTTGTGTGTGTGTGTGTGTGTGTGTGTGTGTGTGTGAGGCGCGGGCGCGATTGAACAGTGGAAACATAAAAACATACTCTGTCATGTTCATACAAGACATCATTCAAACTGCTAAGTGTTGCAAAACGTTGGAGGATATTTTGCAAATAATTTATTTAATATGTTTTGTGACAGTTTGTTTTCAGAAGTTTCAAAGAGTTAGTAAAAGAGTAAAGAAAAAGTTTAAACTTTTTATTTAAGTATCTATTTTTTATTAAGTATTTATTTTGTATTAATGCATAACCTCATTGTATTAATTTATAATGTAACATTATAGCGTGACATTTGTGTCAATAATCGTCAAACAGGTGACTCCGCGTGGTGGGAGGGGGCCCCCAAATCAAATTCTGCTTAGGGCCCCCAAAAGGCTCGGGCTGGCACTGATTGTACTCTCTTAGGTTCTGGAAGCTGTTCTCTGTAAAATGTGCAGCACACAGATAAACTTTGGGATTATAATGTTCAGGAACAGTGTTTGAAATAAATATAAACCACTTTAAGTTCGTCAGCCTTAGGAAGGTCAAACAAATGAGTTTTGGAAACGGGGTGGACACTCTTTGTCATAGCGACAACACTGTCTTCTCTAATGCAGCTCAACCAGTCCCTGTCCCCCTTTTTTGCGTTTTCTATGGGCGGAGATTATTTAAATTAGTAAAATTATGACTTCACAAAGCCTGGAAAAATCATGTTGTAATCCAAATAAGTCATTCATTGTAGTTCTTAAAAGTGAATTCTGTTAAATAAAATATCTCCCTTTGGAGTGGACTTTGAGCTTTGTGACCTTGCAGATCTTTTTGATGCTCAAACAGCAACATTACAGACTAACTAAAGATGAAAAAGTGAAAAAGCAAAACAGGACCCCTTTAATAGTCTAAATAAACTTTTGGGCAATGAAAAGGATCCATATATTTTAAAGGTTCTTCTTGGATAAATAGATGCTGTAAAAAAATGTAAATGCCAATAAAGAACCTTCATTTTTAAGGGTAAATATTTACTTATATGAAGTGTTGAAAAAGATTTTTTGGCATCTTTTGGACACCCCTGGCTACACTATTGGTCTAAAACAGTCCATAATTAACATTAAATACAGTACTCTTAACATACTATATGAATAGTACAATTTAATTCAATCCAGAATAAACATTAATTATCACATGGTGGTACAAAATACAATAAAAAAAGTAATTTTGTGATATATTATATTAAAAAACCTTTCTATTTTAACATTTTAAAATGTAATTTATTGCTGTGATGAAAAAGCAGAATTTTCAGCATAATTTCTTCAGTTTCACATTATTGCTGATGCCCAAAAAACATTTCCTATTGTTATCAATGTTGAAAATATCATGGAACAGAATCATGGAACAGAATAATGCAACAGACAGGTAATATCCAAAACAAGAGGTTTATAGTAGGTAGGCCTATACAGAGAACAAAAGACGGGAGCAGGTATTTAACTGAGAGAATGGCTAAGTAGATTTTAGAGCAGTGAATGACAGTTCTTATCTGTTACAGATGGAGATGGGAGATGACTGAAACACTGGGGAAGACTAAAGAGAGGATTGCACAGGTAAGTTTCTTAGGGTGCGGTTACACGACAACGGTATGCTTAAAACAGAGTTTTTCCTTTAAGTTTTCTGCATACAGACAAAACGATCCCCATTCACACGGATCCGCGAAAACGACTAAAAACGCTGTATCCTGCTGCCAGGCCATTAGATGACATCATCGTTTTTATTGTTTACACCTAGACCGTTTTCAGAACCCGTTTTCAAAAGTTTGCGTTTTCAGGCCCCCAAAATGCCGTTGTCGTGTAAATGAACGGCCGAAGTGCAAAAAAAGTTTTATGTTTTTAGTTGAAAACGTATGATCGCGCAATATAAGTGCTGAATTGCTGCGGAGCCCTCCGGCATCCGGCAAAAATAGAAGCTCTGCGTATCTGCTCCGGAGGGCTGTGGATCGCCGGTGCTGGGATGGAGTCGGAACGCAGCCGTTCCGCAGTCAGTGAAAATACACACATTGACTTTAATGGAAACCTATTGACTCCGTCGCCGTTCCGGAGCGGATCCGTGCCGTTCCACAGTTGGTGGAAATTGCCCGTAAGGTGCTGAGCCACTGGATCTGTAACAGCCCTGCAGATCAAACAGAACTACCCCTGTGGGGAAAAGTACCATGTCCAAGCTAGAACTGACATCAAATTCATTGTTGCTCTCAGCTAATTACTTGGAGCAGAAGAAGTGGGAGGACAGGAAGTTGTTTGAATGTTTAAATAACATCTGGTAGTTATGGTCCCTTTGCCTTGCCTGTCAAGATAACAGTTTACTTTGTTTGACAATATGCACTTTACTGGCTGGCTTTATTTCCTTTGTGCACCTCAAAGTGGAACTCAGTGGTTCCTGTTGTCCCCTAATTCTGAAGAAGAACTGTACGCAGCGCCCCATGATGCCCACTCTCAGCTCGACTTTGATTGTGCTGTAACCACTTGGAACACAAAGCTGTAACATTGTTGCAATAGAGTGAAACACGATGTGGATGTTTATTTGGTTTTGATCTGACAACAGCGCAAGGCCATCAATATCATTGGTCTAGAAATAATTTTATTCCTAGCCACAGCTGCTGATGTTTTTTTTTTGTTTTTTTTTATCACCTTTACAAAACATATCACAAGATTTTTTTTTATTATTATTATTTAATTGGTATTCTAGCCTTAGGTTTGCAGAGGAGAGTGGAGTTTACCTGTTAACTGTTGCATCAGATGAACCTGGGTGTTATGAGCTTGTCAGAAGAAAATCAATTTTTCAGAGAATGATGAAAAGTGCTTCAGCCATTCCTTCAGAGCTGGAAAAGGAGGTAAAGAAAACAGCCACATGAGGCAATGTGGGGAAACAGATTAATATAAAACATGCAACTTACTCAAAGAGCATGATGTACCCAGCAAAACAGGCAAAGACCTAAAATTCAACTGAAGAGTTTGTGATCTTGTGATATTTACTCATGTAACAGATTGCATGGTCTGACCTCTGCCTTTAATTTGAATCAGCACTGCTGGGTTTGTTGTAAAAATGCAGAGCCTGCTATTACTTTATGTAAACATATGGATGTGTTATTTTACCCCACACTGTAAAAAAAATCTGTAGAAATTACAGTATTACTGGCAGCTGCTTGCCAGTAACTTACTGTAGATTTAAATTGATGTTATTTACTGGCAAACAGTTTGTTCAAAGTTAAATGAACACTAAACATTAACAAGTCTTTATCTTTAGAGAATAAAACTAAAATAACAGCCTCATGCAAAGCATTCTGGGAACCAAAATCTGAAGGAAAAAAAACAGAAAAAGGTTGATGAAGATTTCTAGTTCCCAGAATGCTTTGCATTAGGTTGTTATTTTCTAGTTTTATTCTGTAAAGACAAAGACTTGTTAATGTTTAATGTTCATTTAACTTTGAACAAACTGTTGCCAGTAAATAACATCAATTTAAATCTACAGTAAGTTACTGGCAAGCAGCTGCATAACTACAGCAAATTTTTTACAGTGCATGAATACATTTTACCCAGTCAGAACGTGAAGACCTATCATTTTTTCATCCTTATGTTTTCAAATTGGTGGTTTAAGGTGAGAAATATTAAATATGAACTGTTACATTAAGCTCCAGAAAAACCCCAAAAAATTAACAGAAAAAAAAGTATGTAATATTATGTAAATAAAATCGTAAATGATATATACCATGTACCACGCTGTCTGAATACTCGATTCTAAATTGGCTGGAAGGTGTGTAATAAAACCATTTAATGCAGAAAAGATGCTGGCAAAAGACCATGGTATAGGCGAGATAATCCACGGCTAGCTGTGCATTATACAATTTTAATGCACTTTGCCTCCACATCGTGCATTACAATCGTTTAATGCACAGCTAGCCATGGATTATCCCTTAAATAAATACCACCTATTATATCAATGGTTTTTTAAAAGTTTTAGCAGTGAAGTTACATTACCTGACACCATCAAAAAGTCTTTTTAAGAACAGAAGTGAAGTTCCCCAAAGAAGGTAACCATAGCAACAGTTTCAGAATCAGCAGGAGCATGGCAAGTTTACTGTCATTATGTATCATTTGATTATATATTTACATATCAAAATTATATCATCAAAAACGCTATATACTGTATCTATATAGCTGACTGTGTTACACAAAATTATAATTCATGCTGCACAAGATGAACCTTGACCGATTGCGAGTCATAAATGCCCTTTGTTTTTACTTTTAAAGCTGCAGTAGGGAGTTTTTAGAAAACATTGACTTAGCCTGAAAATCTGAACAAGCACAACTTACAGGTCACTCCCCCTTGCTCTCTGCTGCGCTACAGCCCTCCCTCCACAGCTCCTCCCCCACAACGGAGCCTGCCGTGAACACGCAGGCTAGTAAACATGCAGGGCCACTGATGACGGCGGATAAACAGTTATCGCACATTCACTGGTAGGGACGAAACATCAACAATATGCTTTACATTGACTATGGCCTGCCCATACTTTGACTACAAACTTGGTCCTCAAATCATTACGTATTTTGCAATACATGTAATGTAACTTTATAACGTTGCACTCTTTCTATAAGTTATAAATAGCTAGTAAGATAATATAACGGTAACTAACGTTACAGTATGTAAGTAATTATTCTAGCGATATGTAATGCTAAATAAGGTTGGCTAGTACATTATTTCAGCAACATGACAAGCCAGTGAATTAGCAGGTTTCAATTGTTGCTTTGCACAGTGCGTGACATTGTATCTGTATGTTATGCGGCTAGAGTTTTGACACTGAGTCAACGGGCTCCGACGCGCTTGTTTATCGTCATCGGTCTTTTTCCGTTTACCTGTCTTTGTTGTATGAGCAGGTGCCACTCGAGAAATTGGCAGTTTTGGTTGTTTGTCCGCCATTAGCACAGCTGCGGCACACCGACAATCTTGATTTTGAACGACGGTATGCGCTGTGCGAGAGAGGGGTGTGATCAGCGCATACACGAGCTTGATTGACACTGCTAAGACATTCCTCCTGGCTCTGATTGGTTGTTTCTGACCGGGAGCGGTGTATTTCTGCAAATGGCAATAGGACCACTGGGAGGAGCCAGAGGAGCTTTATTTTTTCACAGATTATCTGTCTCATATTCTACTGTCAGGACATAATGACAGTTTTAACAAATATGTAAAAAATACATTTTTACAAAAGTTACCTACTGCAGCTTTAATATTATAGCTAACAAAACTTCATTTAAAGTATTGAACCCTCCCTGAAAGTCTAGGAATATAACTGACACACTGTTTATTATTGTGATTTAAACCATGTTTTATATTGCTGTTTCTAATAAAGTTATGTAATGTGTATTTCTATGTCGGTTTTGTTTCATTGTGTTTTGGTTCTGTTTTACCTGTTCTGGTTTGCCTGAGTTCCCTGTGCTTATTTGTTTCCATTGTTCCTAATTTACACGCCTGTTCTGTGTTCTGTTGATTACTCAGTCTGTGTATTTAAGTCTTCAGTTCATTCAGTTCTTTGTTTGGTCCCAAACCATGGGTCTTTATGGGTCTTTATGTGGTTGTTATATAGCCTGACAAGCCAGACTCACATCAAGATGTTGGGTCTGGGAACACACCACTGGCAGGGCTCAATCCGAGGGGTGGGATAAACGGTTGTCTTTCAAATTCCCTCTGCACGCAATAGGATAGCGCTACAACCAACCAGAGCATTTTCCCACCAGTGGAGCTAGTTGATAGATTAAACTTTTGCCGTATCTGGTCGGCAAAACTCCGAGCACATCTTCCTTTTTTAAGAATGACTTAAGTGCCAAAGCCGATTCGAAAGACGGCTGTTCGCCAGCAGCAGCAATCTTCTTTGTTTTCAAGTAGCAGGGAATTCATGTGGAAACGTCGCAACTCTACCGTCATTATACTAAGCCCACCCACCAACTCTATACACGATGTGATTGGCCTGACTAGAGTTTGTTTTTTCCAGCTCGCAAGCCAACGGAGAGTTGCTAGACGACCCTGGCTTCAAATTACATTTGCTGCCGCTAGGGTGCGTCTAGATTTCTAGGCTAGTTGTTATACTATTTCTCCTGAAATTTCCTGCGTGTTCTTGTTGGCTTATTATTAAAGACTGTTTTTGCTGTTTACTCCTTCGTCATGCGCTTTATTGCAGCTACTTCACCTATTACAAGTCACAAGCCAATGAAGAACAACTGTGTTATGTACTCACCAATGCCAATATTAACTGGTACTATTAACAGCACTTAACAAGTCACCAGTCAAAATCGTTCAACTCTGACTGGAAATCTCGATCCCATGATGGGCCGTTTAACCTTTGACTTCCCATGACACTGAATGGGCTTACATGGAGGTCTCTGTGATAGGTAAGAGCTCCTCTCCCATGCTGTCTGTACCATTACTCTGACCAGAGGACATGTGCCACAGGAGCTTGACACACATCTTATTGGCAATCTGTTAACAAGGCCTCTCGAGTACAGGAGTGCATCAAGGAGGCTGGGGACAGTAAAGTAAAAATTGGGGGCAGAGATCACCTGCTTTAAAGGACAATTCCAGTGAAAAATGAACCTAGGGGTAATTAACACATTGTTACCAAGTCGAGTCGATAACCATGTGTTAATTACCCCTAGGTTCATTTTTCACTGGAATTGTCCTTTAAGATAGAAGAAAAGAGAAAGGGCGACTGACGATACTAAGGATACTTATGATGACTGACATACTGGCAGCCAACAGAGGTTAAGAGGAAATAGAGAAGATAGAGAGGAGTCAACATCACTCCCCATTGTTCTGGGAGTGAACAGAGATAGCTGGGAGGGAAAGGAAAGAAAATAGAACATAACAGAAATTATTGCTTCATTTACAAAGCACAAATCTCGGCAGAATGCATAATTTAAACAATTCTGAATGTTAGTGTGTAATTATTCAGGCTGGACTGGGGAACAAAAATACATTTGGGATGTATATTGCTTTGATTTGTGTAATTAATTGTGAATGAATTTCGAATTAATTGGAACAGAGGAGCATGCAATAGCATGCTTGCTTTTGGAAAGGCTTTTTTATTTATTTTATTTTTTATATAATTTCATGTTTAATGAATCATAATAATGTCTTTATAAATAACACTATGAGTATATTATAATTTATAAGCACCAATACATTGTAAATTACTATAAACATAAACAAAAACATCACAGTATTCCATCCAGACAGACTGTTCAATAATCAAATTAACCACTGCTGTGATATCATCCACCTTTCTGATAATTATGGTAACAGCATGAAAAGCTTAATTACTCCATAGTGAGATACTATATTGTCAAAATCAACAAACAGCATTAGAATATTGTTGATAAAAGTTACATTGCCCAAAATATTTGTTTTGAAACTAACAGGCATACATTACCATCATGGAGCAAGTGCACAAGCTGTAATCACCCTTAAAGAGATAGTTCTCGTCATCATTTAATCATGTTGTTCTAAACTTGTATGACTTTCTGGTAACACTTTAAAATAATGGCCGTCATTAATAAGTAACTATGCAGGAAGTAATGCAGGACTAGTGAGTAGTACTACATTAACACTTCAGCTACTACTATTAACTAATATGGAAACCTGCTTAACTAATCAGTAAGTAATATTGAATTTAGGACTAAGATAGTTCCTTATTAGGTAATCAATAATTACTTAAAGGTCCCGTATTATGCCCCTTTTCACAAGATGTAAAATAAGTCTCTGATGTCCCCAGAGTGTGTATGTGAAGTTTCAGCTCAAAATACCCAACAGATCATTTTTTACAGCATGTTTAAATTGTCATTTTTTTGGGCTCAGAAAAACGCGCTGTTTTAGTGTGTGCCCTTTAAATGCAAATAAGCTGCTGCTGGACGACCCAGGGGGCGGAGCTTCATGATCTCGCGCTCAGTTTGTCAGGACAATTTCATCTCACGGAATGATGATAATATCAGAAACTCTCAGTAACGGTGTTCATTTCGAGTCGGACAATAATGCCTACAGAGTCAGAGTGCTGTATAGAGATGGAACAGGTATAGTTTAGTAGTTTAATTACGGTTATTATAGTGCGCAGGTACATAAACAAATTTCGGTAGAGTTGAGGGAGCATTCCTGTGGGCGGAGGTTAGTCAAAAAACGGTTCTAGTGACGTCATTAAAGAAGGAAGTAGAGGGATGTAGTCCAAACGGGCCGTTCGATGTAGGCGACTTCTGTTAAATAAAATATCTCGCTTGGCATTGAACTTTGAGCTTTATAATTTTACAGATATTATTTATGCTCTAACAGCAACATTACACACTAACTAAAGTTTGAAACATGGGATCACGAAGAACGGGACCTTTAATGACATTGGCATCATTAAGAACAAATAGGTAATTATGACAAATTCTAAATAATTACTTATTAATTACTAATCACAACATTAACGTGTCTGAGACGTTAGCCATTGTCTTTTTTTTTTTTTTTTTACTCTCAATGTGGTCATAAAATGCATCACTAATTACTTAAGTGTTACTTAGACACTATGCAGGAACTACTAGTGATCTGGACCATTATTTAAAGTGAAAAACATATTTGTAGGTAACACTTGATGCATTGTATGACTATATTCAGAGTAAAAATTATGACTGATTACGTCTCAGACACATAATAATGTTATTTATAATTTGCCAGTTAGTTAATAGTTAATAATGAGACTAATCTCATTAATTATTCTCTCAAGTAATTATTGATTACCTAATAATGAACTATCTCCTAAATTTGATAATACTTTCTGATTAGTTAAGCTTTCTAATATTAGTTAATAGTAGTAGCTGAAGTGTTAATGTAGTATTACTCATTAGTCCTGCATTACTTCCTGCATAGTAACTTATTAATGACGGACCATTATTCTAAAGTGTTACCGACTTTCTTTTCTTCTGTGGAACATAATTATTATTTTTTTTGGATAAATGTCTTTTCAAGAAAATAAGTTATTTTTAAAGAAAATAAGTGTTTTCTTTTTGTACATACAATGTAATCAATGTTTTTTCTCTCTCACAATATCTTCTTTTGTGTTCCGCAGAGGAAAGAATGTCATGCATGTTTGGAACGACGCAATTGATGATAGCATTTTCATTATGAGGAGCTTTCTTTAAACACTGCCATGAACAGCATAGGCAACATGCAAAATAGTGATAGTGACATTTGTACAAAATACAACAGCAGAATTGTGTTTTACCAGTCGAACACGAAATAAATACTGGGCCAAATATTGTATTCGTATTAAACTTTCACATCAATTACAAAAGCTATAGGAAACTTGTTCTCCCTTTTGAAAGTTGATAAGCCTATTTATTTTGCTATCCTATGCCTACCCAATTATATAGTTGCATTTTATTATTTACCTGCTGTCTGTAACCCCATCTTAACAAATTCCATTTCTGGGTGAAGGCGCACCAGTTGAGAAGAACTGATGTAGGTTATTGGTATAGGTTTTTGTCTTCCAGGCATTTCCATTCACCTCATGTTCCTTTTGACATTTGCAGATGCAGAGAGGTTGATTGAGTGTGACGGCTGGCATACCTCCCATCTTCTGATACAGACTAATTTGGGATGCACCAATCAATTACACTGTGTTGTGGGAATGCAAAAAAAAAAAAAAATGTTTGGTTTGCTTCAAAGCTAATTTGCAAAACTTGAAATGCTGTTCCAAACCCATATCCTGCAATCCAATTTGACAGTAAGAATATAAGATGCAGTTTTGTATTTTTGAATGCTGCTGGATGCCAGTTTGATGCAGGTACACAGACTCACACACGTTGAGTTTTCTTGTTTTATGGGGACATAATCATTTTTTTTACAGTACAAACTGTATATTCTATCCCCTGACCCCAAACCCTACCCCTAAACCTACCATCAAAGAAAACTTTCTGCATTTTTACATTTTCAAAAAACATCACTTAGTATGATTACAAGCGGCTTTCATGGGGACCAAAAAATGGCCCCACAAGGACAAGTAAATAAATACTTAATTCATTTACTAGTAAGTAAATAAATAATGTAGGGTTTACCAGGGCCACACACACAATTTTATAGCTGCTAACTAATACAGATACAATACATAGTTTAACCCATATTTTGTATTATGTACGTCCCTATAACCCGTACAAAGATGTCAAACGCTTAATCAACTCATCACATGATCCACATTCCTGTAATTCCCTAGGAAAGATAAGTTATAAGATAAATATAGAGGATCATTTTTCTTGTAGCAAATGAGAGAGAAGCTTATTTCCATTCCAAATGGGGATGGAGCTTGAAGCAGGCGGTATTTTGTCACTGTCATAACCAGAAGGAGAATTAATTGTCTTCATGGCTTCCCGCAAGCCACCTTGTGGGGTAGAAATGACATTTTTATAACCTAGGGCCCATCAAAAAGCAGCATGTGGAGAACTACTCACTTTCCTCTCTGGTTTCAGGTAAAACAATTTTGGAGTCAAACCTTTACACTAATTATGTCAGCCCCCCAATTTGAAGCGCATACAGAATGCGCCAGGTGTAAACCAGGTGTTTTGTGTGTGCACGATGAGTTAGATTCAGCCACTGTATAGTTTTCTAAATGCTCATTACCGACAAAGCAAGAACATTGCTATCACTCTCTGTAATAATGAAACCCCACCAGTCACTATGTTACACTCACACAAACAGTATGTGCTCTTCTTTAATGTTTCAAGTATATATTGATCTCATTTCTGGCCAGCACAGTCTCATTCATTTGTCCCCGACATGTTTTCAAATCATTGTTTATTCTTTTAGCATTTTTCTTCTGAAACTGATCTACCCTCACTGTGTTTCTTCTCCTCACCCCTAATATTCATTGTTCAGTATATTCAATATTCATTGTGGCCTTGTCTAAGAGACTAAATAATAATCTTACTTGCTTCATATTGTGATAAATTTATGGCCAACCGTGTCTGTAGATTTCCTCTGACTCCTCTTCTCTGGAGATTTTTTTTCTTTGGACTTATCTGCGTATCCACACCAAGGTCAAAACAAGCTGATATAGTATAAAGACGAATCGTTTCAGCAAAACTGCACTGTTCCGACCTCAGTAACCAACTCCGTCATAGCGCTGCAGTTTGGCCGTAATGTCCCCCAGATGCCCATTTCTCATGGAGTTTCTGTATTTTACACTAAAACACAGAACAAGGACTCGCTCTGAGCTCTTTCTCTAGGCCATAAAATCACAACATACACTATGAAAGTCATCCCATAATGTGACTAATGGAATCATTTTGTAATTAAAATGTACAGATGATCAAACATTTGTGAAAAGTAGAAATTAACATTCTATACAAATTAAGGGCTAGATAATATAGAGGTTGAACAAGCATGAAGTATTTTGTTTTTCTCTTCTCACAATTCATGCCAAAAATTACTTTAATAGTATAGTACTAAAGGATAAAATCTGGCCACATTTTTCAATTAAACAGCAGAAAATTAAGTCATAAACCTCTTATATTAATGTTATCTTAATGTCTACCTTGAACTTGCAGCTAAGGACATTAAAATATTATGGCACTTTTATTGTAAATTGGATCTAGTGGAATGAAAATTAAAAGTTAAACACAATTTACTTAGCCATTAAATGGGTGGTGCAGCAGAGTTGGTTTACTATTAGTGGCCATGTCCGTGAACCCATAACCTCAATCATGCTGAGTATTCAAGCAATCACTTGCACTTGCTCAATGACTGGTGCCTGGGTGAGCGAAGAGGCTTGACATGTATTACAATGTGACAAAAAATAAATGTGTCTGAAAAAGAATGTTTAAATGTGGTTCTGTATAGTAAATGAGTCTTAACAGTGGGATTTTATTTTACCTGTTTCACCTGATCTTGTCCCACTTCCTTTTTTAGCACAGTGAATGTGACCAGCTCAATCTAAAATGTGTGCAGTAATTGAACCCTTATGCTAGGAACACACAATTTTCACACAGCAGGTCCAGATATTTAACTGTCTTTTTTTAGAGTCTGAAAACAAATAGAGCAAAAGTCACAAGTGTAAATGTTCTGTTTCATATCTGAGGATGATAAATTTAAAACCATGGGTGCTTCTTATTTCTTATTTGTGCATCCTCGCTTCCTTACCTCGCATCTTAGCTCCACCCCCTTAGGATGCGAGGGAATGATACACCTGTGTATCCTCGCTCATGACTCCTCAGGAAGCTTCCTCGCTCCTCACATCTCCTCATGGTGCACATAGAGAATTGAGATGTCCTTCAAGATGGATGAGTTTGATCGGTTTCCGGGTCATGGGCTGAAGGACAGAGGAGCGAGGAAACAGGAAAGCAACAATTTGAGTATTGAGAAGCAGCCTATGATTCCTTTTTTAAAAATAAAAAAGGCAACACAAAATATAGAAAAAAAAGCACAACAATAAATATAAAAATATTGATTAAAAGTTTTAAAAAAGGATACCTCAGATAAACCAATTAGTACAGTAAAAAACAACAAACTGTTTATATATTTGGAAACCAGTCAGGAAGTGTTCAGTAGTTGTACTGCTCTAGCAAAAGAGCAATGTTTTTCCAGAGACTGTTAGGGATCATGGCAGCTGCATCCAATGTGATACCTTTTGGCCTGCTGTACGTGAGACCCTTGCAGTGGTGGCTCAGGACCAAGGGGTTTTCTCAAGGGGCAATCCGTTTTGCATGATCAAGGTTATGTGTAGATGCCTTCGTTCCTTGGTCATGTGGAAGAAGTCTTGGTTCCTGTCCCAAGGCCCAGTGTTGGGAGCATCCTGTCATCGCAAGACTGTGTCGACAGATGCATACCTCACAGGGTGGGGAGTGGTCATGGAAGGCCACTCGACCCAGGTTCTGTGGTAGGAGCATCATCTCTCTTGGCATATAACTGCCTAGAGATGTTAGCTCTCATTGTTAGCCATAAGGCATTTCCTCTCAGACCACCATGTTCTATTTCAAACAGAAAATATGTTGGTGGTCTCATGTATAAATCCTCAGGGGGGTCTGAGGACAGACTGGCACACCAGGTCCTCCTGTGGTCCAAGGGCAAACTGCTCCCTCAGAGCACTCTATATCTATGGGCACTTGAATTTATAAGCAGATGTCCTGTCAAGTCAGGGGCTGAAGCCTGGGGATTGGAGACTAGACAGTGGAATTAATGAGGCGGATGCGCAAGAAACGACTCATTTTTTGCCCTGGTTCTCCCTCACGCATCCAACTCCACTGGGGCTGGATGCTATGGTACATACGGGGCCACGGCTTCATCTGTACGCATTTCTTCTGATGGCTCTGCTCCCAGGAGTTCTAGAAGAGTTCACCAGGACGAGGTTTATCCTCTTCTGGTAACCCTGTTCTGGCTGGCCCGAGTATGGTTCTCAGACCTGATAGTTCTCCTAGACAGTCTCCTGTGGGAGCTTCCAGTCAGAAGGGACCTTCTATCGCAGGCCAGGGGCACTATATACCATCCCCAGTCAGATCCCCTGGGGGGGATCATCTCCAAAATATTCTCCAGAATCTTCATCTCTAGAGCTGCTCAATGGTGAAAGCTATCTTCATGGCTTTTTGGGGTGCATGGTATGCCTTCACCTCTGCAAGTGAGAACTTATTCCACCAGAAGTATGGCTACTTCAAAAGCCTTATTTTCAGGAGTCTCCCTCCAAGACGTTGCTGATGCAGCAGGTTGGTCGGCCCTGCACACATTAATACAGTTATTCAGCCTGGACCTGCGGCTCTCAGGTGCTTTCCTCCTGAGTTGTGCCTATACAGCTTTACACCAGGACATGTATTTGTCAGCATGGTGAAGTGGGTTATTTCGTTCCCCAATGCGTCAACTGGGAGGCAGCGCGAGTTTCCTTGAAAGGGAATGTCTGAAGTTACACATGTTACCATGGTTCCCTGAGAGGGGAGGATGGAGGATGGATATCTACATATTTCATAATATGAGAGACTTTCAAAAGACACTTGTGGGAACGTGATAATATGTCATGGCCTCGAGATCGTTTTATTATGTTGTGGCCACACGATATGAAGCCGTGGCCTTGAGATCCTATTTTGAGGGAACAACATAATTTTCTTGTTGCCACAAATTCTTGTTTAGGGAATGAGATCTATTTCTTGTGGCCATGATTTTAATGTGAGTAGTATTAAAAATAACTTACATTTATTTTATTTAAACTACTGTAGTTGCCAAATAAACATTTCTCATACATTTTCAACATTAAAAAAAAGAAGCAAAAATATAAAACATAATATTAAAATAAAAAAATTATTCAAAGTATTAATAAAAGCTATAATAGTAGCCTATTTAAATGATACTAAAATAACACTGAGCGGAGACCATCACGGAAATTACATAATTAATTAGGTGACTTTTATCAATCAATCAATCAATCAATCAATCAATCAATCAATCACTACTTTGAAAATCATTATGGGTGTGGCAATCATATGAGTGTGAAAAAATCTGGATTTGATTTGACTGATCTGATAATCAATAACTGAGTGTTGAGAGACATTATAAATCATGAGTGTTTAATTTAATACTTTTAAATATAAAAAATCATCATAAATCGGCCAAAATTTGCCCTACTTAAGAGCATTTTACCCCCCATTGAATTCTATCAAACTCATCCAATCTGGCATCACAACATAGGTTGTTCTTATGAATAAGCGTTGGTGTCAAATTATACGGCAGCTTAAGGGCAAATTAAGATCATTATGCACATTTAAATCAAATTTACAGTTCATCTACAGTTCACACCCCTGAAAGTGTCATAACATGCATGAAGCCAAGTAATTTCTTGGCACTGTTTTCCCCTTCTTTTCACATCATCCTCAGATCTTCCACAGAAAAGGAGAGCCAAAGGTCACTGTCAGCTAAACAGTGGGGCAGGTGTATTCAAGTGATTATCCTCCTGGGAGCCATGAATTGTCCAAACAATTCATGAACCCATCCAATTTTAGACAGAATAATGAACTTATACTGTTTCTGGAAAATATAATTTGAACAGAAATGAAGAAGTGAGACTAAGAATTGTGAATTATAAAATTTGAGATTTTAAAGTGGAGAACTTACAGTATGTGTGACAATTTATTTTCTATGCATTGTTGACTAACGACAATATTATGTAAGATTACATTATTTTACAGATACTGTGATGAGTTCATCATGTAAGATCTATAAAATCATAAATAATAGATGTGCCCACATTGTGCTGCTCTTTTAATTATTTTGAACCAATTTACCACATTTACTTTAAGCAATTTCAATAAAATAAAGAGAGGTTTAGGAATTCAGTCAAATAAACAGGCCGGAACTAACAGGTTGTAGAACAATTGGGTCTCTGTGTGTATGGTCCTGGTAAACCTTACATTGTGAGGACAAAATGGAAATTTTTTGGGTCCCCATTAGGGAAAAACGTTTGTTTTTTGTGTGTGTAAAAATGCAGAAAGTTTTCTGTGAGGGTTGTGTTAAACGGCACCTATTATGCAAAATCCACTTTTACATGGTGCTTGGACATAAATGTGTGTTGGCAGTGTGTGAACACAATCCCCCTACAATGATACAAATCGATCCTCTCCTTTTATTTTAATCCCCATCAAACCAAAGTAGTCTCATTAAACATGCCGTTTTGATTTTCTGAGCAGTGTGACATCATCCTGCTCAGGCCCCACCCACGGACGCTGAATGACAGTCCTGCATTACCACAGTTTCCGCCCTCAGCGAGTTGTACGCTATCCGCCATTTTCTCCGCGCTGAAGCAGCTATTAAGCAATCTCGGTGTTCTGTTGTTGGATGTAAGAGACTCATGTATTATAACGTGAATATATCATACTGGAGAGAGTTTTACCGCTGCTTGAATGCTGAATGGAGAATGATTGACAGCTGCAGAGGAGGGAAGACGAGTTCCCTTGAACTTTAATTTAATGATGTAAATATACATATGTCCCTCGCATTAAGCTATGGAATGGCTTCAGATGACTTAAAATATATTGCAGGAAAACTTAATTAGTGCTTGTCTATTTCTTTTTTTGTTCATGACTCCCCCTTGTGCCGTAGGCCTATAAAAGAGTGCAATAATCACGGTCAATAATCAATAATTGTCTGAAACAACCACGGTTAGATCAAATAACCGTGATCAGACGGTTATTTAATTATTGCGACAGGCCTAGTAAGAGGGAACATAAGAGTCCTTTATAATTTAATAATTTAAGCTCCTTATTATGTAGCCAAATCTGTGCTGGTTTGTATTGGCCGCCTCCAGTTTTCCGTTTGCTTTGCCTCCAGCTAACACTGTGACGTAATTGTGACGTTGGCGCAAAAGGGGTCTATTCTCTGGCTCTGTAGGCATCATTGTCCGACTCCAGATCAAACTGAACACTGCTATTTTATTGTGTGAGATCTGTTGCCACTGGAGCATGAGCTCTTGAAGCTCCGCCCTCTTCTTGCAGCAGCTCATTTGCATTTAAAGGGACACACACAAAACGGCGCGTTTTTGCTCACCCCTCAAAAACTAAAAGCTACAACTTTGAGCTAAAACTTCACATACATGCTCTGGGGACATCAGATATGTATTTTACATCTGTAAAAAGTAGCATAATAGGTTTAATTAATAATAATTTAATTATTGACCTTTGTAAAAGGAAGTAATTGTTTGAAGTACGGGTTAAATTTGAGGTACTGGTTTAGTTTGTCTAACATTTAACAGCTGTTATTACATCATCAGAAACTATTTCACTTTCAAAGATGGTATTAAAATGCACCATATAGTAAGCGGATCAAACATGTAGCATACAGGCAGATTGAAGAGAACATGAGCATTATATAAGTTCATTTGTGTATATAATTAAATGTATGCATTTAGCCAATAATCAAATATGGTAATTATTAATGTTCACACATTTTTTGAATTTCGACATAATTTGGTTATTATTTCTAAATCTTATGTCAGGATGAAAACCTGCTGAAAAAGTTTATTTATTTTGTTATACACACACGCACACAAACACACAAACACACAGACACACACACACACACACACACACACACACACACACACACACACACACACACACACACACACACACATATATATATAAAATAAAATATTAATCTACCAGAACTTTTGTACAATTGTATTTTGATTTGCACATTAACCATTTTATGATGGGCATATAACTCTTTCAGAGTTGATATATTAGTACTAAAGTAAACACATGGCCCATACAAACCTTTGAGCATATACCCGCCAAACGCTTGCTCTCTTTTATATAACAACTCTTCCCAGAACATCGTGCATCTTGGACAATTGGAAAAAATATATAATTTTTGCATGCACCATTCAAAACCAGTCTAAGCTCAGATTTGTTGCCACAACATGATTTTTTATTGCACAGTTCTGTTAATTGGACATGCAGGATTGTTGTTGTTGGCAAGCATTGCCCCATATAAGTCCTCAAATCTCAGCAGAACTGCTTAAACAGCATCTGGGAGTGTCTCACTTTTCTGATTTCCTCCCTCGACTTTGTCATTAGGGGTGCAGAGACTGTTGAAGTTGCTGATATACTGTTTTTGAGCTGCAGTGATGCGTAGGTTTACTTTATGGTGTAGTTTCTGAGTCAAACATTAAACTCAATTAGAGTTTAAATTTCTGTGTTTTGGACAATTTCTCCTTGAAAAGCTTTGTGTAGACTTAAACTGTGCTGGCATTTTAAGTCTGATTTAGTTATCAGTACATTTTGATTTGGCTGTATTAGATTTTAGTCATTGTTTTGTCATTTTTCTCAAATATTACTTTTTCATTTATTGGATGGAGGATCTTGAAAAAAATAACACATAATGAAAACAATAGACCGGAATTTTGAATAAACGGATGAAAACTGACTTTATGTGACAGTTTTCTATTGAAATAGCTTTAAAGCTGGTTGTCCCTGAATGGAACAAATGACAGAAAGCTGTATCTGTGAACTCAACGAGAGCCATGTACCCTGTTAGCAACATTTAATTGTCTGCGGCCTGTAAATTTGCCCAAAATGCAATCCACCCTTCTCCTCTCCATTGCAATTCTTCTTCCTTAAGCCAGAGTCCGATGAATTATTGAACACTTCAGTGGGAAAAAAGCCTGCCTCTGATTGATTGAAAAGTCCATGGGCAAAACGGAAGGGAGAGCCCGCCCTAGAAATATTGCCTTTCCCACACAAAGAGGAATCAAAAACGACACACAGCCTTGAAGCATGAAACACCGTGAATTTCAGAAGTTGTAGACCTAGCCTAGTGCATTAATAAAAAAATGAAACCATTTACCATTGCCTGTCAAAATTATTTGATGCCATGGAGCGAAGCCTGCAGACAGCACCTGCAATGGAAGGAAATTAAGTCAAGTGGATATACGGTAACAGACAAAGTGTGCAAAGCTTAAATGAATAATTTAACAAACTCTGGTAATAATTGTCATGGCGGCTTCAATAAAGATTGAACTGGATGATAATATTATAAACAATAGCAGAGGAAAAGTACGAGTTTTGATGAATTTGTATTTATTTAGAAATAATAATTTGACACTGTTGTAGTAAATATATTGTTAAGATAAACTTTGATGCTGACTTCACAAACATTAAATTTGAGGTTGCTAGGGTGTTCTAGGTGATTGAGTGTTGTTTGGGTGTTTTATTTGGCATGTTGCAATGTTTTGTTTAGTTGTCTTTTTGTCCCCATGTGTTTGTTTCTGGTGGTTCAGTTTAGTCCTGATCAGTCCCTAGTGTGTTCCCTTGGTTACTGATTACATTCACCTGCCAATCATTATGTCTCCCTGTTTATTTAAGCCCTTAGTTTTCTAAGTTCATTGTCCGGTATTGTTTTTATTTCATGTGGTTGTGTGTTACATTAAGTTCTGTCAGGAGGACCACTATCGTCACATACATATGTATACAGTGATAGGCGTCGTATTCCTATAGGTAGAAGTGTATCAGCTGAGAGTCAGCTGATGAGAGCTTGACTAACGTGACCTGCCAGAACTGACGCTACGCTTTTTCTCCTGTGATCTCCTGTGTGTATATTTGTGGATTAATAAAAAAAATGTTTTAGATTGTCCTGTGTCATGTGATTACTTAAACCCCCAGTACGCTATGACACTATTACGCTATGCGTAATTTCTGTCAGGACCACTATTGTCATTTATGATTGAGAATTAGCATACAGTTAGGGTTGGCGGTATGGTTCTGTTCTGGGCAAGAACTCCCTGCGCATACATGCAGCCTAGGATGGATAAGAGCAGGGAGAGCAGCAAAAAAAAAAAAAAAAAAAAAAAAAAAAAAAAATAATATATATATATATATATATATATATATATATATATATATATATATATATGCCAGTATCCCCCACTGATGCTGATAGAATGGTAAATGCATCCTGATGTTAGTGGCATATGTTGAGTACTATAGATCCAATCTTATGGGGGAAGCATCACCCCAAGCTGGAGCAAGCAAGGACACATTGCAACAAGCATGTTGCTGTAGCCAATTGAACAGTTGTATGGGATCTATTGGGGGAAGCTTACACCCCTAGCGGCAGCAAAATCTGATACAACAATTGCGGAACTATTGCTAAAACTAGTGTAGTTTGGCAGGGGAAGCATACACCCTACAGCAATGGCTCCGACTAGCGGCAACAAAATCTGATACAACAAGAATGTTAGAGAACCATAGGACTAGTATTAAAACTAGTGTAGTCCTGTCGGGGAAGCATACACCCTGTAGCACTCATATGCAGTGGACAGCTAAGCAATGAAGTACAGTGTGCTTCCTCATTCATGCAAATTACTAGAACAACACTGATTACCACAGCATGTTGCTTAGTACAGTATGCTCAATAATACTAGAAGCCTAGTAATGAGCATATTCGATAACATTTGCATTAGCAACCAATAGAGTACTGATAGCAATGTTGTTGAAACAATGACACACATTTTGCTGATACCTGGATAAGCTTAGCACAGCATGTGACAATGACACCAGCTATAAGCCTAAAGCATAGCCATGTTCCAAATAACGACTGGGCTAAATAACCTTAAACAACCATGTTTCCAATAGCACTAACAGCTTTTAGAGCAGTGGTTCTCAAACTTTTTTGGTCATGCCCCCCCTTTAAACCTTAAAAAAAAAAATATATATATATATATATATCTGAGCATGTTTCCAATAGCAACCAGATAGCCTTAAGAACAAGCACATCTCAATAACAACAGATAGCCTTTAGAGCAGGTGTCAGTTATTCAAATAGACAAGAGTGCAAGGTGAGTATTCAGAGTTCAGGTGCAGATTCGGTGAAGATCACTCAGTGCGGGGCAGACAACAGGTGAGCATGTTATCTTCAGGTTAGTTGATGTCAAGCAGTTACAGTTCAATAATACTTGTCTTTTCCCTTTCAGATGCAGTCGCTAGCAAGCTCGGAGTGAACAGGATTTCACAGGTGAGTATACGTTACTTTGCGGAATCGTGATGCATCAGAGACTTCAGGAGACAATGGATAATGGTCTATTCCTGTTGGAGGCTTGACAATGAACTGAGGCTGTGGTGAGTGTTTTATAGAGCTTGCTGATGAGGCTGCTGATTATGAACAGGTGCAGGTGATTAGTAATCTGGAGAGAGTGAATGCAGGTGTGCCAAAGAGGATTCTGGGAATTGTAGTGTAGAGACAGACGGTGAACGTGACATAACCCCCCCGCCTCCCACTAGGCGCGACTAGCGCCGTACAAATATACCAACAAATGGGGTGTGAGGGTGGGCATCCTGGACTCCAGGACGGTCCAGGCAGAGCAGGCTGGTCAGGCGGCCATGGCGGAGATGTTTTTTCAGGTGGCCATGGTGGTACTGGGAACCTCGTCGGAGAGACCTCCGCGGTCCCCCTAGCAGGTATACTGCGCCCCCCAAAAATTTTAATGGGGAAATTGATAGGAAAGGGGGGGGGGGGGGTCTGACAGCAAAAAGGGTCTTGGGCTGGGCAGGACCAGCGGTGAAGAGGGCTTTGAGCTAAGCGGGACCAGCGGCGAAGGAAACTCTGGGCTGGACAGGATCAGCGGGCTCTGGCGCAGGATCAACGGGCTCTGGGCTGGGCAGAACCAGCGGATTGGAAAACTCGGGGCTGGACGGGACCAGCATATCAGGAAACTCTGGGCTGTACGGAACCAGCAGGGAAAACGCTTTTGAGGAGACTGGCTCTGGCTCTTGCTCGAAGACTGGCTCTGGGGGCATGACACTCTCAGACTCAGGCTCGGCGGGCATGACATTCTCAGTCTTGGCTGGACTGGCGTGAAGTGCAGGCTCGGCTGGACTGGCGTGAAGTGCAGGCTCGGCTGGACTGAGGGTGGAAACATGTGGCTCAGGAGAGGATGGAGCTGAGGTAGCCGACAGGGAGGCATGTGCGGCCCAGACACACATAATAGCAGCAACATACAGGGAAAGGGTAGCATCTTCAATCTCGACAGAACAGACATGCAGGACAGACTGCTCAGGGGTGGCCTCTAGAATTTGGGGAATGCAGGAAGTCTTCTTCCTCCTCCGTTTACGAGAGCGAGGGGGCGTTGCAGCGAATGATGGCTCTGGGTCGGCGGGATTGACGTGAAGCACTGGTTTGACTGGGCAGAGGACTGATTCGGTGGGTTTAGCTGAGCTGATGAGATGAGGATCGGGCTGGACGTGAAGGTCTGGCTGGACGTGAAGATCAGGCTGGATGTCTCCCACAGTGAGTGAGGAACCACACACCCACAGTGTGCGGTCAATGAATTTGACGAGAGGTAGGTCGAGATCATCCAACAGCAGTATCTGGGCGAGTGGATCGTCTAACCTGCTCCAGAACTGCTGTTGAAGGAAGTCCTCATCCCAGTTCCCATCCTGGTAAATGTGAAGGAACACTTCAGCAAATTCCTCCAGAGTTCTACCGTTCTGGTCGAACATAGTGGGTTCCGAGGGGTTCGCGGAAGCGCTTTCTGCGGGCTGTGTAGGATCCATAGCGGTATTGGTCAAGCCTTCTGTCAGGATACAGGCACAGAGACAGAGGTAAGTGAATCCAAACACAGTTTTATTCAAATAGACAAGAGTGCAAGGTGAGTATTCAGAGTTCAGGTGCAGATTCGGTGAAGATCACTCAGTGCGGGGCAGACAACAGGTGAGCCTGTTATCTTCAGGTTAGTTGATGCCAAGCAGTTACAGTTCAATAATACTTGTCTTTTCCCTTTCAGATGCAGTCGCTAGCAAGCAAGCTCGGAGTGAACACAGGATTTCTGGAGACAGCAGAACAATGATACAGAGGTTAGTGTTTCACAGGTGAGTATACGTTACTTTGCGGAATCGCGATTCATCAGAGACTTCAGGAGACAATGGATAATGGTCTGTTCCTGTTGGAGGCTTGACAATGAACTGAGGCTGTGGTGAGTGTTTTATAGAGCTTGCTGATGAGGCTGCTGATTATGAACAGGTGCAGGTGATTAGTAATCTGGAGAGAGTGAATGCAGGTGTGCCAAAGAGGATTCTGAGAATTGTAATGTAGAGACAGACGGTGAACGTGACAGCAAGCATATTTCCAATACACTATAGCTTTAAAGGATAACTGTCGCCAAAATGCAACCTAGGGTCTTTTTGTTAATCTACCCGAGGCAAACTTTCATTTAAAAGCATAATTAGAATGGAAACGCCACTTTTAAGTTTGACCGTATTTTCATTTTCGGTCAAATTGCCTTTTGAATGGGTGTGCTTCGGGCACTACTATGATAACATCAAAAATCGCTATTTTTAAAACACTAAGAAGGCTCGACACAACATGAAACTTTGAAACTTTTGAATGGGTGTGCTTCGGGAACCAGCAGGGAAAACGCTTTTGAGGAGACTGGCTCTGGCTCTTGCTCGAAGACTGGCTCTGGGGGCATGATGCTCTCAGTCTCGGCAGGCATGACGCTCTCAGACTCAGGCTCGGCGGGCATGACATTCTCAGTCTTGGCTGGACTGGCGTGAAGTGCAGGCTCGGCTGGACTGGCGTGAAGTGCAGGCTCGGCTGGACTGAGGGTGGAAACATGTGGCTCAGGAGAGGATGGAGCTGAGGTAGCCGACAGGGAGGCATGTGCGGCCCAGACACACATAATAGCAGCAACATACAGGGAAAGGGTAGCATCTTCAATCTCGACAGAACAGACATGCAGGACAGACTGCTCAGGGGTGGCCTCTAGAATTTGGGGAATGCAGGAAGTCTTCTTCCTCCTCCGTTTACGAGAGCGAGGGGGCGTTGCAGCGATTGCAGCATAATTAGAATGGAAACGCCACTTTTAAGTTTGACCGTATTTTCATTTTCGGTCAAATTGCCTTTTGAATGGGTGTGCTTCGGGCACTACTATGATAACATCAAAAATCGCTATTTTTAAAACACTAAGAAGGCTCGACACAACATGAAACTTTGCTCTAAGTATCACCGGGGCTCTGACTCAACTGAATAGTGACTTTTAGAGCTTTTAAGTCTTTTTAGAGCTGTGCCACAGCAGAAATGATTCCGTTTGCACCATGAATTGTTATTTCCTAACTATCACCGCAAGCTAGCTTTTATCACTATGCAGCACAGTTTGAATCTGTGCTGCATAGTGATAAAAGCACAGCATATGCAATGCAAGCAGTTGCCAATGACAACAGATAAGTAACGCACATAGCCAATATGATCGCATTAGCCTAGCAAGAGCATTTTAATGAAACGATTAGATAAGCCCAAGCAACACGGATAGCATTAGCAACAAGCATATTGCCAATACCCTGATAGCTTTGAGCAATGAACATTAAAAAGGAACTTAGCTTAGCTTCATGAAGACTTTCAGAGATGAATGGAGAGTGAATCACATTGAGTCCTGTGTCAATAATGCAGCGATGCGAGCAGCAATGCAGACTGAGGTCACTTTCAAATCAGGCAACTTATGATCAATGCTGTGAATCTTGTGTTCAAGTTCACGAACTTGAATGAATCTGAGGTGAAATGCTTGTGGGGGAACGATTTCCTCTTGCTAAATTCCCGATTACACGATTCCTTGTGAGATGATGCGGTTTCCCTGCCGAATTTTGCCCTTTAATTAGATCCTGAGAAACACGATTGCTGCTGATAATACTGAAGGAGCTTATATATGTACAGTGATAGGCGTTGTATTCCTAATAGGTAGACGTGTATCAGCTGAGAGTCAGGTGATGAGAGCTTGACTAACGTGACCTGCCAGAACTGGCCCTACGCTTTTTCTCCTGTGATCTCCTGTGTGTATATTTGTGGATTAATAAAAAAAAATGTTTTAGATTGTCCTGCGTCATGTGATTACTTCAACTCCCAGTACATGACAGAATATCAGACCAAAAATAGATTGGACTTACTAGCCATCCAGCTGCACTGCATGGAGCAGGATCGGCAATCTCTCGAGGACCACACCAGGAAATTCATTCTTATAAACTTTCCAGACTGCTCGTTGTGCGTATTTTTTAGAACCAGGTTAAAGGAACGCACAAAGGCGAAAAAAAGATTTTGCTGAGTTTGTGGAGTGGGTGCTGGTGAACTGCAGAACCCCAAACAACATTTGCCCCACTGAGGAGGACATCACCAGCACCACTCCAGAACCAAATCCCACCACCAGCCACCACCCACACACTGCACAGAGCTAAAGGCAGAACACACCACAGACAAAGAGCCGCGATGTCAGTGCCAGTAAGCAAGACTGAGCCAACCATCGCCCCATAGCCCGAGTCCGAAGGAAAGTCTGACCAGGTGTGTGAGCCGGCAACACCGTGTATCGCTGTGAGACTGCTCATGGAGTTTGAGGGCATGGAGGAAAGCACCACCCACACTCCAGTAGCTGAGAGTAAGCTGCAGCTGGGCTCTGCATATTATTTTGAGAAAGTGGAAAAATATATTTCCTTGACTCTCCCATTCCTGCTGGTCCCGCCCAGCTTCAAGTCTCCTGTGTCTCCAGAGATCCCATCCAGCCTCCCTCTCCCACCTCCACTTCCAAAGCTAACCAGTCCGTCGGCCCCGCCTCTGTTGGTCCATCCATTGTTTACCCCAATATGCTGCATGGATGCACCTTGGATCTTCCGATCACCAGCTCCGCCTTGGAAAGAGGATCGCCTGGCTTCAACTCCAGCCACCATCACTCTATCTCAGCTCGTCGACCTGTTGGCTTCACCTTGGGTCCTCACTAACTCGGCTCCACTTGGGACCATCGTCCTTACGGCTCCACAGGGCTCCCTTGTTCCTCCAGCTTCGCATTGGTAAGACGTTGCTCTTCCTGCGCCACAGACTTCAAGGGCCTTCAGCTGCGCTTTGTCCCTCCACCCCTTCGGCTCTGTTGGGCTCCGCCTTGGTCCTCAGTCATGCTGGCTTCGCCTCAGTCCTCCAGTACATGGCTTCACTTCAGATGCTTAATGTCAGGATTATGTTTAGTTTAGTTGTCTTTTTGTTCCCATGTGGTGGTTCAGTTTTGTCCTGATTAGTCCCTAGTTTGTTCCCTTGGTTCCTGATTATGTTCACCTGTCAATCATTATCTCTAACTTTGTATTTAAGCCCTAAGTTTCCTCAGTTCATTGTCCGGTATTATCTTTATTTCATGTGGTTGTGTGTTAGTTTTCTCCTGCGTTATCCTGTGTGTATCTTTGTGGATTCATAAAGTTCGTTTGGATTTTCCTGCGCTGTGCGATTACAACCACCAGTATGTGACACATGTAGGGGGCAGGGTACTAGTTATTGTTGCTATTATTATTATTATTATTATTTAATCATACATTTTTAAATAAAAATAATTGTATAAAAATGTATAATGTATTTAATTATTTAAGAAAAAAATAATAACAACAACAATGATAAAAATGATAAAATGTCTTATCTACTGTCAAGCTACCCTGGTAATCCAGAGTTCTCGCGAGAGCACAAGTTGAATTTGCTCAGCGAGTTACTCTGGTGTCGAATAATGTTGCTCATTAAATATGCCCCTCGATCTGAGCTGCACCAATCACATCGGGTTATCTGATATAGGCGGGCCAGAGGCGAACTAAACAGATGACGACAGCGCTGTGATGTCCAAGTCACTAGTAAACATTGCAAGATGGTTATGGATGAATACCAGTTGTTTGAAACAGCTTTGGCCGCTACAATGAACGAGTTAGACTTGGCTTTTTATCTAAAACAGGAACAGAAGACGTCGCTCGAATCGTTCCTTTGCAAGAAGGCCGTTTTTGCTGTTTTGCCGACCGGATACGGTAAGAGTCTAATAAACGACCTGTCAACATTTGGTTTTCAAAATCCGGGAGATTTGTGTGGGGACCGTTCGGCGCAATAGTTGGCGAATAGCAAGAGGTAGACTCATGCTGTTAAGTGTACTGTGGGGACACCGCCTTCACCTGCCATGTCTATTGGCTCGCTTTCGGAGGGTTAAACTTTCCGCGACTGCGCAACTGGGTTATAGGTTGCCAGGATGAGGTGACAAACGGGTTGAAATTGTATATGGTGTGTGGATTGTGTGAACATAATGCATTTAATACAAGATCTGGCAACTGGTCAACATTAGACAAACATATTGGTCCGATTACTCATAAAGGAGTTTGGGCCATGCAAATTACGGGAGTTTCCCGGGAGAAATAACAAACCAGGAGGGGTCCGGGAGATAGGGCTAAAAACGTGAGAAACCCGGGAAAAACGGGAGTGTTGAAAGGTATGGTCTAATCTACCAGTTAGCTCCGCTGGTAGCTAAGCGTATGGGGTTTATTGTTGTGATTGGTCGTAGTGTTATCCAATTGCGTGCAGTGAGATTTTCAAATGCATGCTTGGTGCCGCCCCTCGAGCTGGCCGATTTTCATTAGTTGACGCCAGACCATTAATCTTTTAGATTTAGGTCTGGATTTCCAAGCTACTGTCAAGCACTATTGTATCACACACTGTACCGATGCTTATATCAAAATGACCATGTGATTGATGAAGCTTCGAACGTCATGCAGTTTCGTAAGGTTGGAACAGCTGGTTTGAAAAAATTGGTGCTTTGCGACCCCACCTGATGCATAAAAAGGGAAATGATTATCGAGGAGGCATTTTTATTTATTTATTATTTAACACTATACTTCACTATAACATAAATTGTAAAAAAACAAAAAAAAAAACAGAACACCCAAAATATTTTCTCAACTACTCACGTCAATTACTATTATGATCACATGCCTACTATGTGAATCCATTGACCAGGCTACACATGACACGAGGTGTGGTATCATTGGCACACATTAATTTAGATGAGATTAGATCAGATAAAATAGAACTGTATTGGTCCCAGATTTATTCCACTCTTGTATGTCATGGACTTCCGAAGCTTTGTTTGGTTACATGCTTTTTTCTGCTCTGCGGTGATGTGTTAGATATGTTGGAGAGAACAAGTCTGGCAACCAGATGTCACTAATGCGCATTGTGTTAAAAGCTTCGAGTAATGAACCATTTTTCCGCCAAATTTGACGAAAGCCTCAAACGCTTCAGAAAGTGTCAGTTTCCCATCACTATGTATTGCTGAAAGACACATGATGAGGAAGATATGGTATAAACACAGTCTTTAATAATAATCCACAAGGTAAATGTACCGAAGGCATGATAGAAAATACAACTTACACATACAAGACCGGACCACGAACACTGAAAACACAGGAACTTAAGGCAAATAAGGTTAATTAATGATACACAGCTGAACTAATCATATCAGTAACCATGACGTCTAAAGAGTGGCGGGAAAACTAAACTAATAAATACAAACTAAAAGTCCATGAAAACAAAACTAAATGACACACATAACTGATAATCCCCCAAGAGAGCGCGCTGAGCCGTCCACGCCTGGATGATTGGTATCTTGGGGCGGCCCGTGCTGGTTCTCAGTACCCCGCCCCAGCGCCTTTCTTTCCGGAAGGTTACCAGAGCATGGACGACAACTTTTTTTGCCTGAAACCGTTCTGGTCCCTCTTCCTCCCTCATTACCCTCGACGGCAGAGCGGCGAAGGGTTACATGGGGATCCCCACGGTGGAGCGATCTGTGGCGATGCAGCTGTGTCCCAAGACCGCTACCTCCTGGTGGGGAAATCCACGCCTCCCCTCCCGGGCGTGTAAGTTCTCGTCCGCCCTCGCGGACAAGGCTTACTCAGCCTGTGGAGAAGCTGCCTCCGCCCTGCATGCCATGGCGCTCCTGCAGGTCTACCAGGCCAAGGCACTCAAGGAATTGCACGGGGGTAGTTCCGACCCAGGCGTTATGCAGGAACTGCGTACAGCGACAGACCTCGCCTTCCGGACCACGCTCCCTGGATCGGGCGATGTCCACGTTAGTGGTCCAGGAAGGACCCCGGCTCGGATATGTGCCCAAGGTTCCTACCTCCTCCTTCAGGGACCAGGTAGTGAACCTGCAAGCGCTGCCTTCGGAGGAGGCAGACCCAGTACTAGCTTTTCTCTGTCCCTTCCACTCTTTTCGGTTATATGTGGACAGAACGCAAAGCTTCAGGACCTCAGATCAGCTCTTCGTCTGTTACGGAGGCCAGCAGAAGGGAAAGGCTGTCTCCAAGCAGAGGATGGTCCACTGAATAGTGGATGCCATCGCCTTGGCTTACGAAGCCCAAGGCGTGCCTTTCCTGTTCGGGTTGCGAGCACACTCAAATAAAAGTGTTGCTTCCTCCTGGGCACTGGCTCAAGGCGCCACGCTGAGAGATATATGTAGAGCTGTGGGCTGGGCAACACCTAACACGTTCGCTAGATTCTATATCCTCCGTGTAGAGCCGGTATCTTCCCATATACTCGCCCCCAGTGACCAGTTGCGCGAGGGACCCGTTCTTAGTGTCAGCTTGTCCATTTGCCCCAGTAGTGTTCCCCTGAAATGTCTAACCCTGTGAGTTCCTCTGTCACCCCTGCAGCAGTCAGACGTTGCAGAGCGTTAGGCTGGATGTCCATATGTGTCGGTCCCTGCGGCGACCCCATATGTGTATTCCTCCACGATCAGCTCCTCTGCGGACGAGCCCGTGTCTTTCCCTCGACAGAGCCGCTCTTTCATCTCTGCTGGTGTTCTTTCCCCCCTATAACTAGGCTAGAACCACCCCAGAGACTGCCATGTGTTGTACTACCCTGTTTGGCTAGTCCATATGTGTAACCGTCACAGTGCCTCCCTCCGGGGTAGGACGTGGCTGAGTGGGTCTTGCGGAACAGCAGTGACTGACCTTCTCTGCTTAGAGCTCCTACTTCTGCCCAACACTGTGGTCAGGCCAGGAGGCTCAAGCGGAGTGCTGAAAGGGCCAGCAGCCGTGGCGTTTTGGAAGATATCCCCATTCATCAGAATCACTTCTGACTTACTTCATAGTGAGCTGACGAAGGGGAACGTCTCGGTTACGTATGGTAACCCTCGTTCCCCGAGGAGGGAACAGAGACGTGAGTCCCCTCGCCACAGTTTCTGAGCTTCCGCTGTATGGCTGAGTCACAGGTCCGGCTCCTCAGCGGAAAAACAAGGATGCGAGGCACTGGCAAGCTGGTGCAATTGTTGCATGCCAATGTGCATTGGCTCGTTTAGATTCACTCGAAGTAGATAGGCTCTCACAAGCAATCCCCATTCGTCAGAATCACTTCTGACTTATGTCTCCGTTCCCTCCTCGATGAACAAGGGTTACCATACGTTACCGAGACGTTCTTGGTTAACTCTTCTTTTCCCATTTGTATTCTGATGACATTGAACATATTGTTAATACATGTTGCATATTGTATACACGTCACTGAGCAATAAGCATGTCACAGCCGGGTTCGTCACTTATTAGGGTCCCCTGGAAACATTTCCGTGGTTTGTGCTATTTGCAGCACGTTTCTGTATTTGGTTGTGTTGTGAACTTTTGCAGTGCGTTTCTGTATTTGGTTGTGTGGTGAGTATTTGGAGCACACGTGTGTTGTAAAACTGATGAAGATGTTTTCTTAATTTGGAGGTGTTTTCTATATTTGCATGTGTTTTCTTCAGTTGCAGCGCGTTGAGCTTTCTCAGCCACCGTATAAACCGCTTTCCAGCCATTGACAGAATTTTTTGGCTTTCCGTGTTTTCACTGTTATATGGTAGGGGGCACTATTACACATCTTCTGAAAGAGTACTGAATCTCCTGATCAAAACATGTGCGAAGAAGATGAAGAAACAAGCAATATCATATGTAATGGGTTATTTTAATGCATAAAATAACACAATTATTAACATTAAACAGCACATAAATCAAAACTACCTAATGTTAATGTCTAGGACTGTGAAGCTTTGGGGGTGTTGTTGTTGGACTCGATCTACTTCATCTATGTTTTGATCATCATTCTGAATCCGATCTGGATGTAGTCTTTGACAAAAACACGTTTTTCTCAGCTTTTTGCTCAAAATGTTGCTTATTTTAAATGAAACTACATTCAAATGTTGATAAAAAGAATGAAATAAGCTAGAATAAAACTCTTTCTTTTGATATATTGTATGTTCAGATATTCATACAACAAAATATTCTGGGGGCCATGACAATTTTGTGAAAATGATCACAAACGATGAACGAAAAAAAAAAAAACACTGGCGGAAAAACGTTAGAGAGAGAGAGAGAGAGAGAGAGAGAGAGAGAGAGAGAGAGAGAGAGAGAGAGAGAGAGAGAGAGGAATCTCTTTCTGGAATCTCTGGCAGAAAGATCAGGGTTCTGTTACATAAACTGCTTAGACTAGTTTTACAAAATAATCATAATTTTTTTCTTTAAGATTAGTCATAACGTTTTTAAACGTTGGTCTTGATGATTAACCAGTGATTATCCCTTGGTAACTGCTAGTTATTTGGTCGAACAAGTTCTTAACAGTTTTTACATAATGGCTATGTTTAAGCAACTGGCCCCAGATGTGTGTGTGTTTTTTTTTTATTATTATTCTTGGAAGAATGCTATGAAAAATAGAGAAAATATTATGAAGAAAAGGATGAAATATTACAAATGCTTGAAAAAAAATACTTTTGTGATTTATGCTGTTAGATGATAAAAAAACATTCTGTTCTCATTGTGAAGCATCTCTTCAAATCTTCACATAATCCTTTTACATGAGAAAAAATATTTGCAGGCAGTACAGCACAAATATCTCCTCCCAAGCACAGTTGATAAGGCTGGATTTCCTGGATAGGAAAGAGTGTGAGTTTTGTTGAGGCCATCCTAATGTCTGTCCTAATAAATGAATGGAATGTCTCATACACCTTTAATGGCTAAAATATCTAATGAAGTGGAAAGTTTTGTGAGGCAGCAATGTTTTCTAGGTAAGAAGAGAGAGAGAGAAAGCAGAAGAGAGGCGTAGACTGTAATGCAGCAAGCATGAGCTTGAGATGTAATGTGGATTTGAAGTGTTTGCTTAAGGCTCAAACCTAGTTAAACAACTAATTCCTCATCTGAACTCCTATAGCCACGGATAATAATTCCCGCTCACATGTCTTTTTCTGTTGGAAATCCCTCACAGAAAGGGTATGAAAGATGTAAGAGGCAGATATGTTGGCAATTATGTACGCTATTTTGATCAAGAAATGCTTAATCAGAGTTCACCATACAGGATAAAGTATACTAGATATGTATGTCAGGTACTGAATGTCTGTGCATACAAAATGTAGTCAGACAGTTTAATTTGTTAGAATAAATTGTTTTTGGACAGAATTCAACTGTCTTTCTTAAAGGCATATTTCACCAAAGAAATCTCATGGAATGGCTCAATCAGTGTTTCAACTGCAGAAAGACTTCAAGAAAACAGATTGTAAACAATGTAATGCAACGTGACAATGGACACTGTGATGAAGACGAGCCCACCAGCTCGCCTTCAGGGAGAAATGTGAGTCCATATAAGGATGTAGAAAGGATGGCGCACTCGCACTCTGCAAGGTGGAATTTATTTACAGTGCCAATAAGAAGACAGTCCACAGTGAAGTAAATATACAGGTGCACACAAAAAGAAAAGAAAACCCTAAAAAATACAACAACAAAAAAATAAAGACGAAAACGTACTCGGTTACCTAATGTAACCTCGGTTCTCTCTAGAAGAGGGAACGAGTATTGCGTAAGTTGCTTACGCTACGGGTAAAGTTGTCTTTTCTCGAGATCTGAAGCCAAAAATTATCCTTAATTTTGTATTTATTGTCAACGCAGTGCGGCAGCCAGCAGACCAAAGCAGGCTGCATAAGTTTGCTCATTGGCTGTCCTGCGGCAACTGCTGCAGCCTACCAGTGAGCCGTCAGACCGTCAGAATGGGTGTGGCTAGCGTGTATATAAGGAAGGGCTCACAGGCTGGAAATCTGGTTTTCATAGTCTGAAGCGCAAAGCTCGTGGCGCAACACGGCAGGTTACACAATACTCGTTCTTTCTTCTAGAGAGAACCGAGGTTACATTAGGTAACCGAGTACGTTCTCTTACGAGAGGTTCTCTCATATTGCGTAAGTTGCTTACGCTACGGGAACCCCTTGTCAACGCCGTGCGCGCCGAGCATCCAGTGCATGAGTCCCAGGGTAACCGGGGAACACCACATGCTGGAACAGGTGGCCAGCGGAGAACGGGCCAGCGCATGTAATAAGCACTTCATATAAAAATAGAGCGGCACTGCCGGGCTATGTATAAATGTAGACAATGCGGCCAGCAGCGCGGGCCAGCACAGTACATAAGCACATCATAGGGAGAATATAGAGCGGTCTCGCCGGTCTATGTATAGAGAGAATAATCCCCAGCGCAATAGGAGGATAGGAGGCCAGCGGCGCGGGCCAGCACCAGTACACAGGCGCATGACGGGGAAAAAAAAGACAGAGCGGCTCAGCCGGTCTGTGTACAGAGAAACTCTTCCCTTAGTGCCATTTACCAGAAATACTACCAGTACATGAACGTAGTCTGCACATGGACGACTGGGCAGAACATACAGATAGCAGTTTAGCCTGCAAGGCGGGAACTTCCAGGTTATAAAACCTCACGAATGTAGATGGGGAGGCCCAGCCCGCCGCCATGCAAATATCGTGAATAGAAATCCCGCTGGACCAAGCCCACGACGAGGCCATGCCTCTAGTGGAATGGGCTCTGATGCCCATAGGGCACTGCAGGTGTTTGGAGGTGTAAGCTGTTGCGATAGCGTCCACTATCCACCTGGACAGGCTCTGTTTCGAGGCGGCGAGACCCCTGGTGCGCCCACCAAACGAAACGAGCTGCTCGGAACGCCTAAAGGTGGCGGAGCGTGTGATGTAAATTCTCAGCGCCCTGACGGGGCATAAGAGGATATCACTGTCCTCGCTATCGGATGCTGGCAGAGCCGACAGGGAGATGATCTGCGCCCTAAAGGGGGTACCAATCGCTTTGGGGATGTAACCGTGTCTCGGTTTGAGGATGACTTTGGAGTCATTTGGTCCGAACTCGAGACATGCAGGGCTAACAGATAGCGCGTGTAGATCCCCCACGCGTTTTACTGAAGACAGAGCTATCAGAAAAACGGTTTTGAACGAAAGGTATTTCAGATCCACGGATTCTAGTGGTTCAAAGGGAAAAGCTTTCAGGGCCTCCAGGACCAAAGAAAGATCCCAAATAGGAACCGAGGGGGGCCGTGGGGGATTTATCCGTCTGGCTCCTCTAAGGAAGTGGATGATGAACTCGTTCCTTCCTATTGCACGGCCGCACGTAGTCTCCGCGAACGCTGCAATAGCCGCAACATACACTTTGAGCGTGGAGGGGGACCTGCCCTTGTCCAACAGCTCTTGTAGGAAGGAGAGCACCCGTGGAACCCCGCATGTACATGGATCCAGGCTCTTAGTAGCGCACCATTTAGAGAACACAGACCATTTAGACACGTAGAGCCCTCTCGTGGAAGGAGCTCTAGACTGCGTGATCGTGGTTTACGACCCCTTCTGGCAGGTCAACAGGTATCTGTTGATTATCCACGCATGCAGAGAACAGCGCTCTGGATGGGGATGCCAGATTGGTCCACCGGCTTAAGAGAGGAGATCTTTTCTCACCGGGATCGGCCATGGGGCTAAGTGCGACAGCCTCACTAGCTCTGGGTACCAGATTTGGTTCTCCCATCGCGGGGCTATGAGGAGCACTGGGTGGTGCGTTTCCCTGATCCTCTTGATGACCTGTGGTAACAGGGAGATCGGAGGGAAAGCGTACAGCGGGAGGCTGGGCCAGGTTTGGGCCAGCGCGTCCTCGCTCTTTGAGAAGAACGTTGGGCAGTGAGCGTTGTCTTCTGACGCAAAAAGGTCGACTTCCGCCCTGCCGAACAGGCGCCAAAGTGACTGGACTGTCTGAGGGTGCAGGGACCATTCTCCCGGGGGAATGATGTCTCTGGACAGTCTGTCTGGGCCGACGTTCAGGTGGCCCGGCACGTGCGCGGCAGTCAGCGAGCGCAACGAGTGATGAGCCCACACGAGAAGGCGTTCTGTCAGTTTGCAGAGGTTCCTGGATCTGACACCGCCCTGTCGATTCACGTAGAACACCACGGACATGTTGTCCGAGCGGACTAGCACATGGTGATTCCGTATGTGTAGGAGGAAGAGCTTGAGCGCGTTCTCGACCGCTGTCATCTCCAAACAGTTTATGTGGAGGCATTTCTCCTGGTCTGACCACAGGCCAAAGACCGGTTTGCCCTCGAAAAGAGCGCCCCAACCTAAGTTGGATGCGTCCGTCGAGATAACTTTGCGGTGCGAGACGGCTCCCATTGTCACTCCTCGCTGGTACCAGTCGGCCGCTAACCAGGGCTTCAGTGCTGAAACGAAGCTCTGGGTCACTCTGATTCGAATGCCGCTGGAAGCCCAGGCTCGGTGAGGCACTCGGGCATTCAACCAGCGTTGCAGCGGGTGCATACGCAGTAGACCCAGCTGAAGCACTGCGCGCGCTGTGTCGACAGCCGGGCCGTCATTGCCACAGAGTCCAGTTCCAAACCCAGAAAGGAGGTTGACTGACTGGGCAGTAATGAGCTCTTGGTCCAGTTGACCGTGAGACCCAGGCTTTCCAGGTGGCTGAGAAGCACTGTTAGGGTTAGGGTTAGGGTTAGCGATAAGTTCTTCCTCTGACTGTGCTAGAATCAGCCAATCGTCCAAATAGTTCAAAATTCGCATTCCCTGACCTCTCAGGGGAGCGAGAGCCGTGTCCATGCACTTCGTGAATGTACGGGGTGCTAAAGACAGGCCGAACGGCAGGACGGTGTACTGATATACCTGACCGTCGAAGGCGAATTTCAAGAATGGCCTGTGACGGTGTATTATTTGGATCTGAAAGTAAGCGTCTTTCAGATCGAGGGAGATAAACCAGTCCCACGGGACAATTTGCGCGAGGATCTGCCTGGTTGTGAGCATTTTGAACGGTCTTCTCATAAGAGCTTTGTTCAAATATCTCAGGTCCAAAATCGGTCTGAGAGCTCCGTCCTTCTTGGGTACGAGGAAATAACGGCTGTAAAAGCCTGACTCGCTCAGAGAAGGGGGTACCGGATCTATAGCCCCTTTGCACAGAAGTGTCGCTATTTCTGCCCGAAGTAGATGTGCTACTTCCCCATTCACTCTCGTCTCGGTTCGCGCGGGGGACGGCAAGCGAACTGCAGAGAATAGCCCTTTTTTACTGTGCTCAGCACCCATTCTGACGCGCCTGGAATAGCTTCCCACGCTTTCGCATGTGCGGCTAGGGGCAGAATGGCCTCCGGGCTCTGATTGCCGCGTTCCGCGGGCTCGAGAGCTTGATACGGAGGCGCGGGTGCAGCGCGCGCGCTCTCGGTGCTTAAATACGGTGGCTCGCATGCAGCGATGGCTGGCTGTTTTACACACAGTGTCCCGGTGGCTTTGGACGGGGAACATATAGTGTGAGGCGCGAGAGCGGTGTCGGGGGCGAAATGTTTGTTAGTATGTGTGAGCGCTCGAGGGTGGGCACAGGACTTACACCAGAAACATGAGCGGTAGTGAGAGGCCGTGTAACAGAGCGGGCAGTGAGTAGGTGTGGGCACGGGGGTGTGGACACGTGACCTACTTCTAACACTCGCTTTATGAGAGTGGGCTCTGTGAGAGACACGGTGCTAGTGCTTGTGTGTAGGGGTGAACACAGAAACGTGGACACATTTACTACACTTGAAACACATGCGGCGTGAGCCGTACAACCAGACATTGTACTCTTTTTGAGATTTCTCTGGGTCGCCGTGAAAACGGCAGTTGTGTGTAGGCGAGAGGGTAGATTTACCGGCTCGTTGGCTGCGAGGTAAACATCTGCAGTAGCCATGGCAACGGGGACTGACAGAGCGTGAAGCTTTGACGGTGGTCCGGCCGCAGCGGGACTTAACCATCTTTTCCTCCCTCGGGTTAGGAGGACTTTGCGGGCTCGGGTTTCAACGGCTGGTCGAGCGCGATCTAGGGCGGCCGCCCTGTCGTCGCTGTGAGGACGGAGGTCGAGCTGGACGCTGGGCGGAGCTTTGTGCAGGCTGGTCGCGAGGACGGTGTGCGGCTGAGCTCGAGCGTCGAGGCAGAAAAAGGTTCATCGCCTGCGTGGTCTTCTGCACCTCTGAGAAGCGGTCCACGATCCCGTTTACCGCTGGGCCGAACAGGCCGGTGGGGGAGAGAGGGGCGTTAAGAAACACCGTGCGCTCGGACTCCCTCATGTCGGCGAGTGTCAACCAGAGATGCCTCTCTGTCACAGTCAGAGAGGCCATGCACCTTCCTAAGGCCTGGGCAGCGGATTTCGTGGCGCGAAGGGACAGACCCGTCGTGCTGCGTAATTCCGTGATGGAAGCAGACTCCGGGCCTCTCTCGTCCAGATCGCGGAGAAGATCGGCCTGAAGAATCTGCAACACAGCCATCGAGTGCAGGGCTGATGCAGCCTGTCCGGCGGCGGTGAAAGCGCGGCCGACGAGGGCTGATGTGGTCCTGCAAGCCTTTGACGGGAGGGCAGCCTTTGAGCGCCATCCAGAAGGCGGGCAAAGGTGCGCTGCAACTGCTTCTTCCACGGGGGGAATGGCATTGTACCCCTTCTCAGCGGCGCCGTCAACTTGTGAGAGCGTCGAGGAGGTATGGGAAGAGACTCTCGCGGAGAATGGTGCATTCCACGATTTAGAAAGCTTGCTGTGGAGCTCAGGCAGGAAGGGTGCAGTCCTGGATGCTGGTGTTCGGCGGAGGCGATGAAGAAAACAGCCGTCGAGTCTGTTCGGCGCTGGCTCTTTTGGTGGAGACCACTCGAGGCCCAGCTGGTCAACGGCCTTGGTGAGGAGGCGCAAAAGCTCTGCGTCCTCGCCTGCTCGAGTGCGGCCGGAATCCTGGATTGACGAGGAGGTGGTAGACCACACCTCGCTATCAGATTTCCAGCCTGTGAGCCCTTCCTTATATACATGCTAGCCACACCCATTCTGACGGTTAGAGGGGTGTGGAGGGCGCGAAGCGCCCTCATTGGGCGTGACGTCACAAGGGGCTCACTGGTAGGCTGCAGCAGTTGCCTCAGGACAGCCAATGAGCACGCTTATGCAGCCTGCTTTGGTCTGCTGGCTGCCGCACTGCGTTGACAATAAATACAAAATTAAGGATAATTTTTGGCTTCAGATCTCGAGAAAAGACAACTTTACCCGTAGTGTAAGCAACTTACGCAATACGAGAGAACCTCTCGTAAGAGAACTACAGTCCTCAGTACACAAAGGTTTGGTTTGCTTGATGCACCACAGTTGCACTCTCACTTCCGACCTGGTTAACAAGTTTTGACTTCAGGTTTGGCCTTGGCTTAAATAGGCCAAACCCCGCCCATTTTTGGGCCACACCAATTCCAGGAACATATAACAGTTAATACACATACAAATACTTCTTCTATTTGATTATCCATAATAATCCATTCCCAATATAATACATATTAATAATAAACACATAACTCACTCACACATAATACACTTAACACATAATTTTTTCATTTGAATACACACATGAACACCTATTCACACTAGACAATGGTTTCGTCAGCTTCCGGTTACGATGCGCCGGCGCAATCCGGCTATGACGTCAAACGGCTGCCGTTCGATCGTTCGGTTCAGTTGGCGCAATTTTCCCGCCCACACAGACAAACAACACGGATGAAACGACAAGACAGTGCAGTGTAAGTGTATGAAATGACTGGGGAATGAATATGGAAGGGAGAGTGGAGAAATGGATGAATGTCCATGTGCTATCATCATCGCGAATGGACGAATGTCCATGTGCACCACATAGCAAAATTTGTCTGGCCCACCTCTGGGCCTCATCCTTGCTTCAATTCTGGCCCAGTTCTGGCTGGGTCCCCGGCCCAAAACTGGCGCAATACACTGAAAACGGACTCAAACAACTTCCTCTGGCTCAGATGTGGCCCACACCCTGTAAAATGACTCTTATTTATTGATATGGCCCAGGTCTGGCCCAGGCACTGTAAGACAGAACTGGCTGAGAGTCGGCTGGGTCCCCGGGCCAGATGTGGCCCAGAAACTGGTAGTGTGTTGGGAACTTTTTCCTTCTTCAAAGCAGAGACCAGGAGACGTTGGGATCACGTTCAAACAGAAGTTATTCTTTATTGAGCACGGCTGCAATTCGTCCAACATAATCTAACTAACGTAACTTTACATGGTTTCTTTATAGGCATTTCAGTAGGCTGTCCTTAAAGGAGCTAGAACTCCGGTCAACTGTTCTTCTCTGGTCAAACAACGAACATGGTGTGTGTTAGGATTCCAGGCCGCTTCACAAGTCAGATTGTGGATTGATATCATTCAGAGCTTGAAGATTGGAAAAGATTACATCAAGGTAAAAGAGTAGCAAAACTTGAGAGCATGTAGATGTGAATTTGAGAACTTGTACAATAGATATTTGTACTTGTACAATAAAATTTACACTCACATCTCCAATGTGAAAACCTCCAATGTGAAAACCTCAATTAGGCATTTGCAACTTCTTAAATCTGCCATTGCAATTTTTTTAATTGCCCCGCCTTTCTCTCTCACCACCACTAAGTTTGCAAGTGCACAAGTTATAGTTAGGCATCTAATATATCGCGAAAATAGTTGCAAAGTCAATGTGTGAAGATTTGAAATGGCAATGGCAGATTTGAGAAGTTGCAATTGCCTAATTGAGGTTGTACTGCGAATGTGAATGAAATAATACAGGTTTGTGACTATTGTCTTTGAGTGAAAAACTCAACATTCAACAGGTTTTCAAGTACAATTATTTATTGTACAATTCACAAACTCACATTTACATGCTCTGGAGTGTTGCTACTCTTTTACCTTCAGAGACTAGTTTCTGGTTTCTAAAGTACTTCTTCCTGCCTCTGTGTATTAATGCTCATGGGTGGCCTAAATGGGTTCCATTCAGGCCTTAATATTAAGTATTTTACTGTTATATGTCAACAAGATTCAACAAGACATTTTCACCTGGCTATACCCAATGTTTAGATCTGTTGTGGTATTTATGCAAATTAGCACATATGTAATTAGATTATGCACCGTTTGTCCATGTTAACAAACAATTTCAAAAAACTTGTAATACATTTTTTGTTTGTCTTGATGCAAGTAATCAACTCAGTAATTTTCATGGTGATATCTAAAGGTTGAAATTTTTACCCTATTCACATGAGAAAAAGAATGAATAGGCGTATGAATAGGCTTTATTTGGGTCTTTTTCGAAACTTTCTCCTAATGGGATTCTTCGGGACTTTTTTTTCTTTACTCAGGACATATTGAGGATACAAAATCAGTTGAGTTTGCTTCTGTTGCAATTTGTTCAACCTTTTTTCATAAAATGACTGGACTATCAGGTTCCCGACTGGAGTGGGTGTGAAAGAGAGGAGGGGTGCTGTAACACTAGGACTGGCGGCACGTGATGAGGCACACCTGTATTTAATGGAGCATCGTCCATTAATTATTCATTTATTATTTATTTAATTTATTTCCAACACCCATGGGCGCACAAATGGACGCAAATGCATTTGCTATTTTTAAACAACGTGATGCAGGGCGTGAAAATGATAACTGCGTCGGACTGAAACTAGCAAAAAACACTGTTTTTGTTAATAAACGCTGCCTTATATGCAAAATGTTTGTTTGCACACAACTAAGTTTTGTTTAATGTTGATTAAATAATTAGCAATTATTTAGTTCTATCTATCTATAGATATCTATCTATCTATCTTTATTTTTTTGGTTTTTGTATTTTTTTGCTCAAAGTTGTAGAAACTCTTGCTTAGAGTTGTGCTTTCTTTATGCATTATCTTCATACCACTGCACTTGCAAGATATTCTGCCATAGTCTCCTGCTAAAACATCATCTTAAACCAACCTAAAGTGATTTGGAGGTCTTAAACAGCTGGTTTAAGCTGGTTTAGTTGGTGTATCAACCTGGCCAGGCAGGTTTCTAGGTGGTTTATCTGGGCAAAACCCTTCTAAAACCAGCACAAATCTGCTTGGCAAGACTGAAACCAGTCTATTCTAGAGTGGTCTATAAAAAATATTTATATTTGACAAAAATGACCAACTGCTCTGACTATTCTGTCAATCTGCATGTTCAACTAGGGTAATACCTAATATTTACATTCTGTTCAAGAGACGAGAATCTTAGCTACACATTATTGTAGTTTCATTTTCTCTGTGAAGATCTCTTATTCAGCTAGAATACCGTCCCTTGGCAAAACTAGTGTACTCCACTTTGAGAAAGATGACCAAACATTTTTAATCCTATGAGGATCTGACTACAGTCGAAATAAAATCTAATGTCGTAATCTGTTTGCAACTCACAGCTTTAAGTAAGCTTTTCTCAGCTGGCCTTTGAGTTGCATTTCAGTCCTTCGTTAAATGATGTATTTTATTAACAGATGTGTGATGTTCTGGGCTGGCAGGCTGCGGATATCTCTTGGGTTCACTTCCCGACTTAGTCTGGCACTGCACCAAATCACTCTAATATGATTGCAGCAAATATCCACACAGCTAGCAGGCTCTGATTTGATATAATAGAAGTTGTATTTGGCACAGGTGAAAAGAAAGCTCATTCTGTTTCATTTCAGTGGTTTTGTTTGTAAGGGCAAAAATCAACTATTGTCTGGTCTTCTCACAGTTTTATAATTACAGTATGTAGCCTCAAAGTACAGAAAAATGTAGCTTAAAAAAACAGACAACACATAACAGATGTCACCGTATTCATTATTTATAAAAAAAAGAGAAAAAAAAGAAGGGCAGAATGGAGAAATGGTGTGGGGAAAAATTAAGCAGTCCCCTACTGCTTCTAAAGACATTAAGAAGGTAATTAGCAGCTAGATGCTGAAAATTAAATGCACATAATTAGTAGACGATTAGGAAATGTCCTACCTCCTTAAATAATTGACGTTTTGTTCAGGTCTGTGTTACTGTAACACCTCACTAAGAATTAAAGTTACACTGAAGAAAAAAAAATAAAAATCCATAGAAAATGGAAAAGGTACTGATATATTTATTTATATTTATATATTTATATTTATTACCTACTAACTCTAAAACACAAAACAACACAATGCAATACAATACATAATTAAACATATTGATGATTCTTTCACATTAACAGTACATTGTGCCCAATATTTTTACAGAATTTGTTTTTTGTTTTTTTGTTTTTTGTGGAGATGGACGGATCAGTCTTGAAGTATTGATTCCTTTAGTACAGATGGTGTATTGACAGAATCAACAATCAAATAAAAATATAAAGTGTTTATATTGATATGAAACATTTTATCATTATCTAGTGTAGGACTGAAAACCTATTCTAAGCTTTGAAGTGAACAATTCAATGCTGTTCATAAGTTTAAAAATCAATGCATTAATTGTTGATTGCATTTTGAGATGTGGGGAAGACCAACATCAAAACAGATATCGGTCCCCATTGACTACCATAGTATATATTTTTTCCTACTATGGAAGTCAATGGGGACAGAGATCTGTTGATTACAAACATTCTTCCAAATATCTTCCTTTGTGTTCAGCAGAACAAAGAAACTCATACAGGTTTGGAACAACTTGAGGGTGAGTAAATGATGACAGAATTTTCATTTTTGGGTGAACTATCCCTTTAAATGTTAAAATGCTAAAATGCTTTATTATTATTAATAGCTTACATATTATTCTATTGCTGGAGCTCTGTAGTTAAATTATTAATTTTTCTTTTATAAAAATATTTTTCAGGCAAGCCAGCATATGAAATGTTGCAGTGCGACCCTGATTGGGCACCGTCTCTACACCTTGGCCACAAAGGGATCAGTGGAAATTCTGACAGATACCAACGGAGGATTCAACGGCAGCAAGCTGCAGTTGCGTCACCCTTTACCACACCTTCTGCCGCCACATCTGATGATGCTTGCTGTGACACACCTGTTGACACATCCAGTGACCCACCTGTTGACCCGCCGATGGCCAATGACACACCCTCTGACTCTGACATTTTTTGCGGGAAGAGGCAAGCTGAGATCAACCGTTTGCTAGAGGAGAACAGGCAACTGAAGGAAGAGATCTCCAAGAAAAATTTTGATGAGCGCTTCTTTGAAGGCAATGAAATGAAGGTGAAATACTATACTGGTCTGCCTTGCTTCGTTGTTTTGATGGGTGTGCTGGCGCAGCTCCTTCCATGCCTACAGACAGGTCGAAAATTTTCACCTTTTCAGATGGTCCTTTTAACTTTGATGCGGCTTAGGCTGAACCTGCCAATTCAACATGTAGCACATCTATTTGGCTTAGACAGGAAGACAGTCTCAGTTACTTTCAGAGACACCATAGCTGTAATGTTTAAACATTTAAGTCCACTGGTGCACTGGCCAGAGAGGCATTGTCTGCGAGGTACCATGCCACATCAGTTTGTGGAGGCTTTTGGGGATCGTGTGGCAGTTATTGTGGACTGTTTCGAGATTGGCATTGAGAGGGCATCCAATCTTAAAGCTAGGGCACAAACATTTTCCCACTACAAGCACAAACACACACTGAAATACCTTATCGGCATTACACCACAGGGAGCAATATCTTTCATTTCAAAAGGGTGGGGTGGTCGCGTGAGTGACAAACAGGTGACAGAGGACTGTGGCATTCTTAATCATCTGCTCCCTGGAGACTTGGTGCTGGCGGATTGTGGGTTCGACATCAGGGACAGCGTTGGACTGATGTGTGCTGAAGTGAAAACACCCACCTTCACACGAGGCCGCTGTCAGTTGGATGCGAAGGACGTGGAAGACACCAGGAAAATAGCGCACCTTAGGGTTCATGTGGAGAGGGTAATCGGTTGTGTTCGCGGAAAGTACAGCATATTGAATGACACAATTCCACTAAGCATGGTGGTTCTCTGCGAAGGCGAAAACATGGTCTTACTAGACAAAATTGTGTGCGTGTGCTGTGCTCTGACTAATATGTGCCCCAGTGTTGTTATGAAACCATAATGTAACAGGAAAGCTGAACTATTATTATTGTCATTTTTACTGTTATATTGCTGTATATATTGCTATATTGTTGTTAGAAGTTTGGTGAATATATTATTGCAGTTGTTTAGATAAAAATTCACAGTAACAATATATTGTGCAACATGAAATTGATGTATATATAGTTATGATGAGACATGTTCTCTCTCTCTCTCTCTCTCTCTCTCTCTCTCTCTCTCTCTCTCTCTCTTTAATTTGCTTCTTTTTGATATTTTGTGCTTTTTATTTTTGTTTACTTGTTTCAAACTAATAAAAAGAAAGAAACAAGAAGGCAGGTGTGACGAATTTATTTATGTCATTCTCCTGAACCCTAGACCTGGGACGTAACGCACAATAAGAACATGTGTACAGAACATGGATTAGTAAACAATAAGAACAAGTGCAGAAGTGCAGAACATGCAAGTAAACAAGTAAAAAATAAATAATTAATAAATAAATAATAAAAATTAATAAAATTTCATTTGAAAGTATGTACAGTACGAACAATATAAGTTAATTTTTCCATAAGGATACACAGACTACAACATTTTTATATACTTAATATTTATATATATATATATATATATATATATATATATATATATATATATATATATATATATATATATATATATATATATATATAATATTTTAATATTTAACAGAGAGGGGGTGAGCCTGGGAGCGAATCATTGCAAAACAATCTTGAGCGCGTCACAGTGTGTTTATGTATCTGTGTTTAGTCCCTCTCAGCAGCACTTTGTTGGACTGCTTACAGCCGCAACACCTACCAACACACAATAGTGCCTAAATATGTCAGCCTGTCTGTGTGCAGGTAGCACAGAGCCACGGTTCGCTGGCTGAAGGTGCCTCACTAAGCCCCACACACCGGAGATGGAACCACTGAACTACACAGTTCTCATTGTCACATGCTACCATGTCATCCAGTCCTTCAGGACCTCTACAGAGGCACCATAGTTTGTCTTTCTTCTGTAGAGCCCGTTTCCGTGGCCTGGATGTCATAGGGGGATCTGTGCGAGATGTCTGCGAGACTCCTGTTAAAGGCTTGACATGTGGTGTTGTGGAGGCTGCCCTAGTGTAATGGTGAGCCACAAGCTCCGGCAGACACACTTTCAGAAAGAACTCCTGTGCTTTAGTTAAACACATGCTCCAAAAACCCGCATCAGGTAAAATTCTAACTACAACACAGTCCATCACAGTCCACACTACAAAGTCACAGAACTTTGACTCAGTCACAAAGATTTGTGTTTGCACTTGGCTGTAGTATGGATGTGTCTTCTTCAAGCTAATTTTACCATCAGTTACCTGGAGGTAGAAATTCATGTCATCCGCACAGGCTTGTAGGATGTGGGTGTTGCAGTGCTTAAACGTGCACTTGACTTCCAGACAGCCTTTTCCACAACAAGTGCAGTGGATGAGCCCATCAGGTGAGGCCCCGACTTCTGGAAAGGATGGATTTAATATGAACCCACATTGTTCCACCTTCAGGTTTTCATGCTGCGGTGCCATAACAGTGATATAGGCCTGCCTTGCCTCTTCCTCGTGTTCTATCCCCCATCTGGTAGCAGCAGTGGTGGCTGATTTATTTGGGTAGCAGACCTTCCTCACAGTGGAGATGGCAGGTTTGGAAACACTGGTGGACACAATCGCATGGATGTTGGATGCGGTTATCCTACCTGCTCTCAGGGCGTACCAGGCCGGCGATAGGTATTGCCGTTTTGTTTCGGCTTCCACCAGAGCTGCCTGTGCCTCATTTACCGCAATCATGTATGCGAGGCCCTCACAGTGCTGTTGGAGGAGAGACAACTCACATCCATACTTGCCTGTATCATGAAGCTGCAGCAAGGACTTTGGCAGTATGCGAGGGGGGACAGGGTCTGTATAATGTTGATAATAGTCCTCCATCCCCATCAGACAAACAGCCTTGCTGTGTGTGTGCAAAATGCTTAAAAGAGGTGACAGGTCAGAAAGTGTGGGGTTGTGTTCACATGAACTCATATTACCGGCACGGGTACGAATACCCGGCCTGCCTTTTTCTCCACTGATGCGCCGGTCCAGTTCTTTCCGTTGAGCAGCACCAGAGGTGAAATCAATTTTGTGGGCCACCTCCGTTCAAACCTTGTCCACATTAGAGGGCATCATCCAGTACGCTGGAACATCTGTAGCCGTCTTGGTCCCCTGTATCCTCACTGCTGCCTCGATTTTGAACAGCAAAGCCCCAACATGGGTGCAAGACTCAGCAAGGCCAGCCATGCATGTGCAATGCCCATTATCGACTTTGCCACAGGAGCTGAGGATAACCCATGGCTGAAGTGGAGGTTCATTCAGCCGCTGGGAGTGCATAACCTAAAAAAGAATTGACGCAGCGCATTCAATAAGAGTGAGAGGGAATATCTCTTCCAGATGTTGCACAATAACAGCACACAAGTGTGGCTGCAAGGATGGATGGGGTGATGACACAACTGCTGCCACTCCCTCCTTTAAATTCATTCATTTAGCAGATGCTTTTAACCAAAGCCATTTACAAAATCAGGAATAACATTCAAGCTACAATGCAGAGACCTCAGTGAGCCATGGCTGTCTTGCACACAGATCAGACTGAAATATTTGAGCACTATTGTGTTTAACAAAAGCTTTTTTTATGCACAAATAAATACAGACATTTGCGATAATATTTTACTACGTTGATATTCCACTAGATTAGTTATTAAAATATCCCTTTAAAATAGTTCACCGGCCGCCGTCCACCAATCAGGCGAGGTCGACGTCACAACCGGAACGAACTTCAAATTAGGAAGCGAGGCGTCTAGTTTTGGTGAACGGTGGGTTGTGTCTGAGGTGAATGTTCGTCAATATCATACCGGATTACAGAACTACCGGACGAAAACAGTGGATTATTGCACGTATGATAGGTGAGTAATTACTTCCGAAGTGTAACAAACCCGCATAGACAAGCTTCATAGCTCACAGAATCTGACAAGTGTGTGTGTCACCACTGATGCTTGGTTGACTTTAACGTTACCTTGGTGCGAACAATTGTTTTCTCCGCGTTTAATTTGCAGATCTGCAGATCTTGCACCCATCCATTAGTGAATTGCAGGTGAGCCTCCAGTGACTTAAATTTTTTAAATTGATCGGAGGTGTAAGCGCTCACTCCACAGACCAGGTAAGAGAAAATATCAGGGAAACTGAGGCTTGGTAAATTTTCATAATTATTACACCAAACATTGTGTTCATAGGGATCGATTCCACCTATAATCTAAGTACCGTTGTTTGGCTTCATTATGAAGTTTGTCCGTATATGGTATAGACAACTTTTTTTTGTCACGGTCCATAACTCTATCTGGAGACTGGCCGGCTACGCTATTATCTTATTACAAACCGGCTTTTGCGTTGCCTCTAAAATGGCCGCCGTTACCCACAATGCACCATTCCATAACATCTACGCCCGAGCTCTATAGGTAGACGTGTGTCACCGGGTGACGAACGGGAACCTTGGGGAACGGAACGAGTTCCCCTGGGGGAAGACTTCCGGTGCGACATCAGGCCGGTTCCGGCGGCCTGTGATGGCCGCCCGTATTGACAAGCGGCAGCTGCAGCGGCTAATCAAGCAGCCATTGGAGCGCGTGTCTCCAACGGGGGATTTAAAAGCGACAGTTTGAAGAGACACGGTAGTGCAGAGAAGCAGAGCGGTTGCGATTAAAGTGTGAGTGACGAGAGCAAGAGAGGTAAAAGCGGTGGGACAGCGGCGGAAGGAAAGATGGTTGTTATTGTGAGAGAAACGAGTGGGCTTTGAATGGCAGATCGTTCGAAGATCACAACAGTGGATTTGCCGGCCCCAACGAGCTGTAGTGAAGGTACACTTTTCACTGTGAAGTGGTGTGTCATTGCAATGTTTGACGATTGAAGTGAGCACATGTGAAGATTTAAAGTGGTTTGATGCATGCACGAGTATGGGAAAATTAAATGCTACCAGCACTCTGAAAGCTTTGTTGGGGATCGTCTAGCCGGTGGGGCGTCAGGAATTAATTTGAACCGCTGTGGGTAAAGCTCTGTACAGGTGTCCCAGTTCATGCCGCTGTGGTAAAGAAAGGAGAAATTCTGCCCTGTGTGTCGTTGTGAAGACCTGCATTCTGCCATTACTGTCTTGTGGTAAGATAAGACTCAGTTATTAACTGCTGGATTCTGTACTCACCATTGCTGTTCTGTGAACAGAGAGATCCCGTTATCTGCCGCTGTATTCCGCCATTACTGTTCTGTGGTAAGAGAAGACTCAGTTATTAACTGCTGGATTCTGTACTCAACATTGCTGTTCTGTGAACAGAGAGATCCCGTTATCTGCCGCTGTATTCCGCCATTACTGTTCTGTGGTAAGAGAAGACTCAGTTTGACTTGGAAAACCAAGATGGCGCCGCGGATGGCTGCCTCGGTGTGGAGCTCTCCAGTCATTGTGTTGTTTTTGTTCGTTTGTTCTGCGTTTAGTCATTCTTTTCCTATCAGTTTCACCAAAGACGAACTTCTGGACATTAGGAAACACACACCAGACAAGTTTTTTACAGATTTTGATAACTCAGACGTTTTACTGGACATTCTCGTTGGAGGGGCAGCGGTGTTGTTCAAACGCGCGGTCAGACGCAAACGCGGGAAGCGCGCGGGCGCGCTGGTTAAACTCCGCGAGCGCGGCCTCCGCACTGCACTACCCAGTATTCATCTTGCGAATCTCCGATCTCTTCCTAACAAAATGGACGAACTTCTTCTCCTCACCCGCACTATCAAGGATTTTTTAAACTCCGCTGCTCTGTGCTTCACTGAAACCTGGCTGAGTGAAGCCATACCGGACAACGCACTACATCTGCCGGGCTTCCAGCTGTTCCGAGCGGATCGCATCGCGGAACTAACGGGGAAAACGAGAGGTGGTGGATTGTGTTTCTTCATTAACGAAAGTTGGTGTTCAGATGTAACAACACTGAAGAAGATGTGCTCTCCTAATTTAGAGGCGCATTTCATAAACTGTAAACCTTTCTACTCGCCGCGGGAGTTTTCCTCATTCATTCTCGCGAATGTTTACATTCCTCCAGACGCGTGTGTGAGCGCAGCGCTACAACAGCTGGCTGAACATATAGCTGAAATGGAACAAAGGTACCCAGACTCTCTTTTAATCATTCTTGGGGATTTTAACAAAGCAAATCTCTCCCGTGAACTGCCAAAATACAGACAGCATGTTACATGTCCTACCAGAGACAGTAATATATTGGACCACTGTTACACCACGATAAAGAATGCGTATCACTCCGTCCCACGGGCAGCTTTGGGGCTCTCTGATCACTGTTTGGTTCATCTTATACCGACCTACAGGCAGAAACTGAAATCAGCTAAACCTGTAATAAGGACTGTAAAAAGATGGACCAATGAAGCAGAGCAGGATCTACAGGCCTGCTTCGATTGCACTGATTGGACTGTTTTTGAAGCTGCAGCCACCGATCTGGATGAGCTCACAGATACTGTAACATCATATATCAGTTTCTGTGAGGATACATGCATTCCTACCAGGACATTCTTATCATTCACTAATGATAAACCATGGTTTACTGGGAAACTCAAACAGCTTCGTCATGCCAAAGAAGATGCTTACAGAAGTGGGGATAAAATCTTGTATAACCAGGCCAGAAACAGACTGACAAAGGAGATCAGAGTTGCTAAAAAAAGCTACTCTGAAAAGCTGAAAAACCAGTTTTCAGCCAACGACCCCGCATCAGTCTGGAGAGGCCTGAGGAACATCACCAACTACAAATCACCATCCCCCCCATCTGTGGAGAATCAACAACTGGCTGACACTCTCAATGCATTCTATTGCAGGTTTGAGAAGCCCAGACTCACACCTCACACCCGCTCTGATGTGCACTTCACACATCCACCATCACCTCCTGCAACCCCTCTCCTCCCCCCTTCTGCCATCCAACCTGAGCTTAAGGTCTGCGTGGAGGACGTGAGCAGAGTCTTCAAAAAACAGAAGACTAGGAAAGCTTCAGGCCCAGACGGCATCTCATCTGCTTGTCTAAAAGCCTGTGCTGACCAACTGGCCCCAGTCTTCACGCAGATCTTCAACAGATCATTGGAGCAGTGTGAAGTTCCCTGCTGCTTCAAACGCTCCACTATCATCCCGGTTCCCAAAAAAACTAAAATCACTGGACTTAATGACTACAGACCTGTCGCTCTCACGTCTGTGGTCATGAAGTCGTTTGAAAGACTGGTGTTGGCCTATCTGAAGGACATCACTGGACCCCTGCTGGATCCCTTTCAGTTTGCTTACAGAGCAAACAGGTCTGTGGATGATGCAGTCAACATGGGACTGCACTATATCCTGCAACATCTTGACAGACCTGGGACTTATGCACGGATCTTATTCGTGGACTTCAGTTCGGCCTTCAATACCATCATCCCTGATCTTCTCACAGCCAAACTGACTCAGCTCTCCATGCCATCCTCAATCTGTCAGTGGATCTCCAGCTTCCTGACGGACCGGCAGCAGCTAGTGAGACTGGGGAAACTCACATCCAGGACCCTCACCATCAGCACTGGCGCCCCCCAAGGGTGCGTTCTCTCCCCACTGCTCTTCTCCCTTTACACTAATGACTGCACTTCTAAAGACCCCTCTGTCAAGCTCCTGAAATTTGCAGACGACACCACTGTCATCGGTCTCATCCAAAATGGTGACGAGTCTGCTTACAGACTGGGGGTTGAACAGCTGGCTGTCTGGTGCAGTTATAACAACCTTGAGCTGAACACACTCAAAACAGTGGAGATGATTGTGGACTTCAGGAGAAACACCCCAGCACTCCCCCCTCTCACCATCATGAACAGCACTGTGGAAGCAGTGGAGTCATTCAGGTTCCTGGGCTCTACCATCTCTCAGGACCTGAAGTGGGCAAATCACATTGACTCCATTGTGAAAAAGGCCCAGCAGAGACTGTACTTCCTTCGCCAGCTGAAGAAGTTCAATCTGCCACAGGAGCTGCTGATCCAGTTCTACTCAGCCATCATTGAGTCTGTTTTAAGCACTTCCATCACTGTCTGGTTTGGTTCAGCTTCCAAATTGGACATCAGGAGACTGCAGCGGACAGTCCGGACTGCAGAGAGGATTATTGGTGCCCCCCTGCCAACCCTCCAGGACCTGTACTCTTCCAGAGTGAGGAAGAGAGCAGGTAAAATCATCACAGACTCCACTCACCCTGGACACCACCTGTTTGAACTGTTACCGTCAGGACGGCGACACAGATCACTGGCCACAAGAACATCCAGGCACAGGAACAGTTTCTTTCCACAGGCCATTTCCCTTCTGAACACTTAACATGCCCCCAAGGCATATGCCTGTAAGTGCAATACTCCCACTGTCTAGTGCAATATTCTCTAACTCAGGTGATATTTATATCTATATTATTCATACTACTCAAAATACTGTAAATATGTTTATAATCTGTAACATGCGCTAGACTCCCACTGTCTGGTGCAATATTCTCTAACTCAGGTGATATTTATATTTATATTATTCATACTACTCAAAATACTGTAAATATGTTCATAATCTGTAAATGTTTATTCGGACTAAACCCAACTGTGACCCTACTTTTTTACTTTTATACAATTTTTATTTATTTTTTATATATTTTTATTCTTAGAATTTGTATTACTATGTTTCTTGTTGTATTTGTATTTGTATATGTGCACTGGAAGCTTCAGTACCAAGAAAAATTCCTTGTGGGTGCAAGCACACTTGGCAATAAAGCTCTTTCTGATTCTGATTCTGATTCTGAGTTATTAACTGCTGGATTCTGTACTCACCAGTGCTGTTCTGTGAACATGGAGATCCTGTCATCCGCCGCTGTATTCCGCCATTACTGTTCTATGGTAAGAGAAGACTCAGTCATTAACTGCTGGATTCTGTACTCACTATTGCTGTTCTGTGAACCGAGAGACCCTGTTACCCGCCACTGTATTCTGCCACTACTGTTCTGTGATAAGAGAAGACTTAGTTATTAACTGCTGGATCCTGTACTCACCATTACTGTTCTGTGAACAGAGAGATCCCGTCATTTGCCACTGCATTCTGCTATTGTTGTCCTGTGGTAAGAGAAGACTCAGTTATTAACTGTTGGATTCTGTACTCACCATTGCTGTTCTGTGAACAGAGAGATCCTGTTATCTGCCGCTGCTTTCTGACTGCTGCTGCCCTGTGAAAGAAAGGTGACACTCAGTTATCTGATGCTGTCCTGTGAAAAGAGAAAGCCCGCCGTCTGCTGCTATCTACCTGTAGTCCCTTGTGTCCCGCCCACCACCTACTGTCGTCTGCTGCACCTTATTTGACGGTCATTGCCCTCTGCCCACCGCACATTGTTGTTTGCTGCTCATCATTGGAAGGCCCTGGTCCTTTGTCCGATCCCCACGAAAGAAAGGTGACACTCAGTTATGGTGTTTGGTGTATTAAGCCCCCAACGGCACCTTCCAGGCAGCGAGGGGATGGGTAGGTTTAAGGTTGAGGGTAGGGTTAGCTGCCTCTAAGGAGCCATTAGGGGCTTAAAACACCATCGAGCCTCAGTTATCTGATGCTGCCCTGTGAAAAGAGAAAGCCCACTGTCTGCTGCTATCTATCTGTAGTCCCTTGTGTCCTGCTTACCACCTACTGTTGTCTGTTGGACCTAATCTGACGGTCACTGCCCTCTGCCCACCACATTCTGTCGCTGCTACTCATCATTGGAAGGTCCTGGTCCTCTGTCCAATCCCGCTGACCTGTGAAAGGAAGGTGACACTCAGTTATCTGACACGGTCTTGTGAGAAGAGAAAGCCCACTGTTTGCTGCTATCTACCTGTAGCCCCTTGGGCCTTGCCCACCACCTACTGTGGTCTGCTGCACCCTATTCGACAGTCATTGCCCTCTACCCAGCGCAAATTGTTGTCTGCTGTTCGTCATCAGAAGGTCCTGGTCCTTTGCCCAATTCCCCTCCCTTCCCCTTCACTGTGGTCCCACGAGCAGAGATACCCAGTCATCCGCTGCTACTTACCTGAAAGCTCACGTCCTCCGTTTCCCCTTACCGCTATTTCGTACAAGTAGATGGCCAACTGGCGGCTGGCCTGAGTCTTCCTCCATCAAAGACTCCTTCGACCTGTTTCAACGGGCAGCCCCTACGAGGAGTTCTGTGTCAGTGACATTCCTTTAAAGTTGTTTTTACATTCAATAAAAAGAATTAAGCTTTTATATCATGTCGTTGTCTGGCCTCTTGGTGTACTTTGGTGTAGCTCCTCCGGAGTGGTGGGTGTTCTCGGCCTTAGACCCGTGACACATGGATCAGCTGAGAGTCAGCCGACTAACATGACCTGCCAGAACTAACGCTACAAATTGGTAACGATACTAACGGTGTCAGGATTCAGAGAAGGGAGGACCCAGGCGCAGAATGAACAGGGAGTGATATTTATTGACAAAGACAAAACACAGGCAGGAACAGTCCAAACAATAGGGCAGGGCACACGACTGGAGAACAGGCTGGTCAAGGATGAGACAATTCCAGGCTCTTTATTAGTGGAAACTTGACAACAGCTCAAGGAACCAGAGGCTTGGCATAGGTGAGATGAAACACCACTAGGCACTAGAGTGGCTTGCCAGGACAGAGTCTCAATGACCAAGGAAGAACAGGATGCAGGGCAGGGCCCGAACCAACACAAGACAAACACACAACAAGAGATAACAGAAACAAAACTGACAACTATGACTAGAAAAACAAAATCATTAATAACTGGAGGGATCAAAGGAGAAAATAAGGTAAATAAAATAATTTCTCAAAATAAGTAACTGGTACTTACAAACAAAAAGAAATTAAACAAGACTGCAACCTTGCAGAGAACTAGAGAAAAATAAATAAGATTACTTAAATAAAGAGAAGTAAAAACAAGGCTTGAGAACTAGAAGTAAATAAAGACTGGAACTAGACTAAAAACAAAGGGACAAAGAGACTAGAATTTAACAAAACAGAAATAATCAAACAAGTAAAACTAAATCTACAGTAGCATTGACTGACAATTTCTGTGATAACCGCATACACACATTGAACGCAGACCATGCACAAAACAAACCAGCAAATACATGAGGGAAAGAGGCACAATATAAAGGGACCGGAGCACATGAGGATCAGGTGAGCACAATTAGTGAAAGGAGGACAAGACTTTAACTAAACAAGGGGGCGTAACAGGAAACAAGGAGGCAGGACAAGAGGAGCACATGGCAAACACAAAGACAGAGCCATGTGCTCAAACACAAGACAAACATAGAAACATGAAACAAAGACAACACAGACAAGGCTGCCAGGGTAGAACCCTGACAAACGAGACAAATTGTTCAGGGTAATTTCAGTGGAAACGCAGCTTTTGTCTCCTTTTACAGCCTAATTTGCATGTTTATGATGGTCTCAGAATTGGTACAGCTTTTACCCCAAATTATGGTAAAACTAGTATAATGCATTTTATCATGGCAGACTATTGATTAATTAAGGCTTAAAGAGAGGAACATTTTTAGACCAAACAAGATAGGACTGGAAGACATTAAAGGAGTGATACATTTTCACATCTGATTTAAGCATTTAAAATTACACTAACACAACTAACGAATCATATAGGCTAATATAACATAGGGACATGCTTTCACACAGGAATATATCATACATGTTGGGATAGTTGGATTATGAGTTAAATGCAGGGACACGTCTGTGTCTATGTTGCCTTACATTGTTCTTTGCCATATTACCTTTCCTGCCTGGCGTGAGATGATTTGTGGGGATCCTTTGAAGTCACCAAAGGTGTTTCTTTTTTAGCCTCTGCAAGGCAACTAATGTGACAACAGGGCTATTCGGTACAGACTTGTCTGCGCGTCTGTGATTTAAATTAAAAGGTTAAAAGGTTAAAAGCTTTTTTAAAGATTAGAGTGGAATGGATCATCATGATTCAAAAGATGACTTTAAAATAAAATGTTAACTAGTTGTAATTATCCAGTTATCCTTGCAAACTCCTTTTTAAATCAATGTAGGTAAAATTGACCCTGTTTAGTATTTGATTGTAGAAAATAAGTGGCATTACTTCTCCCTAATATAAGGTGTCAACAAAATTGTGCATTAATGAGGCTGTTTCCAGACAATTTGTAATCCATAACACATCAGGATTATTTATAAGTGGAGAACATTAAAGTTTCCCACCAGTGGTAGACCCAGCAAATTAATGTTCAGACTGTGTAAAGCCAAAATAATGCACTAAAAAAGGACAACTACATCTAGGTATCTACAAACCTATTGGTTAACATGTTCATTTTTAATGTCCCTGGCTGTATGAACAGAAACATACTAAAAATGTGTGGTGTTCATAGGGAGTAGCAAAGACAAAACCTGTTTTCTCCAAGAGGAGAATAAAACCAAACCAGAGATGTGTGGTTCATTATGCACCATCTTACAGTGTATCACCAGAAAACACCTCTTACCACCCTTCAAGCACAGTGGTGGAGAATAGATGATTTAGGCTTGTTTTACACCCACAGGACCTGAACAGCTTGTAACCCTTTTATACGAAAGTATTCTACAGACAAATGTGAGGCCATCTGTGACCACTACAGCTCTGCTAAAATTGGGTCATATAACATGACACTGATCCCAATCTAACTTTGAATTGCTGAAAAAGGAAAATAATCAAAGTGTTGCAATTGCTGTCAAAGTTTAGACCTCCGCCTCATTGTGATGCTGTGGGGGTGCTTTAACACACTGCAAGCTGTTAACAGGGTGATGCAACCTGACAGAGATATAATTCTCAGATTATTAATGAATGTACTTCCAGTGGTAACACTTTATTTCACAGTTTCCCTGTTACACTTATTACAATATACTATAGTAATAACAGTAAATTATGCATAATTACAAGAAACTAACCCTAAACCAAACCCTAATTTTATAGTACATGTTATCAATTAATATTCCTCAGTACTTATTTGTATTATTAGACTGTAAGAAGGAAATAAAGTGTAACCCTTGCAATTTATATTTTAAAACCTACAAAATATTGCAAAAAACACTTTTGGCAAGTGCTGTTAATCCAAAAAAATCAGAATCCAGAAAATCACGTTTTGATTTTGTTCAAGAAGATCACCTTCTTGAACAAAAGAAAATCAATTGGATGTACCAATTGAATTTGAGAATTTGACATCGGTTGCTGGTGAAGTATACGCTGTGATGTGACATGCTAAACCCTGAGTATTTTTAACAGCTTTTTGCTAAATCTTCTATAATTTACATTTATACACCTTTTAATAGTTAAAGGGATAGTTCGGCCAAAAATGATATTAAACCCATGATTTACTCACCCTCAAGCCGTTCGAGATGCACATGTCAATCATTTTTCAGACGAACACATTTTCAGTTATTTTAGAAAATGTCTTAGATCTTTCAGTGGTTATAATGTCAAGTTATGGGGTCCACCTCCTTCAAGTCCCAAAAATGTGCATGCATCCTTCACAAAAGTAATCCATCCGGCTCCAGGGGGATAAACGAAGGCCTTCTGAGGGTAATCCGTGCGGTTTTGTCGTAAAAATATACGTATTTAAAACTTTATAAATGAAAATAACTGGCTTCCGGCAGCAGTCGACGCGTATGACGTAGGATGTAGCGTAGGAAGCGTCATGACGTAGTCACGAAGTATAGCTAAATCAAACGCTACGTCCTACATCATACGCCGGCATCCATCTCCCGTGAACGCGTGTCGACCGTTGCCGGAAGCCAGTTATTTTCATTTATAAAGTTTTAAATATGTTTACTTTTCAATTACTTTTGTGAAGGATGTGAGTAATTCATGGGTTTAATATCATTTTTGGCCGAACTATTCCTTTAATGTGTACGTTTTTTAAATGTAATTGTCACGCTGCAGTATTTAAAATGAAGCAGTGAAGGCAAAATGAGATTTTAAAACTGAAATAATGAAATTGTGACTGGTTATAGGGTCAAATATATACACGTGTTATGTGTCAAATACCCACTGTTTCACATTTTGTGAAATGAGTGCAGACTGGTGTATGTGGTTGCAGTGTTCTGGAGGTAATGCCCCTGGACCCTAGACAAAAATCTGGGCTCAGCCCATAATGGTTACAAATCTTCCAAACACATTAGGCTACCAGCTCCCCTTGCTACAGTAACTATTGTTCTGCCAAAGCATTTGTCACACCTGTCCTCTTCTACAACCCTCAGACCCTTGGGTCATACAGCTACACATTCTGCATAGTACAAATGTGTTGATGTGACAGCCTGTCATAAGATTTCTGTTTCTCAGTACAAGAAAAAAACTCTTTATTTTTTTTCAAAATTGGGAAGGTTTCGCTTTCAATGTAACCTATCTAGTTTATTCAGACATGGCCATATCAAATAGTTTTTCAAGGCTCATACACAAATCGAGCATTTTTACTGAGTGTTAGCTGTTTTCTTATACACAGTATATGATTGAAATCATTGTTCCTGTGTTGTCTAAGTTCTACACAAACGGTGCGTCCCAATTTGCATACTGTCCGTCCTAAATAGTATTCGAAAATATAATTAGTATGTCCCAAATCGTAGTATGGTGAAATCAGTAAAGTAAAAAGTGTTTAAAAAACTACAGATATGGATGATGTGCGAGTCTGGCGGTTATGTAGAAGGGTTTAGATAAAGGGGTTTGAGTGATTAATTATCAGTATCTAAGCTAACGAAAATGTATTTATTCAATGTTGTCCACATTATATTTCATCTGCAGCAGCATTGTGAATTTTTGTAAAAATACGTTTAGCCATTAACTTTTAAATGCATCATTGTATTTAAAAAGAAAAACTTTGATAGCGCACTGCAGGACCAGCTTAGAGTGAACACTGAACCAGACAATTTAAATATTGAGCAAGCAGTATCATTGGCTGCCGAATCAGCAGAGGCCAATCAGCTTGTGCCATGTTGTAAATTATGTGATTGCTAGCAGATTTTACTAGATTGTATGTAAAGGACATATCAATCTGTGCCATCAGTTCAATTTCATGACTTAATTTTATACTTCTGTTATCAAATACACAACCACTTTAATCTAATTTAGGTGTGTTTATTATATAGCACAATTGTGAACCTTGTTGGCCAGAATAAATAAATAAATAAGGAGAACTCCTGGGCCCATATTCATAAAGAATCTTAATGCAAAGAGTAGCTCCTAGTGACAAAATTCTAAGAAAATTCTTAGAAATGTGGGCGTTTACTCTTAAAATTGAAGAAAAAATCCTAGTAAAGAAAAAAGTAATTCAGAAAGCATCTTAACCCTTAAAAGAGGTCTTAAGTTCAAAATTGTTAGGAGCACGGATGAGGACTTTTAAGAGGCTTAAGAGTTTCTTTAGCAGAGGAGAAAATGACAGAAAGACGAAGAAGGAGAAGAAATGTGTTGCAGACAATGGATGACAGTGAGTTAATAAGAAGCTATATATTAGATCGTGCAGGGATCATGTTTGTGACTGATCTTATTAGAGACACGCTAACATCTCCGACACAGCGCAGAAATGCCATAGCGCCAGAAATGAAAGTAATCACTACATTACGATATTTGGCAACTGGGAAAATTCCATGTTTGATACATTAAAACCAACATTCAAACCACCACTTAAATAGACATGTCAGTAATCAGTGTAATTGGAAAGAGTGGAACAATTTTTATCATTCTAAGCCAATCAAATACCTTATAGGAAATTAACAGCATCGTAAAAAAAAAAAAAAAAGGATTTATATACACATATATAATGTGTGTGTGTGTGTGTGTGTGTGTGTGTGTGTGAACGGTCAAATAGGAAAAATTACGCATGTAATTTCAAAGTGAAGGCTTAGAATAGACCCTATACTTAAAATCACTCTTTTTTTCCTTCTTGGTCAACCAACCAATCACAGTCGTCAAAAGATAGTGTCATACATAGCAACGGGGTCAACCCCGCCTCCTTACTAAGATAAAAGTTTTTGTCTTTTCCTTACTCAGAGTTGCTCTCAGATCGGTCCCGAATTGCTCTTAAGCTAAGACTCCTACGTAAAAGTTTTTAAGCTAAATTAAGAGTTTTCTGAGAGGATTCTTAGAATCTTTATGAATACGGGCCCTGATCAGCCGTCAGACCAAACAAGACACTAAAAAAACACAACAGAAATGCACAAGTGGGTCTTTGCTTTATTAATCAGTTCTTTTCAAAATGTAGCAAATGAGTATGGAAGTTGTTTGACCCATGGCCCAAAACAACAAAAAGTTAGAAAAAAAAAAAAAAAAACTATTCTATAATAAAGTAAAGTTGGAATACAACAAAAAAGATAGGTCACCTCTACAGGAAATCTGACCACAATAAATTATTCAACAATCAGAAAGCAAAATAAATACACTAGAAGTTTGGTCTGCCTGCCAATGGAGAGCATTGAGCAACAGCATCGGCCCAAATTGCTGCTCCAGTTCCACCAAAAAGCTGGGATTTAAAATAAATCATAATCAGCTGCTGACAATCGCTGTCAAGAGATGGAATGCAATAATGCTTTCAACCTGCAGAGAACACATAACGAAAGAAAGAGAACATAGGAACAGAGTACCAGCACGTAACAGAAACACAAGTCTTGACAACAATTTCTTCAATTTCTTTAGCACAAAATGTTTGCAGTTTACTCGTGTGACTTTCTCTTACCCTTAAATCTATACTGTCTGTGGATAGCAGATATCACGCAGTGCTCGAGAGAGCTGGCTGTTTTTTGCTTACTTATGACCCTGTGTTGCATGAGCGACTACTACTTGGAGCATTACGGACATGGTCACTCAGGGCTGAATCACTCATACTGCATGATGCTTGGGAGTATTTCATAGATAATTTGCATTGGACATCACTCACATCAGCCAAAATTCAATCAATAATATATTGAAATTTTCTGCCATGCTAGATTAAAACTGCATTTAGTAAACCACACAATTGCAACCACGTAGTCAGCAATAACATGATAAAGGCCCATACCATTGACCCAAATGCAGTTACTGTGTTTTACTGTGTTATGCAAATACCTGCAAATTCTCACGAGATTATTTTGGACAAATATAAGTGGAGAACATTAAGGAAATTTTTAAGCATTTGATTAACAAATTCGAGTTTTCCAGGGCTTCACAGTCGAATTCAAGCACTTTATTGACCTTCTGCAAAGTTTGAGTCACTCATTGTGGTGGATAAATATTTATACAATGCCACTTTACCCTCCCATGCTGTATGATATTCTTTGTTTTGTTTTTGGGATAAGGTTCCTGTGTCTAACCTGATTCTATCTCAGAAGAACACGAGTTCTCATTAGAGGAACAAGGAGACACCTGCCTCCTGAATATTTTTGGATTTCTATTTGCGTTTGACCTTGACTGGCTATATCACAATGGTCTCATTATGCTGTCTGTAGGAATAAAAAAGAGAGCTTCCTTAGACTGGCTATCCTCTGTGAGGGACTGTAAATTTGAATATTTAACATGGCTTCTGGTTATTTACATCACAGCTTTATGCATATTCAGTATCAATGTTTCAATTCAAGTATTAAGAACCGTAACAATACAATTGTCCTCTGGGATTACTCTGAAGTTTAGAAGGATTTCTCTCTCTCTCTCTCTCTCTCTCTCTCTCTATCTTTCTCTCTCTCTCTTTGTGTGTGTGTGTGTGTGTGTGTGTGTGTGTGTGTGTGTGTGTGTGTGTGTGTGTGTGTGTGTGTGTGTCGAAGTGTAGAAGGAGGGACAGATACCTGCAGAGCTTAGCTGTGGGCTTGAATGATTTGGTAAACAAAAAAATTTGAACTGCCATTCAGACTCAAGTGAGACTGTGACAGTTGCCTCAAGCTCAAATATAGGGCATCAGTATTCACTGACCTGACTCTTCCTGACAGAGCTCTTTTACTTTGTACTCACTTTAGCCTCTCATTGCTGAAAGAGAAAAATGCATAAAACATTTTAATCTATAGCTTTACAGTTGTAATCAAAATTATTCAACCCCCAAGATTTAAAGGTTGAACAAATCAAACAAGGGTAATTAAAATAGCTTAACACAAGACATGTTTCAAGTGATTTCTGCAAATTCAACTGAAAATGTAACTTTTAATGACTTCTACAGTCTCAAAATTATTCAAACCCCTGAACAGAATCCCTCACAACAGCACAAATGTTGTCTCAAGTACACCTGATGCAACCAATGAAGGGCTTCATTAATTGCACCAGGCTTGCTTGAGCTCGAACACATGAAATATCTGAACTGGCTAGGCTTGTGGAGTGTCACATTTGACTGCATGTTAGTGCAGAAGTATGGCTAAGTCAAAATAATGGTCCAAAAAGTTAAGAGAAGATATCTTCGCCCTTCACAAACAAGGAACATGATAAAAAAATATAGCAAAGGCACTATATTTTCCTAGAAACACTGTTGGAAGCAAGTTCAAAGTTAAAGGAACAGTGGTTACACTACCTGGACGGGGCAGAAAAAAGGAAGCTATCAACGGCTGCAACCAGATTTCTGAGAAGGCAGGTACAGAAAAACCCTTGAGTGACTGCAAAAGACCAAAAAGCACAAGAAAAGTCAGCTCCAATTTACTCAAAATCATATAAATAAGCCACAGGTTTTGGGATTCTGTTCTGTGGAGCGATGAAACAGAACTGGAACTCTTCGGCCCTATGGATCAGTGGTATGTCTGGAGAAAGAATATTGAAGCATATGCTGAAAAGAACACTCTGCCTACAGTTAAGCATGGTGGGGCTCGGTGATGCTCTGGGGCTGCTTTGCATCCTCTGGCAGTGTAAATCTGTAGCGGAAGGCAAGATGGATTAATTGAAGTATCAGGAAATCCAAGGAGAAAATGTCATGCTGTGAGTGGGGAAGCTGAAGCTTGGGCATCATCGGACCTCCCAACAGGACAATGATCCCAAGCATACCTCAAATTCCTCCAAGGCTTGGTTGCAGAAGAAGTCCTGGAAGATTCTACAGTGGCCTTCACAGTCACCTGACTTGAACCCCATAGAAAAGTTCTGGTGGGATTTGAAGAAGGTGGTTGCAGCACGCAAACCCAAGAATATTACTGAACTGGAGGCCATTGCTCATGAGGAATGGGCTAAGATTCCTCAGAAACGCTGCCAGAAGCTGGTGTCTGGTTATACATCTCGTTTGCAGGAGGTCATAACCGCAAAAGGGTGTTCTACTAAGTACTAATGATGCTTGCCATGAAGGGCTTGAATAATTTTGAGACTCCAGAAGTCATTAAAAGTTGCATTTTCAGTTGAATTTGGGGAAACCACTTGAAACATTTGCTGTGTTGAGCTATTTCAATTACTTTTGTTTGATTTGTTCATTGCAAACAGCTGAAAGTCTGAAAATGATAATATAAAGATTACATTACACATGTTTTTTATTGATTCATTTTAAATGAGCACTACTTTAGGTAATGGCAAAGTTAATCTTAACAGGGAAAAAGGGAAACATTAGCATACAAAGTTGTTAATTAATATACTGTATATCCACTATCAACCAATACCAATAATTATAAAAACAAATATATATCAATATGCTGTATTTTCAGTTATATCAGAGGTGCCAACACTTTTTAATATGAAGGGCCAAATGGCATTTCACCCCCTTCCCAGCCCTATTTTCCAGCCTCTCTTGTGTTATGACATTCCTGGCGGCCCAAATCAGAGATCATCAAAGGTAAACTTTGTCCCACATACCCTGGTTTGGGCATCTGTACTGTATTTATCTTAATGACTTATATTGTGCAAAAATTTGGATCCTTTTTTATTTATTTATTTAAACAGGGTCCATTGTTCCTTTTATTTGGGTCTTCAAATACAAATACAAAGCTCCCTTTAAAGAAGATATTATACATGTTGTTTTTAAGGAATGTTTTGTTATGATAGGTTTGACAGATTTACAAGCACAAGTGAGAGTGATATAGCTATATTAACACTTAGAAAGAAGTTATTGTTATACAGAGCTTTTTTATATACCTATAAGTAAGCCCAGAGAAGTCAATGATCTCAAGACTATATTGTTATACTGTAAAGCACAGAAAACATGTGCTTTGTCCACAATGCAGTAACAATACATTAGGCTTTTCCTTTTAGGTTACAGCTTGCATAGACATACAGTCCCTTTTCTTGTGACAATGCCCCCCCTCCCCCCTCCCCCCTCCCCCCTCCCCCCTCCCCCCTCCCCCTCCCCCCTCCCCCCTTATTTTTTTTTATTCTTCTGCGTAACGGTTAATACCCAAATTTCTGAATCATAAACAAATAAATTCTCAAGTGTCGCTTCCCAATCTGTCTTAGCCAGCCGAAGGGTAAATTTGCCACTATGCAGTGCTAATTAATCATATGTTAGCTGGAAACAAAACTGGGCTTTGAAACTAGCTGCTTAGTGAAGGCTAAGAGAATAAATTATATCTTCAAGGAAACTTCTGTAAACAGGGCAGGCAAGACAAATAAAGGTGAACTAGATTCAGAGGCATGAACAGATGTGACAGCCCTTAAAGACTTGCATTTGAAACCATTATGAGACAAAATAGCAAGTTGGGAAGTTAACAAGGACAAGTTGTTCCTTTTACATGATGAGATGCTTTATTCTCATATACAGATGATTGGGGCAAACACTTCAATACTTCATTCCAGCATTAATATATATTTTTTTGCTTTTGTGTTTTGCTGACCCAGGTGAAAAAGACGTACTATTAAATATATAAAAATTGTTCTTAAGTATATTTTTAGTACAATACAAATATACTTTAATACATTTTTAATACATTTAACAGTACGTCTTTTTCACCTGGGGAGGTCACCTGAGGTACTAAATTTTGCGTCGCTCCCTAACCAATGTAGCATTCAAGCTTTTCTTCCTGCCTTTTTACAAATGTATAATAAATCATTCTATAATTATTATATGTAAAATTATATATAATAATTTGTTATATAATAATATATAACACTATAATTTGTTATCTAATTTTAGTAAATAATGGTCATGTTGTACTAATTCATTCCTGTCAGGTTTAGAGAAGACTCAAACAGGTGAGTAAATATAAACAATGTTTATTGAGAACAGAAGCACGGAACCAGCAGATGTAATGGTGAGTAGGTCATGCAAACTTGAGATGAAGATAGAACTTAGCTGAAGATAGAACTTAGCTGAATAGTAATATGAATGTCTTTGCAGGTGGAGTGGAAACCAGAGTGGAGAACAGATGAAGATGATCAACAGAGAAGGCAGATGGCAGATAGACTGAAGATAAGTATCTCAGGTTGGTAGATCAGGTAAGTAACAGGTAGTGAGTCTTGAGCGTCCATGTAAAGATGAGACCAGACACTGAACAGAAAGTGAAGGGTTGTATATAAAGGGAGTGAATGATGAGGTGCAGGTGTGGTGAATCAGTATTCTGGGGAGAGTGAACGAGTGGGGAGTGTGCAGATCTAGTGAATTCTGTGCATATTCGGCCCAGGGAAGGAATTGGCTCCAGCTGTCCTGGTTCTGGTGGCAATATACCCTCAGGTATCTCCCGATCTCTTGGATCTTCCGCTCAGTCTGGCCATTAGTTTGTGGATGATAACTGGAGGAAAGGCTTACGGACACTCCTAGGAGTTTAAAGAAAGCTTGCCATGCTCTGGATATAAACTGGGGTCCACGGTCAGACACTATGTCTTCAGGGATGCCGAAGTTGTGAAACACGTTCTGAAAGAGAGCCTCTGCAGCTTCAAAGGCAGTGGGTAGTCCTGGAAGAGGTATCAGCTTGCAGGCTTTGGAGAACCGGTGAACAACGACGAAGATGCAGGTATGATTTCGTGATTTAGGTAGATCCATCATGAAGTCAATGCCAATGTGAGACCATGGTCGACGTGGAATAAGGAGTGGAACGAGCTTGCCTTCAGGGAGTTTCCTCGGGGTGTTGGTAACGGCACAGACTGAGCAACCTTTGACGAATCGGGAGACATCCTGAGGCATGGAGGGCCACCAGTAGCGTTGACGTAGGAGCGAGAGGGTACGCCTGCTACCTGGGTGTCCAGAGCCCGGAGAAGTGTGAGCTGAGTCCAGGAGGGCTGGACGGAGAGGAGGTGGTACGTAGAGGAGCCCTTCTGGACCTCCCGGCAGAGCAGGATTGGTAAGGTTTTCTTGGGAGATTTGCTCGTCGATGCTCCAGGTGATGGGACTGACAACAATGGCTGGAGGGAGAATAGGATCCGGATGGGTTTCTTCAGGAGATGGTTGATGAATATGAGATAGTGTGTCAGCTTTACAGTTCTTGGTGCCAGGACGATAGGTGACGATGAAGTTGAAGCGGGTGAAGAGGAGTGCCCATCGAGCCTGGCGAGGATTGAGCCTTTTAAGCCTCCCAGAGGTATTCTAAATTGCGGTGATCAGTGATGACTTCAAACTGATGATTTGCTCCCTCCAGCCAGTGTCTCCACTCTAAGGCAAGCTTAATTGCGAGCAGTTCTCGGTTACCAATGTCGTAATTCTGCTCCGCCTGGGACAGCTTCTTAGAATAGAAGGCACATGGATGGAGTTTAGGAGGATCACCCTGCCGCTGGGATAGGACCGCTCCGACCCCAGTAGAAGAGGCATCAACCTCGATGATGAAGGGGATATCTGGATTCGGATGAGCCAGGATATCTGGATTCGGATGAGCCAGGATCGGAGCGGTCTGAAAGCTTCTTTTAGCTGTTGGAATGAGTTGGAGGCTTCTAGGGTGAAGGACAGAGACTTGGGCCGGCCTTTGAGGGTGGATGTCAGAGGTGAACTGATGAGGCTGTAATTGTTGATGAATTTCCTGTAGAAGTTGACGAATCCTAGGAAATGTTGTAGTTCTTTGACGGTAGTGGGTTGAGGCCAGTTCCGGATGGTGTCCACCTTCCTCTGGTCCATCTGGATCCCATGTTGGTCGATGACATATCCAAGAAATTGGACTGAGGTGGTGTGGAACTCGCACTTCTCCAGCTTGAGGTACAGTTGATGCACACAAAGTTTTTCTAGGACCTGCGTGATGTAGTGCCGTGTTCAGTGAGGTTTCAGGAATAGATGAGGATGTCATTGATGTAGACCACTACGAATCTATTGAGGAATTCTTGGAAAACCTCATTCATATAGCCTTGGAAGACTGCTGGTGAGTTGGACAGGCCATAGGGGATCACCCGGTATTCATAGTGCCCAGAGGGTGTGATGAAAGCCGTCTTCCATTCATCACCTCGACGGATGTGGATAAGATTATAGGCACTATGCAGGTCCAACTTCGAGAAGATATGAGCTCCTCTTAGTTGCTCCAGAGCGGCCGGGACCAGAAGAAGGGGATAGCTGAACTTGACAGTTTGTGAATTGAGATGACGGTAGTTGATGCACGGCCTCAAGCCTCCGTCCTTCTTAGAAACAAAGAAGCTTGAAGCGGCAGGGAATGTAGATGGTCGGATAAACTGTTGTTGCAGGGCTTCCTCAATGTGCTCCTCCATGGCCTTCTGCTCCGGGATGGACAAAGGGTATACTCTACCTTTGGGTAACGTGGCTCCAGGTAGCAGGAAGATAGCACAGTCCCATGGCCGATGTGGTGGTAACTTGGTAGCCAGCTGCTTACTGAAGACATCCTGGAACGCCCGGTACTCTTCAGGAATCTCTACTTTATGGATGACTTCGGGACTCTCGACAGATGAGTGGGTTCCGACAGTCCCGAGTTGAGTCCCAGTCGATGAGTGGTTGATGTTGGATCATCCACGGGCATCCCAGGATGAGGTCAACAGTGGACTCTTCCAGCACCATGAACGTTATCTCCTCGGAGTGTAGACATCCAATGTGGAGCGTCAGAGTGGGGTAGAAGTGACGAATACAACCCTTGCCCAGCGGTTTTCCTTGAATGGTGTGTATACGAAGATCCTGAGAACATCGTTGCTTGGGTGCATTCAGTTTCTGAAGGAGATGGGTTGAGATGAAGTTCCCCGTTGAACCGGAGTCGACGAGGGCTTGCGCAGAGACACATATATCAGCGGTTAGGACATGAACAGTAGTGCGTGACAATGTTTCAATCTTTGGTGGTAATTGGATTGTACTCACCACCGGGCGTTGGGGTCATACGGGACAGTCATTGATGGCATGATTTTCTTCCCCACAGTACAGACATAGACGATGTTGGATCCGGCGTTGATGCTCCGCATGGGTCAGTTGGTAAGCGTCGAGTTGCATGGGCTGTGGTGCTGGAAGAGCGACAGATGGTGCCGTGGGTGGAGGACATGCAGCGGGAGATTGAGATGCACAGGCGGATGGTCTTTTGTATGAAGTTTGAGCCCCATCGAATCGTCATACACTACCATTTGTTGGCGAATGTTGGCATTGAGCCTGTGGCGGTAAGCTGTGAGTAGAGAGCTGTGAGCTGTTTCGTTCCAACCGCTAGATGCCGCCAGGGTGCGGAACTGGAGAGCATAGGCACAAACAGATTGTTTACCTTGAAGATTGAAAAGCTGATCATGGATTGATAACTCAGACACTGTTTGGCCGAAAACTTCTTTGAAGTGTTGGATGAAATTGGAAAGGGATTTAGTGACTTGAGCATTAGAATTCCATAAAGATTGATCCCATTGAAGAGCACGGCCAGACAGTAATGAAATTACAAACACCACTCTGGCTGAATTGCTGGGGAATTGATGAGCTTGCATTTTGAAGTACAGTGAACATTGTAGGATGAAACCGCTGCAGTCCTCCACCTCACCGGTGAATGTCGCTGGTTGGGCCATGGGACTGGCAGAGGCAGCTGGTGGTACAACGGGTGATCGAGGAAGAAGTGACTGGCGTGCAGCGTGCAGGACATCAGCGGGAATGGTGGGTGGGTTATCCAGGTGTGATGGAAGTAATGAGTTGAACAGCATGTACCAGCTCAGCGAATGGATCGCTTGGTGGATCAATCGCTGATTCCGTAGGGTTCTACATATGGTCTGGTCTTCTGTCAGGTTTAGAGAAGACTCAAACAGGTGAGTAAATATTAACAATGTTTATTGAGAACAGAAGCACAGAACCAGCAGCTGTAATGGTGAGTAGGTCATGCAAACTTGAGATGAAGATAGAACTTAGCTGAATAGTAATATGAATGTCTTTGCAGGTGGAGTGGAAACCAGAGTGGAGAACGGATGATGGAGATGGCAGATCGGAACGAAGACTGAAGATGAGTATCTCAGGTTGGTAGCTCAGGTAAGTAATAGATAGTGAGTCTTGAGCGTCCATGTAAAGATGAGACCAGACACTGAACAGAAGGTGAAGAGTTGTATATAAAGGGAGTGAATGATAAGGTGATGATGAGGTGCAGGTGTGGTGAATCAGTATTCCGGGGAGAGTGAACGAGTGGGCGGAGTGTGCAGATCTGGTGGATCCCTGACAGTTCCCATGTTTTGATTTAACAAAAACAATAGAATGAATTATAACAACGTGTCCACGGTTTACTAAAATGAGGGAAGAAATGAGCAAGTCATGGGAACATTAATTTGTGGCCATTATATACAAAGGAAAGAAATTTAAATAAATAATAATAATTATTTATTATTCCACGCCGGAGACCCCGGTTCAAATCCTGCTAGAAGAGGATCGAGTAGGACCGGTTACATTGGCTAAAAGTAGCTCCATAAGACCGTGTGTCCACCAAAGCGTTTTTAGCAAGCTGAAAATGCTATGCGCTCTGCTGAAAACACCTAGCTGTGGGCGCTTGAGAGCGTTTTGGCAGCGTTGCGTTTTTTTCCAGTTGAGACATTTTGCTTGTTATGATACGGAATATTCACGAAAGTGTTACAAGGATGTCATTTCACACATATTTTGTTTCTGTGTTGATTCCATATTAAAATGTCAACACAATGTAATGTATTTTCTCTGGCTCTTGTTTTAAATGATTTTGTTCCGTTATTATGCTTGTTGTTGCCATCTGTTGACGTTGTACAAGCAGAATGTGGCGGTTGGTCGGTGTGGTATTAGTCCCGCCCCTCCTCCACTGTGATTGGACGGTTGGGTAAAAAGTGACAGTGATGAGCACTGCATTTTACCCAAAGTTGAACATTCTTCAACTCTCGGCGACCTGTAAAAAATGCTGAACGCTCAGCGCCTCGTTACGCTCATGGCGTTTTAAAAATGCAGCGCTCCCATTGAAAACAATTGAAAAAATACGCCAGCCGTGTGAAAAAAACGCTTTGGTGGACACACAGCCTAAGCCTCAGTCAATAAATCTTTCTGGATTCATATCCTTACACTCAAAGTAGGCGTGAAAGTGTTTCAGATAAATATGTCATATAATATTTAACAATATGGGCACAAAATCTGTCAATATACAATAAGAACAGTCTAGATACTCTTAGCAATGTCGTGGAGTATTTAAACCATGATATATTTTGTTCCATTATATTGTTAAAAGTAAAAATGTGCAGTAGGAGTAATTTTTACTTCTTTTTCTGACCCTTAAAAATTTAATGAAACGCTTAAATTAAACCAGTTAATTGGGATGTTACCACATGATGCACAATTTTTGGTTAACCTGACAAAAAGCTGAATAAACACTTATTCCCCCTATCTTAGCCAGCTTCACTCTCCTTATTCTCCTTCCCTGCAAATGCAGTGTGGGGAAAACTGACACTCCTATTACCTGCTGGCACTGTTCAGGACACCCCTCTGCCTGGTCCTGTCCTTGGGTTGTGACATTTTTCCTTTTAGTTCCCTGCAGATTTACAGACGGCACTGGCTGCTGAGCAGGCCACTCTATAAATACATCTCCTCTCAATTACTGTGGCCGCCTGCTAGCTCAGACCCTCGCTTGTGTGTGTCTTCATCCCACTGGTCTTGGCGTTGTAGATCAGGCACCCAGACCTGCAATGGTAAACCCGTTATCAATCTCTGTTATCACCTCGCTGTGGCGGCCCACGTCTGACGTTTTCGCTCACCTGATTTGTGGTCATAGTGATTACTGAAATATATCAAAACAAAGGCAAATGGTTTGTTTTCACCTGTTTTATGTGTCTGCGTATGTGCATTTCAGGTTGCTAAAGGCCTGTACTATAGAATGAGGTGAACAGCAGAGGCGACTGCTAAAATATTTCAGCTTGTGTAAAGAAGAAAAGGTCTTTCATAGTAGGAAAAGGCTTAGAAGAGGCACACAGGTGATAGACAAGGAAAAAAATGAAGCTTGAAGATTAGAAACTCATAACAAAATGTGGAACAAGAGGTGCTGAAGCAAGTGGGTACAGCAGTCATTAAAAATAATAGTTTCTACCTTGTGTAACCAAGTGTAGTCAGGTTGGTTCATGCAAACAATATTCTTTTGTGTTGTTGTTAACACTGTTCAAAAGTTTAGGGATCAGTGAGATAATTTTTAAATTACATTGATGCATTAAATTGCATAAAATAGACAGTAAAGACAAAGATTTCTATTTCAAATAAATGGTGTTTTTTTACTTTCTATTCACCAAAGAATTGTGAAAATAATTGAGAATTTAACTAATATATTTAACAATTAATTTAATAATATTACAGTTTTTACTGTATATTTGCAGCCTTGTGACTATTTATTATTTTAAACTTTCTCAAAATTACTTGAGATCGTTACTCATGGTAATGCTTTCAGTTTATAATTTTTTTTTTCTCTGTTTTCAGAAGTCGTTCATTACTGAACACGTAGTTGAGGGAATCCAGAGTATCCAGAGCTTGAATGCCAGACTCATCACACCTCCAGTAATTGCTCTTCATTCCTCAGTGGATGAGATAAGCTTTTATATCGATAACAAACATAGGCTTTCTGCCTAACTGAAACTAGGCTAACAAACAGAGCCAATTAGAGGATTTACTTTGGCTTTTTCAATTGCACCCCACTGCAAATAAGATTAACTACAGCTCCATGAAATCACCTGTCACTGGGGATGTACATAATTGCTGCCACTGGGCTATAAGTGGTCCTCTTTACTTCTTATGGAACTTTTTTTGTGCTTTTTACAGTCTTTCATTTTGTAGAAAATTAAAGCTTTTTGGAGGAATATTAATTTATCATAGAAATTGATCATATTTTCAGTTTTTACAATTACATTTGGAAAGAACAAAATAACTTGTATAGCTAGTCTTGAGATGAGTGTAATTTAAAATAATGTATTATTCACACAATAGACCACTTGACTGCTTGAAAGCACTTAAACTTAATGCTCCCATCACATGCTATCTGAAATTTCCCTAGTCCCACTTTCTATGATTACGAGCTTGTTGCATTCAAGTGCTTTGTTGGCAGAAAGAATAGTAATCATGGAGGGCACCAGGTTTATTCTTAGAATTGTGAGCTGTACTTTACATTCTAGTCAATCTGTGTATCACTTTAGAGACATTTTCAAGCCAAGAAATTCATTTTTGTTTAAAAATCTGGTGGTGGTTAATTATCTGAACCACTTACAGAGGCAAATATATCATTTTGGCTATGTTCACACTGTCAGTCCAAATCTGATTTTTCTGCATATCCGATTGGAATTGGACCAAATTTAGCAAGTGTGAAATAAAAAATAAAAAAAATCACATGAAATATGATTTTTACAAATCCATTTCGAGCTACATTCATATGTGGTTTGAAATTCTACTCAAATTTTGCATTTCTTGAATACGGTTTTAGTCTAACTGCCCTGATCGTATTTCACATGTTTTATGTCACTATAGTTTTTTGCATATACCTACCAACGCAACGTCATTGCCATGGAAACCAATGCAGATTTTCCGGAAAATGAAAGAGTGGCATAGGACATACAAATTGGATCTGGGGCCGTATTCACACAATATTTTATCTTTTTTTTTTTTTTTATCTTATTAAGTTGATGAGACCAACTTTTACTAAGAAATAGAGAGAAGTCTTAAGCTAAGAGTAAGGGTTGACCTCGTTGTTATGGATGATGTCAACACACTAACTAACTATGACCACAGGAGGAGTCCCTGTCAGTGATTTAATCATAGAAACATTTTTTTTTTTTTTTTTGCCATATTCAAATAAAGGTTTTTTTAAAAAAATGTTGCCATATTCAAATAAAGGGTTTAAAATAAAAATGTTGTCATATTTTGTGTTAATTAGCCACACCTGCAACTCATTCACCCAGCATTTGGACTCGCATATAAGCAGAGGTGGGTAGTAACAAAGTACATTTACATTGTTACATTTACTTGAGAATTTTTTTGGGAAATATTTGGGTACTTTATCTTGAGTACATTTCTAATGAAATAACTGTACTTAAACTGTGTTACTCTGGGGGACATTCCTCTCGTTACTCGTTACTATATTAATGCAATACATGTTAAGAAATACATATAGTTTTCTACATTTCTCTTTTTTTCTGGGGAATGAGCGATGCCCCATTCACAAATGAATCACTCTTTTGAGTCGATTTTGTTCAAAAACTTGATCAAACAAGTTGGCAAAACTGTCTAAATTGGTTCGCAAATCAGAATTATTTGTTCAGTTTCCTTCACGCACTGTCTAAAGCGGTTTCTCGTCGTAACAGGAAATTCAATTCATTCAGGTATTACATTTTAAAACCAAACAGATAATTACGCTAAGTACACGATACCACAACTACAAAGTATGATATTACCAGTTTTTAGGACATATACCTTAATTTATACATTAAATAAGCTGCATTGTTCACAGAGTATGAAATGAACACCCGCCAACCCACAGTAATTTGTGGGTTTTGCGCAGTGGAGGCGACCTGTTTGTCTTGAAAATAAATGCCTTTGCTTAGACAGTTAAGTAGTTTACATGCGCCTGCAGCAATATACATTTGATTACATTTTGGAGAACAGATGGAAGAAGATCCATCAATGTGCTTTTGATCGTTGTTTGCAGTCAGATGTTCAGTAGCAGTTATGAGCGTGAGAACATGTTAAGAGTTTTCACTCTTTCTGTCTAATAATCCAAATGTATAATAATAATGCTGGTCTCTTCTGTGTTTGTTGCAAAGATATATACAGTGAAGACTGGGTGGCCAGAGTGGCTGGGGACTGGAGTGGAGGCTGAGGAGAAATCGAGGGACTGACAAAACATGGCGAATCCTGTACAGATGTGTGGAGAGGGAGGCTGGACGGGATCAGCGAGTCCAAAACATAGCAGACAAGATCGGCTGGTTTTAATGGGTGTAGGGAATCATCCTCTCCAAAGTCAAAATAATTGTTCATGGTGGTTGCCAGAAACTCACTCTCAGTGGCGGGAGTGTGATCGGGGCTCTATTCTGCACCCTCTAACTCCTCACACACCTGGTCAGATAAATGAGGCTCATGCTCCGGGGCAATGTCTTGCTCAGTCGTTCCTGTCAGCGCTGGCTTATGCATCGCAGTGGAGGCGGGCTCTCTGTCTGTAGTGTGCACATGCTGCCGCTCCACACTATCTGATGGTTTCTGGCTGGGCACTGGGTCGGTAGTAGGGCTGGTGATTGGCGATCCACACAATACCAGCACCCACTCTACAAATGCGGTGAATCTCCCTCGAGGTCCCTCCCAGGACAACTGGGCCTTTGTAGAGGTGTTGATTCCCGTGAGAAGGGATGAGCAAAGGCAGTCATCCGGGTTGTGCGACTGGTAAGAAAGGTGGAGGAATTCCTCCAAATGTTCCTCGAGAGAGCAATCTCCATGCTCAAGGCACAAGAGGCGAAAAAAGGACTGTCCATAGTGATGGGGAAAATCAAAATCAAAAACACTCATACAAAAAAAGGAAAAAAAGAAAGAAATGCTGCGTGGCGCAGTATATATCACATTCTAGGTCCGGTCTTCTGTTACAATACGCTGTTTATAAACACATGAGGATTAAGATGAGGATGACGATTCCAAAAAGTCTTTAATTCAACACACAGGCAATTAAAACACTGATTGTGATGGCAAATCAAATTAGTAACCATAGTGACTAACACAGGCAGGGAAATGGTGCAAATGCTAACAAAGTTCAAACTGAACTGAAAAGTTTAAAATCAGTAATTGTAGCCCAAATGGATATGAAACTGTATTCTAACATATTAATAAAGAAAATAAACCTCCATCCCTACCGAAGCTTTTTCTTTTACACTCACATTTAACCCTTTGACTTGTACGATCACACCGGTGTCAAGTCAAGTCAAGTCAAGTTTATTTATATAGCGCTTTTCACAATACAGATTGTATCAAAGCAGCTTCACAGTATTAAATTAAAATAATACATCAATGCTTGTTTCTAGTGGAAAACGTCCACGTTTGGTAATGCTGATCAATAGTATTGTTGATTGATTAATTAAAATAAATATCCCCAAATATCCCCAACTGAGCAAGCCAAAGGCAACAGTGACAAGGAACCGAAAAACTCCATCAGGTGACCTAATGGAGAAAAAAAAACCTTGGGAGAACCCAGGCTCAGTCGGGGGCCAGTTCTCCTTTGGCGTTTTTATGAACTAGAGGTCGGATTTAACTATAAGATTAAAAGTATTATATGAATGCCTGGCTGAAGAGATGCGTCTTTAATCTAGTTTTAAACTGGGAGAGCGAGTCTGAGCAACGAACAGTATCAGGAAGACTATTCCAGAGTTTTGGAGCTAAATGTGAAAATGCTCTCCCTCCTTTGGTGGATCTGGATATCCTAGGTATGACCAAAAGTCTCAAATTTAGTGATCTTAAAGAGCGCGATGGATTATAGGGTGATAAAAGATCCGTTAAATAGACTGGAGCTAAGCCATTTAGGGCTTTATAAGTCAGTAGCAATACCTTGTAATTAATATGGAACTTTATAGGTAACCAATGTAGTGATGATTAAATTGGTGTTATATGATCATATTTTCTTGATCTAGTAAGAACTCTAGCGGCGGCATTTTGGACCAACTGTAGCTTGTTTAATGAGGACGCAGGACAACCGGCCACCAAAGCATTACAGTAATCTAGTCTTGAGGTCATGAACTATTTTTTCTGCATCAGAAACTGATAGCATGTTACTTAGCTTAGCAATGTTTCTAAGGTGAAAAAAGGCTGTTCTTGTAACATATGAAATATGATTTTCAAAAGACAGGTTGCAGTCTAGTATAACACCCAGGTCTTTTACTGTAGAGGATAAAGTAACAGGACATCCTACTATGTTAAAGTTGTAGTGTGAGAGGTTTTGTGGGCGGTTTTTTGAACCGATGATTAGTGTCTGGATTTCTTTTATTAAATCCTCTGTCTTGTCTGGATTTAATAAAAGAAAATTGCGCGTCATCCAATCTTTTATATCTTTAACACACTCTGTCAATTTGGATAATTTAGCGTTTTCATCTGGCCGTGATGAAATATAGATTTGAGTGTCATCAGCATAACAATGGAAACTAATTCCATGTTTCCTTATAATATTTCCAAGTGGCAGCATATATATTGAGAATAACAGAGGGCCTAACACAGATCCCTGCGGCACTGCATAGTTTACTGGAGTTTTCTCCATTTAAATAGACAAAATGGTAGCGGTCAGATAAGTATGATCTGAACCAACTTAATGCTTGTCCTTGAACACCAGTATAATTTTGTAGTCGATCTAAGAGTATTGTGTGATCTATAGTATCGAACGCAGCACTAAGATCAAGTAAAACTAGTATTGAGATACAGCCTTGGTCAGATGCTAAAAGTAAATCATTTGTAATTTTAACGAGCGCAGTTTCAGTGCTATGATGCGGTCTGAATCCAGACTGAAACTTTTCATAGATGTCATTTTCTTGCAAGAAAGAGCCCAGTTGAGCGGACACCACTTTTTCTAGTATTTTAGACATAAAAGGAAGATTTGAAATGGGTCTATAATTTGCTAGATTATGCGGGTCTAATTGTGGTTTCTTAATGAGAGGTTTTATAACTGCCAGTTTAAATGTTCTTGGAACATGACCTAAAGATAAAGATGAGTTAATAATATTGAGGAGAGGCTCTTCCACTATAGGTAACACTTCTTTCAGTAGTTTAGTTGGTACAGGATCTAATAAACATGTTGTTGTTTTAGATGAAGTGATACGTTTATTTAACTCTTTTTGTTCTATAGTTGTAAAGCACTGTAATTGTTCTTGCGTCGTGATAACTGAGGCTGAATTATAAGGCGCGATTGAGGATTGAACGTTTACAATTGTGGTTCTGATGTTTTTTATTTTCTCAGTGAAGAACTTCATGAAATCATTACTACTAAACTGTAACGGAATATTTTGTTCAGGTGACATCTGTTTATTTGTTAGTCTAGCCACGGTGGTAAATAAAAACCTAGGATTGTTTTGGTTGTTTTCTATTAGTTTGCGGAGGTGCTCAGCCCTGGCCGCTTTTAGGGCCTTTTTATAACGTGACATACTGTCTTTCCATGCGATTCTAAAGACATCTAAATTAGTTCGTTTCCATTTACGCTCTAAATTACGGGTTTCTCTCTTTAGAACATGCGTAGTATTGTTGTACCATGGTGCTTTACTTTTCTCTCTGACCTTTTTTAATCTAATGGGTGCAACAATATCCAATTTTCCAGAGAGAATGGTGCTCATAGTGCTAGTTAATTCCTCTAGTTCATCTGTTTGTTTGGGTTCATTGAGCAGCTGAGACAGATCAGATAAGCAGTTTGAAAAATTATCTACGGTGGATGGAAGGATTGTTCTGCCTGATCAATAACGCGGTGCAGCATGATATATTACAGGAGTACGTAATATGCAAGTTACCATGTAATGGTCAATGACATCATCACTTTGTGGAATGATATCTATATCGGTTGGATCGGTTCCATGTGATATAATTAAATCGAGTGTATGATTAAAACGATGAGTTGATCCGGTAACGTTTTGCTTGACCCCAAAGGAGTTTAATAAATCTGTAAACGCAGCCCCTAACGCATCATTTGGATTATCTACGTGTATGTTTAAATCTCCAACAATTAATGCTTTATCGACATTGACTGATAGGTCTGAGAGAAAATCTGCAAACTCTTTTAGGAAATCAGCGTAAGGCCCAGGTGGTCTATATACGGTAGCCAAGGCTAGAGATAATAGGGAAGTTTTTCTAACATCTAAGAGCGTAACATTTAGTACAAGTACTTCAAACGAAATAAACTTATAACCCGTTTTCTGAGTAACATTGAGAATATCTCTATAGATTGTTTGCAACACCGCCGCCACGACCAATCAGACGGGGCTCATGCTTATAGGAGTATCCTGCTGGGGTAGACTCATTTAGACTGAAATAATCATTTGGTTTAAGCCAGGTTTCAGTAAGGCAAAGTACATCGAAGCTATTATCTGTGACTATTTCATTTACAATAACTGCCTTAGGTGTGAGTGATCTAATGTTTAGAAGACCTAGCTTTAGAAATTGTTTTTGTTTACTAATAGCAACATTTTCTGTTTTAATAACAATTAGATTTTTCCTAGATCCTGCAGTAAATGTATTATTTGATCTCATTAAACGAGGAATAGACACAGTTTCTATGCAATGTTCTACACTAGTATTTATATCAGTTAAATTGGTGCAGCAGAGACTATGATTTGGACTTTTGGTTACTAGTCAAAAGGTATTTAACATTTTGGAGATGTTATCCGACAGAAGATCCGCTCCGAATCTGCTTGGGTGTAAGCCATCAGCACAGAAAAGCCTAGGATGCTCCCAAAACAGATTCCAATTATTTACAAAGAGCAGTTTCTGCTCATTGCACCATGACATTAACCATTCATTTAGCGCTAATAATCTACTAAACTTTTCATGTCCTAGTCGGTACGTGGGAAGCGGTCCTGACACTATGATCGTTGTTTCAGGCGATGTGCTGCGTACCGTATCGATCAGATTCCTGAAGTCTTTCTTCAGAATCTCCGTCTGGCGCAGCCTGATGTCGTTCACTCCCGCGTGCAGGACCACAGTTCTGACGCGCTTGTCAGCGTTCAGAATCTCGGGAATGCGAGCAGCGATTTCAGAAACACGAGCAGCAGGAAAGCAGTGACTGTGCACCTTACTTTTACCTAACGTAGCGTGTACGTGCCGAACGATGGAATCGCCGATGATCACAGCATCGCGTTCTGTTTCGTGAAGAGGGGAGAAGCGGTTTTGGGTGGATATCTCGAAAACCGGGAGGGTCGGAGAGAGTCTTCTTGGTCTAGACCTGACTCGCGTCTTCCGCTGCGGAACCATCCAGGCTTCGTGGTGGCGTGTTGGAGCCGGAGTGAACGAGACCATGGCTGATCGCGACCTCGGCGCACGGGACCAATGTTGAGTAACGCACGGAGTAGACGAGGTCATAGTTAGCGGGTTAGTAACGTTAATCACTGATTTGTGTGCATCGGCGCGTGATGTTTCAAGAGCTAAACGCCGGTCTATCAGCTCGGCTTGTCTCACTAAAAGGTCGTGGATCTGTTTCTCAACAGCTTCCAGCTCAGACTGTAGTGCGTGAAGCTCAAATGTGTCCTCACCTGCACCAAAAGGTAGACTACTTACATCTGATATATTCGCCATTTTAACAGATGGACAGTAAGTTAGCAACGACGCTACCAGTGATGCTATCAATATTAAAGGGATAGTTTGCCCAAAAATGATATTTAAGCCATGATTTACTCACCCTCAAGCCGTTCGAGATGCATATGTCAATCTTTTTTCAGACGAACACATTTTCAGTTATTTTAGAAAATGTCTTAGATCTTTCAGTGGTTATAATGTGAAGCAATGGGGTCCACAACGTTGAAGTCCCAAAATGTGCATGCATCCTTCACAAAAATAATCCATCCGGCTCCAGGGGGCTAAACGAAGGCCTTCTGAGGGTAATCCGTGCGGTTTTGTCGTAAAAATATACATATTTAAAACTTTATAAACGAAAATAACTGGCTTCCGGTGGCGGTCGGCGCGCGTTCATGGAGATGGTGGCTGGCGTATAACGTAGGACGTAGCGCAGGAATCGTTGTGACGTAGAACGAACGTGACAGCGGAGCCAGAGAGCAGAGCAAAACAAAACTCAACGTTCGTTCTACGTCACAACGCTTCCTACGCTACGTCCTACGACATACGCCAGCATCCATCTCCATGAACGCGCGCCGTATGCATCTCGAACGGCTTGAGGGTGAGTAAATCATGGCTTAAATATCATTTTTGGGCGAACTATCCCTTTAATACTAATTTATGACTGAAGTCTTGGATATAATCCGTCTTTTTAGTGGTACGGGTGTAGAGTAGACGCACGATAGGCGAAAAAAATTTTTTGTTTGTAAGTGAGTGTGGAGAAGCCGTGATCCACAGGAGTAACCTATAAGAGTTTCCGGCGTTGGATCACTAATAGGCTTGAGACGCGTCTGCTCAACAGTCCGCGTTGTAACTATGAGGTTTGAGCAGCAGTGCTTCTCAGTGAGGAAAAGTAGAAAATGTTCGTTGTAAGTGAGTTTAAAGAGAAAAATCAAGAATTATAAATCAAATCGATGGAGCTCCAAAGACAACAACACGTTCAGACGCGACGCATGCGGTGTGATCAGTCTTGGCTGGTCCCTGGAGCGCACGATCACACCGGTGTGATTAGAACGGTCAGTGCATCACGTGATCAACTTCTAAATTCAAATGTGCTTTCGCACTTTGAATGGCGCTGAGCCAGAGAAGGACATGCTCAGTGCTTTTTATATATCACAACTATTCAGTGTTTTCGACCCAAAATAATTTAATTTTATGTTTCAGTCATTTAAATACACATAAGTACTAGCAAAAAAATGCATTTAAAGTTTGTTAAATACACACTGATGTCTATGGAATCGGCAATGATAATCCTTTCTATTATAATTTGACATGTTTTATTCATATCAGATACACATTGTATAAGTAACTATAAATTGTACTCTATTCTTCTCCAACTTCACCGGCCACTTACTTTCATGTATTACGGGAGAAGTGGATGAATTGACGTTGTAAATCCAACAGATCTGATTCTCTGAACTGTGGTGCGAACTAACATGGTGGCGCCCAATCACTAATTGCAGTGATTGACTGTCTACCTCAGATTTATTTAAAAAATAAATGGAATTCTTCTTTATTGTTGTATTCAGGTGTTTAAAAACATTTATTTACTGGTGTCACAAGACAGCCTGTTTCAGACTGCTTCAATACTGACTGCAAACACTTAAATAAATAAATTCCTCCACTGAAATTTTGTGCCACCTCAGATGACATATATTTTGGTCTTTGTGTTGAGCTCACACTGTGAATATGTTTATTTTTTTATTACATTTTTTTTGGTTAAGACCCATTTCTCAGAGGTGGTTTAACCACCCATTACAAGTAAAGAGAGATAAGATGACAGTCTTCATTTCAGGTCAAATTCACACTTGTGACAATTTATATAATAATCAATTTCTGAGAGTATAGCATGTTATAGCATTATATTTGTGTCTTTCAAGTTTAGTTTAAATGTAGTGAATTTAGACATTAATTGGAAATACACTACATGGTCGACAGTATGTAAACACCTGTATGTACCCTTACTGAATATTTAATTATATATGCTACTATAACAGACTTTCTGCTAGATGTTTGGTGGTGTTATTTACCACCAAACTTTCAAGTAGGCACATGACATTCAGGCAGGTAGGGTTCCTCTTCCTCTGGCATTGGCCTAACCCATATTCATCCGTCTGACTGCCAGATGTTGAAGCGTGATTCATCACTCTAAAGATTGTGTTTTCACTGATTCAGAGATCAATGTTGGCATGCTTAACACCACTCCAAGTGACACTCGGTATTGTGACTGGTGATGTGATGCTCACTTGCATTTGCTAGCAAACCTGTAAATGAAGATGTCAGCTATCAGTTTTTGTGTTCCTGTGTTTGGAGCTCAATAGTGAGCTGCAATTGAGAAAAGGTGTTTTTTACATGCAATACTTGTGTGCTCTACCACTTCATGGCTGTGAATTATTTGAGCTAAAGTGTTGTTCTCAATATTTTTTATGCTTGTTTTAGTTTTTTAGCTGTTTTGTTTTCATGGCAATGAAGTTATAAAATTGGATATATACTACCGGTCAAAAATTTGGAGTCAGTACTATTTTTTTTATATTAAAAAAAAAAAAAAAAAAGTCTGTTATGCTCACTAAGGCTAGAATAAATCAATAATAAATCAAAGACACAGTAAAACATTAATATTGTTAAAAACAACAGTGTTCTAATTTAATATTTTAAAATGAAATTTATTCCTGTGATGGTAAAGCTGAATTTTCAGCATCCATTACTCCAGTCTTCAGTGTCACATGATCCTTCAGAAATCATTATAATATGCTGATTTGCGGCTCAAGATTTTTTATTTTTTATTATCAGTATTAACAACAGTTCTGCTTTTTAATGAAGAAAGTTAAAATGCATACTTGCTGAGTAAAAGTATAGCCTATTGAAAGTAACATACATATTGTTTACATCCATTCACTTTCGTAGTAGGGGCCTCTCTGTTACTTAGATATTTGATTTTTCAAGTTAAAATATACATATTTTTTGTGACAATCAACATTATGCCTGAAGCCACTGTCGATTGAACCTGGAATATATAGTCTTGCTTATTATATATTGCCTTTAATGTCACAGTGGCAAAAAAAAAAGAAAAAAAAGTCAACACTTGGAACTGTGTATCCACATAAACCAAACATAATATAAGGAATGTTTTCCATTAATATCTTTCTGTTTGAATCCTTGTGAGATGTCATTCCATCTATCAGACTGGAGCCATTTGCCCCAAACTAAAGAGGAAAAACACTCAGAATAAACCATTATGCTCTCAAAGCACATTACTCATTATTTGATAGAGCACCTGAAGAACTTCAGCCATGCGTCATGTCCAGATTACTAAACGGCGTCAGTGCATATACTTTTTCCAAGAAAATACATTTTTCTCTCCACTTTTAGACATACACTTGTGAACTTCCCTTAGTACATTTTGAAGTGTGTTCAACTTCATCAAGAAGACAAGGGAGGTTTATTTGGACAGACCATTGACCCCTCGATTTTGACTGAGGGAGCAAGTCTACTCGTATGTACACTTCAGGCTGATCCATATACCACAATGGATTAATTGAAAGATACTCAGAATAATCAAAGATCTAAATTAAATCAAAATCAATATTTATGATTATTTTCTAATAAGAAACACAATCTAAATTTGATTATCGTTTGAAACTGGAGTCAGATTAAGCGTAGAGCTAAAGTAATATTGAAACTAAATTCTAATAAATAAAGTGAACTAAAAGACATACACACATTATACCTTCGCCCACACCATTTGATTCTACCATTGGGCCAATGGGTAGCCCTTACAAGCTCCACCTATTACACCCAGATTACATTACGATGGGGGGAGCTGGACGTCAAGCTCCACCTATTGGCTCTGCGGTGAGCAACCTCTCGCCAAACACAAGACTGCTTAAATTTATTGACACATTAGAGTGACAAAGAAACATGCATTAATGAGAAAATAAAGTGTGTGACATGCATGATTGTTAAAAAAAGTTAAAGGGATAGTTCACCCCAACATTTTGTCATTACTTACTCATCCTCAAGTTGTTCCAAACCTGTATGAGTTTCTTTCTTCTGTTGAATACAGAAGAAGATATTTTAAAGAATGTTGGTAACCAGAGAGTTGACGGACCCCATTGACTTCCATAGTATTTTTATTTTTTTCCTACTATTGAAGTCATAGGGGTCCATCAACTGGCTGGCATCAACAACATTCTTAAAAATATCTTTCTTCTGTGTTCAAAGTGGTTGTCATCGAGGAATAACATACCACTGGATGGCACGATTGACCAATCAGAATCAAGTATTCCACATTACTTAATAAGCAGGATAATGTACATCCAGCCGGTTATATCTCCGAATAATCCCTTTCATTATCCCTTAATTCAATGCTACTGTTAAATAGACCTGCTGTAGCCTACCTGAAAAACTTAAAGGATTGTTTATTTCATTTATTTATTTTATTGTATTTGTCATATTGTTTGTTACTTGCATCTTTGTTCTGATTATTAATAATTAATTAACATACAATAGAATAACAAATAACTATATCACAATATTGATTATTGAAATTACTCATATCCTATTGTTCAGATACTTTTCCTGTTGTTTTAGGTCTCTGTCATGGTATCGGTTCAGTAGTTTTATTGAGATATTTTAGTCAGGTATCATATCGATAATTTTAGTATCGTGACAACACAGTGTGCAACAATAAGCAATGATGAACGAAATGGAGGGAAGTCAGTGAGGAAGGGCATACAAAAGTGGACTTAAACAAACACTTGGAAAGATATCAGCCAGCCAGTTCATTACCTGTTACATTCCTTTTTCTTTCTTTTTTTTTTTTTTTTTTTGCATTGGCTCCCAGTTAAATTCCGTGTAAATTTAAAATTTTTACTTTTAACTTACAAAGCACTTAACAACTTGGCTCCTTCATATCTTAGATCTTGTTCATATACATATCACATTTTCCCACATTTTAAGATCGGCTTCTGCACTTACACTTGTTCTTCCACGCACTCTGACAACTTCTATGGGGTCACAAACTTTTGGTTATGCAGCTCCCCATTTATGAAACTCACTTCCTGTAGAAGTTTGCAACAGTTCTAGTCTTTCGGTCTTTAAATCTCGTCTTAAAACTTATCTGTTTAGGCAGGCTTTTATGTGATTTAATGTTTCTTGCTGTACTGGTTTTATTGTTTAATGTCATTGCTTTTATGGATTTTGTAAGGTGTCCTTGAGTGCCATGAAAGGCACCTATAAATAAAATGTAATATTATTATTTTCTCGCTTTTTGGAATGTGTCTTTTATGCATATATATGTCACTGCAGGTGTTCCCTTTCAAGGGAACTCGCGTTGCGTCGAGAATGACGCTATGGGGAACGCTTTGCGTGATGACGTCTTGAAGCACATGTAAAATCAGTCCAATGGTGTGGCGGAACGTCAGAGGCGGGTGACGTCACGTACCAGGAAGCTATAAAAGCCGGCCTGAAACAGAAAACGAAAGCTTTCTGAGTCTTCAGTCGCGCTCTGTGTTGAAATCTGTCCTTGTTATTTGGTGTTGTCTGTCTATATATATATATATTCAGTATGGCGAGCAAGCAGCAGTTTAGAGTGTGTGTTCATCCTTGCCCGCGTTATATAACGGGAGGTGATACTCACACTCTTTGTGTTGTTTGTTTGGGAGAGGAGCATGCCCAGTCAGCACTCGAGGGTGGTGACTGTGTGCATTGCTGTGCGCTTCCATTGCGTACGCTCCGATCCCGCTTGGCTCGGTTCAATCCCGACCACGTTCCCCAGGGCTCGGGTCCCGCCGCGGCTGAGGCTCGGCGGCGATCTCAGACCTGGGGTTCGCAAATGGATCTGTCAGTGGATGTTGAGACGGGCTCTGCCTTATCTCAGCCTCTTACTGACAGATCCAGTGCCTCTCATCAGGGTGTGGAAGCACGCGCGGCGGTTTCTTCCCCCCCGATAGAGGCACCAGTACTGCAACTATCCAGCCCTGAGGAGTTGGATGTTGTGAGTATTGAAGCTGAGTCTGAGGATTCGCCACCTCAGTCTCATGCGTTTGAGGAACTGCTCGATGTCATTACTAGAGCTGTTGACAGACTGTCTATTGAGTGGCCAGAAGATAGGCAGGACGTTCGTTCGAAAAGTAAGCTCGACGAACGCTTCCTGCCATCTCGTGCGCAGCCCCAGCGCAGGAGCCTGCCGTTTTTCCCCGATCTCCACACCGAGGTGTCGAGATCGTGGGCGAAACCAGTGTCTCACAGAGTTTATACACCACAAACATCTCACTACTCCTCAATATCTAAATATAAAGAGTATGGTTATGGGGAGATGCCGAAGGTGGAAGAGACGCTTGCGGGCTATCTCTCTCCAGCAACGGCATCTTCTCTGAAAGCTCCTACACTTCCCTCTAAGCCAGTTAAAGTAACATCTTCCCTGGTTCATAAATCGTATGCAGCCGCTGGTCAAGCTGCAGCGTGTCTGCATACGATGTCCATTTTACAAGCCTATCAGGCTGAATTATTGGGGGATTTGGAGGAGGGCGGGGGAATTAGTCCTGACACAGTGGCCGAACTTCGCAGAGCCACAGATTTGTCTCTCAGGGCCACCAAGGAGACCGCTAAATCTATGGGGCGGTCTATGGCAGCCCTGGTGGCCACTGAGAGGCATCTGTGGCTCAATCTAAGTGATATCAAGGATAAAGAAAAGCATGTTCTCTTAGATGCTCCGGTCTCCACTGTTGGTCTGTTTGGTGATGCAGTTAGTGTTGCGGTAGCAAAATCACAAGAAGCCGCTAAGCAAGCTGCTGCTCTCCAGAAACTTCTCCCCCGCCGTTCTTTCTATGAGGCTGCTGAGCGGGAGCAGCCTCACTCCTCTAGAAAGAGCGCTGAGCACCGTGCCACTCAGAAACAGAGCGTGTCCTCCCGTGCTCCCCCACAAAAATCTCGGGGACACGGAGGGCGCGCTCAAACCCAGCAGTCCTCGAGGGGTAAAGCGGATCTGCGGACCGTTATTACCGCCAAGAAGGCTGCTGGGAAGAAATCCTGACGTCCGAGGGCTCAGGACTAATGAGGGTAGTCCCCCCCGAAGCAGAGCGGTTAACACCTCTTTTTACGGTGCCCGTCTCTCTTCGGTACCCTCAGGGGACCGTTCTGCCAACCCTGCCGCCTCCGGTGTTACAGGGCGCAGCGGTCTCCGGCGAGCACATATCTCAAGGACCACCCGGAAACGTAGTGGCCTCGGGATGCCCGCCCCCTCCGAGGAGGGTGTTAGAGCAGTCTGTTCGATCGTTCCCTGCCGGTGCGCCGTTACAGGGTGACGAATTGACTGCTCAACAACAACAAAATCCAGAAACCAGTCTCGAGAGGCTGGTACCTCTAGTAGAATCTTTGACAGCGTGGAAGCTACTGTCAAATGTTTCTCGTTGGGTCCTGCAGACCGTGGAAAAAGGGTATCAGATACAATTCAAAAAACGCCCACCTCGGTTTATGGGGGTCCTGCCCACAGTGGTGGGCCCCGAGCAGGTTCTGGTCATGGAACAGGAAGTGAACACTCTGTTAGAGAAAGGGGCCATAGAATATGTACCTCCCTCCGACAGGGAAACCGGGTTTTACAGCCGGTACTTCATTGTTCCGAAAAAGGACGGGGGATTGCGTCCCATTTTAGATCTTCGAGTTCTGAACGATTCAGTCATGCAGCTCAAGTTCAAAATGTTAACATTGAGACAGATCGTGCCACAGATCAGGTCCGAGGACTGGTTTGTCACGATAGATCTCAAGGACGCATATTTCCATATTTCCATCCGTCCGTGTCATTGGAAGTTCCTGAGGTTTGCTTTCGGGGGCAAAGCATACCAATATCGTGTTCTTCCATTCGGCCTAGCTTTATCACCCCGCACTTTCACCAAATGCATGGATGCAGCTCTGGCGCCGCTGCGCCTCCAGGGTATTCGCATCATGAACTACATCGACGATTGGTTGATTTTAGCTCAGTCGCATCAGTTGGCGGTTCAACATCGAGATGTTGTTCTCACCCACATGAAAGAGCTGGGGTTACGGCTGAACGCCAAGAAGAGTGTGCTTTCTCCACTCCAGAGGACCACTTTTTTAGGCGTGGTTTGGGACTCAGTGTCGATGCAGGCGCGCCTGTCACCGCCACGTATAGAGTCCATCCTTGCAGCTGTGAAAAGTGTAAAGCTAGGCCAGCTACTCACTGTCAAACAGTTCCAGAGACTGTTGGGTCTCATGGCAGCAGCTTCCAACGTGATACCTTTTGGACTGCTGCACATGAGGCCCCTGCAGTGGTGGCTCAGGACCAGGGGGTTTTCCCCGAGGGGCAACCCATTTCGCACAATCAAGGTCACGCGGCGATGCTTACGTGCCCTGGTTATGTGGAAGAAACCTTGGTTCCTGTCCCAGGGCCCAGTGTTGGGAGCTCCTTGTCGTCGCAAACTGCTAACGACGGATGCTTCCCTCACGGGTTGGGGAGCGATCCTGGAGGGTCGCTCATCTCAAGGTCTGTGGGAAGACCATCATCGTTCCTGGCATATCAATTGCCTAGAGATGTTAGCTGTCTTCCGGGCTCTGAGGAGCTTTATCACAGATCTCAGGGGACACCATGTGTTAGTACACACGGACAACACGTCGGTAGTCGCCTATATCAACCACCAAGGGGGTTTGCGCTCGCGCCCGTTATCCAACTTGGCACGCCATATCCTCTTGTGGTCCCAGGGGAAGTTACTGTCACTCAGGGCAGCTTACATCCCCGGGGTCCAGAATATAGGAGCAGACACTCTGTCGAGACAGGGGCCGAGGCCCGGGGAATGGAGGCTCCACCCCGAGGTGGTGGAGCTGATATGGAGGGAGTTTGGCCAAGCTCAAGTGGATCTGTTTGCGTCTCGAGAGACGTCTCACTGTCCACTTTGGTTCTCCCTCACGCATCCAGCTCCTCTGGGACTGGATGCTATGGTGCAGACGTGGCCGAGGCTACGTCTGTACGCTTTTCCCCCAGTTGCTCTGCTCCCGGGAGTTCTGGAGAGAGTTCGCAGGGACCGGGTTTGCCTGCTTCTTATAGCCCCGCGCTACCCGTCAGGAGGGACCTTCTGTCCCAGGCGGAGGGCTCGATATTTCACCCCCGCCCAGGACTGTGGAACCTGTGGGCTTGGCCTCTGAGGGGGCCCAGCTCATAGAGTCAGGTCTCTCAACTGAGGTTGTGGAGACCATTCTACAGTCCAGAGCTCCCTCCACGAGGAAACTTTATGCCCTGAAGTGGAGAGTCTTCACTTCTTGGTGTAGTGACCGTCGGTTGGATCCAGTCAACTGCCCAATTGGTACAGTTCTGGAGTTCCTGCAGGACCGGTTCACTGCAGGTCTGACCCCGTCCACCTTAAAGGTTTATGTGGCGGCCATAGGTGCTTACCACATTCCTTTGGGTGGAATGTCTGTGGGGAAAGACCCTTTGGTATCTCGTTTCCTTCGTGGCACTTGGAGGCTGAGGCCTGCAGTTCGCTCTAGGGTGCCACCATGGGACTTGTCCATTGCATTACAAGGCTTGTCCCTGGCCCCCTTTGAGCCCATTGAGGAGGTTCCTGAGAAGTTTCTAACTCTGAAAGCTCTTTTCCTTCTGGCTATTTCTTCTCTCAAGAGAATTGGGGATCTTCAAGCATTGTCGGTTGCTCCGTCATGCTTAGAGTTTGCTCCGGGTATGGTGAAAGCTTTTCTACATCCGAGACCGGGTTATATCCCCAAGGTCCCCACTAATGTGGTCAGACCTATTGTTCTGCAGGCCTTTTGTCCTCCTCCTTTTCAGAATGCGGACCAGGAGGCTAATAATTTGCTTTGCCCAGTTCGGGCGTTAGACGCTTATGTCCACAGAGCTGCCCTGTGGCGTAAAAGTGATCAATTATTTGTGTGCTTTGGGTCTCCTAACAAGGGAGGTCCAGTGTCTAAGCAGAGGATGAGCAAGTGGGTGGTCGAGGCTATCTCACTTGCTTATGAGGCGGCTGGGCAGCCTTCTCCTATGGCTGTCCGGTCCCATTCTACAAGGAGTATGGCGGCCTCTAAGGCCCTTATATCAAGAGTATCATTACAGGACGTTTGTGATGCGGCAGGCTGGTCCTCACCGCACACTTTCGTCAGGTTCTACTCTCTGGATCTAGACTCTGCTCCAGGGTCTCATGTTTTGTCTTCCTAGTGCTGCTCACCAGATTTCACACGGGACAGACACTTGTAGCTATGGAGGCGTTGGTATAGACGTTCCCCATAGCGTCATTCTCGACGCAACGCGAGTTCCCTTGAAAGGGAACGCCTCGGTTACGACTGTAACCTCGGTTCCCTGAAGAGGGAACGAGCGTTGCGTCGCCCTGCCATATCTCCTTCATGCCTGTCAGCCCGACTTCAGACTATACGAAGCTTTCGTTTTCTGTTTCAGGCCGGCTTTTATAGCTTCCTGGTACGTGACGTCACCCGCCTCTGACGTTCCGCCACACCATTGGACTGATTTTACATGTGCTTCAAGACGTCATCACGCAAAGCGTTCCCCATAGCGTCATTCTCGACGCAACGCTCGTTCCCTCTTCAGGGAACCGAGGTTACAGTCGTAACCGAGGCGTTTTCCTGCTGTCTCCAGATGAGCTGTTAACCAAACGCTGGGAAGTGTGCATGTTTAACTTTTCAGAACATAGTGTAATTATTTGTTCTCTCTTCAAAGAGGGAGTAATAGGCTTACATTATCCATATGTGGAACTGTCCAGAAAACCTGGACTGTTTTCATGAAACAAAAATTTCGAAAACATCTGACTGCTTCAGTGTCACATTAAAGCAAGACACAATTCTTAATGTAAAAATAAATCTTTTTTTTTTCTTTTCCTTTTGCTGTTATTTTGTACTTCGTATAGAATAATTTGTGGTTCTTTTTTTCCCCAAATCATCCCATTTGTGAAAAAAAAAAAAGATTTATGATGCCAACAGGCATGCTTGAATGTTTCTTTACAGATCCTAAAAAGGGGGCCAGTAGGTAAAATACAAAAAGTTAAGAAAACACATTTTTGTTTAGTGTGTTAGTAGGACAGTTTTAAAAATATATATATTTAGTCATGTTTACAAATTATTACATGTATTACATGCATTACATGTTTACTTAGTTGCTCTGAGAGGAAAATGCATATCTGTTATAGTTCAAGAGTAGTTCATCCAAAAATGTAAATTCTGTCATCATTTACTTACCTTAAGGTCGTACAAACCTGTGTGACTGACTTTCTTCTGTGGAACCAGAATACTTTTTTTTTTTTTTTTGAATGTTAGTAACCAAACTATCCCTTTAAAATTAATAAAACAGGCTGTATTAAGTACTTACTACACTAAAATGTTTTCCCCTTCTCCCTAATCGTTTCTGCCTCTCTTCTATCGTTGCCTTTGTTAGAGGCTTTCTTCAGCTAATTCCATTACACACAAGAAAATAGTTTTTTCTCTGCTGACAATATTTGACAGTAAAACCACTCCAATTAGATGAATTAAGAGATTTAACACTTCACAGATTTTCCATAGAATGGACAAATGTATCTTCATTATAACAGATTGCATTTTTTATTGGTACTTTTATTGGCATGCTTATAAACAAATTAAATTGTTTTTCATCAAAACATCATGAATTATTATGACAGTGAAAAATGCCAGAAAAAACAAAACAAACAGAATTAAATTAAGAAATCAAATCACATTTGAATCAAACTCAGAATTCTAATTATTGAGAGTCACATAGGCCTACTCGGAATTATTATTTAGCAGCACGACACACTTAAAATATATCAGAGTGCAGTATAAATACATTTGGATATTTATAATTTTGACTGGTGGGCTAAAGATGGTATGGATTTAAATATTCCAGGATTATGTAAAATATACCAAAATATGTCTTTTGAGTGATTTTGGGTTTTCCACAGTACAGAGTCACTGTGTGCAATTGTTACCTTAATGAAGTGTTTCTGCATGATTCTACCCTCAGTTTCATTGGTGCAACAAAATGTAGTTGGTACTGTTGTATTACAAATTTATTAAATGTTTAATTTAGGTTCCAATAAAATAGTATATAAACTGAGAAAGTTTAGTAGACTGATTTTAGCATTTGAGGTGTAAATGATGATTACCGAGTTTCCAGCAAGAGATTCCTGCCAGACCTGTTTTCTCTATTGTAAGTTAAATGAGTCAGATTACTGAGACTCTAACCTTTTGTCTTTAATGGCTCTTGGAGCCCGAGCCCCAGCCCCAGTCGTTGAATAGTTAGGCTGATTGGATTAGCATCTATGCGTTTGAATGGTTATGCTGATTGGATTAGGATTGGTAACACTCTAGATAGGGCGGGTTCCTAAACCTGTATACTTCATTTACATGCTTTGTTCAACCTCAATGTAAATCCCTCCCCCTAAATGTGTATAAATTGCAAGGCAACGTTCCTTAGTCAGACTTAGACTTGATGACTGCAGCTACCGACAGCTCGTGTTCTCAATAAAGAATCCTGCTGAAGAAAGAACCAAGTCTTCTGGTCTCTGCTTTGATGAAGGAAAAGTTTCCAACAGTACTCAAGAAACATTTAAAAAAAAAATATATTATCAATGTTGAAAACAGTTGCTAAATATTTTTGTGGAGACCGTGAATCTTTTTCTTTTCAGTATTATTTGATGAATAGCAAGTTCAAAAGAACAGCATTTATGTGAAATAGAAGTCTTTTTTTAAAACATTATAAATGTCTGCACTGTCACTTTTGATCAAATTGATGTCTTTGCTGAATAAGTATTAATTTCTTAAAAGAAAAAAATTGTACAGACCCCAAACTTTCGAACATTAGTGTAAAAATGTTTACTGTGCATTATCAGTGAGTCATGGCTTTTTTTGCTGAACAATGTATTAATTGTCACGTTTTGAGTTTATTTGTTCATGTTTAGAGTTTGTTTTTGATCTATTATTCTGTTCTGTTAATGTCTCTGTTTACTCAGTCTTTCCTTCATCCCCTGCCTGTTTGTCTCCTTGGTTACAGATTTGATTAGAGTTCTAGTTAGTTTCTCACTTTGTTTTCAGAGTATTTAAGCCCTGTGTTTAGTCCTGTCTAGTTGTCTGTCATCGTTTCTATTTACTGGTTGTTCTGTCCTTGTTTTTGGTATTTCTGTTTGATTTTGTTTTCAATAAAGACTGCTGCAGTATCCAGTATCATCTTTGCTGCAACCAGCCCGTGGCAAGTTAATGCAACACAGCTCATTGAAAAAAATGTACCTGTGGCAACCAATACATACATATCACTGCAGTTTCACTGCAATACACTAGATTCATAGACTTGTTTTCTCGCAGCTCCTTGCATAATTATGTTATGACCTCAAAACACTTCTTACCAAAGTGCATGATTTGTAAACGAATACATTTTGGAGTTTGCATCACCTAACCAGCTCCATATATATGTTCGGTTTTACTGACGAACTAAGCTTGCTCGGTAGCTCAGCTGGTGAATTGAACTTGTTATATGGAGAGCTCGGGTACGAATCCTGTGAAAGACGAATCACAATTTGGCCATGTCCACACTAATACGTTTTCGTTTTTTCTCTCCATTTTGGCCTTCCGTCCACACTGCGATGGTGTTTTTATTAATGAAAATGAACCTTTTTGAAAACGCTCTCCAATGTGGATGAATTTGAAACGCCATTTTCACGTTGTGGACTGTCAAAAGGGAGGTATTTAAAAATGATTACGTGAGTTTAGTTGTGACGCACAATTGTACCAATATATATTCATGTTTATATCGGTATTGTGCCTGTTATGTGCTATTCACTTTCACACTGTTGATGTTACTTTGCACACTCTTCATATCACAGTCCTGCAAAGATGACAGAAAATGTACTCACATTTGCTTATCTGCGGCAATACATGAGAGCAGTGTTTTAGACCAAACATATGGTGAGTGAATTTGCTAAATAAAATTATCCTGCCAGAAGAATTGTGCGATAACTTTTCTGTCTATATCATCTCAGTGAGCTTTTGTGAGGTTTTACACATGCGCAGTAAGGTGAATTTAGCGTTTTCCGACGTTTCAGTGTGGATGAGAGACTTTTGGAAAATGCCTGAAAAGCTAGTGTGGACGGAGAGCGTTTTTAAATGAAAACACCGTTTTCAAATGTTTTCGGATTAATGTAATGCCTTAAAGAGCTCAAAAAAAAAAAAAAAAAAGCTAAAATGCCATGGTTATGATTGCATTTTTATGTCACATTTGAATTTGTTAACACTATTGTTTAGGTTAAGGGTTTAGTGTGGGTGTACGTTATTTTAAAATTGAGCATTGAGCTTTTAACGCCACTCATAAGACATTTCAATTCAGAACTACGGTGATCCATGCACACTCTAACCTAATAAAATGTTGCCATTTTCACGTTCATCTGTTCCGGAAAAAAATGAAACTCGCTTTTAGCACCACTCACTGGACATTTCACTTTGAAACTGTCGCAAAACGTATTTTGTGTTTTGCAAAAATGTTGCCACAGGTACGTTTTTCTAATGAGCCTGGGCTGAGTTAATGTTATTATTTGTTCATATTCTAAAGAATTTAATTCATTTAATTTGTACAAAAAATGTTTTGAGACTGATGAAGTATTGCTGATCAACTTATCAAAACTCTTCCTAATACCAACAACATCAGCAACATTTGGTTTGTCATAATTTCATTATCAAAGCCAAGTTTAAGATTGGCATTATTTTTCATAATGTTTGTTTAATTGCCACTGGCTTTTGAGGGCCATAATTATTCCACATTAATTGTGTCAATATGTAGGCTACTGTGTATCTATGCAAAGTCTGGCGCTCTGCACCATTTCCATAGCAACGTTGTTTTCAACACAACTTTCAATGATTGATGACTATAGACTTATTACATGTAAATGTTTAATTAGCAGCATATTTAGCAAAAGAATCCGTTACTGTTTCACAGGATGTTCAGTTGCAGAGAGACGTGCCACGGGGAAAGTGCTGGATTTGTTTTTTATTGACCGGAACTGCTGATGTTGCTCCCTGTGGCATTGCTTTTGCACCGTGGTTTGCTTTTAGAGTAGGAGCCCTAAACCAGACAGTGACTGATAACATCAGTTACCTCTACGATTGCAATGTAAAATCTGATCTGTGCTGCTGGTTGGCAAAAAACGAATTTAGTTTGCCATGAATGACTGTTATGACAATCTCAACAAGTCTGAGGAATCTGACTGAACATGTATTTCTCTATCTCGCTTCTTTATAGAAAGGTTTTTTTGATGCTTCATGCCACAGAGGTAGATTCTGTCCCCTAATGTGATTTTGTTCTGTCTCTCAAGGTGCATGCCATTTTACAAAATAAATAATACACTCAACTAGTGTTAATGGAAGCCTACTGCATTCAAGTTTAGCCCAAATTCAGCCATGCTTGTCTTAGAACGGTCAGTGCCTCCGTCTTTTTTCTTTTTTTTTTCTCACTGTGCATTTAAAATATGCCCTTACATACTGTAGGAGTAGCAGCTCACCATGCCAAAAAGACATTATTTGTTCTTTTTCAATAGCTTCTGAGGATGTATTTTAATATGTCACAGGATAACTACAGTATAGTTGTTTCTAAGCTGAGTCTAACAATTTAACTAATGCAAATTCAGAGCGATTTTTAAATAGTACTTATGTATATGAAATTCAGGAGGACAGGATAGATTTGAAATTGTTGAGTTGTGGGAGTAAACAACAACACATTAGTGACATTGAAACTATCATTTAATGAATCAGCCTGACAAAATGTTTTAAAAGGATATATTTATGGATCTGGTCAGAAAGAAATTGCCCTTAAAGGCACACTATGTAGTTTCTGTTTTTCTCAAACAGCAACCCCTAGAGTTGCTGTGGAGTACTTGTATTTAATGTTACTGTCGTAAATACCACTCACGCAGAGCCGACTCTGCACTCTTCCGACCGCGCTTTCTTCGTTTTCTTCATCGCCTCTGCCATGATTCACATCTGAAATGTGCCCTAGTGTCTTCCATAGAAGCTGCTTCATATGTTGTTGATGTATGTGACGTCGTGCCGTAAAGCAAGTCGTGATTCTCACGAGATTTGTTGGTGGCGCCACCTCTGAAACCTGCATTGCTGGTTTTGCTATCGGGATGATTCGCCCTACTACGAGTTTGTTTACCATCTAAATGATTTCGAAGCTGTTATATTAAGGTACAAATCTTGCATAGTGTGCCTTTAAAGATAACACTGTTTAAATATTTACATCTTTAAAGGAATATAAATTATTTAAAACAAATATCCATGTCACAATCAGTCATGTTTTCGGTTTCATTTTCACAATCTTTTAGTTTGTCTTCATTATTTCCTCTGTTTCCTTTCTGGTGTCATAGGCTGTGTCTGAAATTGCCCCCTTAAATGCAATTTGTAGTGGTATCTGGAAAAAATAGTGGATGTTATCGAGTGTACTCATTATATCCCACAATGCAGCGCAATAACAAGTGTACAAAGGTTGTATGCTCAATTACAAGAGAACACCCATAATCCACTGTGAGGATTGTGCCGAATTCCTGCATCTCGCCAGAAGATGGCGACTTCAGCTGAATCATCCATCCATCCATTTTCCAAACCGCTGGTCCACAGCGTGTACAGTGTAATATCAAACAGGTATAAATAATTTTTTTAATTGATTACTAAATTGTTTTATTAAAGTTCAGTCACTCATTGACTATGTTTACATGCAGCCAATAACCCGTTCAAAACCGGGATATTAGCAATAACCCGGTCGCTAGGGATGGGAATTGATAAGAATTTAACGATTCCGATTCCATTATCGATATTGCTTATCGATCCGATTCCTTATCGATTCTCTTATCGATTCTTATTGGGTGAGGGAATAAGTACAAATTTGTTTGTATTAACTCGCTTTAATATCTGATCAGAAGACACAGCACAGAGTATACACAAATTATGTGTAGCAACCTCAGAACAAACCTAAAAGTAGGTGAGCTACTTCTCAAAGTAAAGTCCAGGGACCTATAGCCTAGGGCAGTGTTTCTCAACCTGTGTGCCTTGAAAGATTATCAAGAAGAGTGCCTTAGGATTAGGAAATTGACAATTTTCACATTCATTGGTCCGGACAAAAAAATAAATAAAACTGCCATTTATGTGCCATAAAAACTAAAAACACAGACTGAAAACAGTTTAGGAAGAGCTTGTGTCTTTTGGAATATTAACAGTGCTCATTTGGATTAGGCTATTGAGTTACTAAAACAATCTTTGTCAAATAATACACGGGTTTTCTTCACATTTTGAACGTTTTTGTTTCCATTTGTTTAATTTCAAGATCTGATGTGACTTATCCATTGTTGTTTTTACAGCTACAAAGCTGGGAGCACTAAATGATATTCAGTCACATTATACACGCTTTTAACATTAAATAAAGCACAAAAATAGTACCTGATATTATCATTGCCACACTTTGAGATTGTTGTTCCAGCGCGACGTCGCAGTAAAATAGGATCCGTTTCAAATAGAATCGTCGCGTGTCGCGGCTGGTTAAACTTTGATTAACATGGAAAATGATACTTTTTTATCGCGTGTCGCGCCGTCGCGTCGCATGTAGTTAGGACGCGGTCAGAGCGCTTCTGCCTCGATGCCATGTTTGCTCATAGTGTTTGCTACGTTCTGAACCAAAACAACGCAGCACGTGTGTGACGTCGTGTCACATTTGAACGAGCGGAACCGATAAGCGGAATCGTTAAGCAGGCATGCTAACGGTTCCAAGGAATCGATTCACTGGGCACCGGTTCTGAAGAAGAACCGGTTCTCGGTTCCCATCCCTACCGGTCGCGCACAGCCATGTAAACACAGGCAAAAACCCGGATATGATCCCTGGGGTACCCCTTTTCTAACCCGAATATTTGGTCATGTAAACGCGTATCGGCATATCCCCATCAAAAGGAACATTGATTTGTGTTCTGCGCATGTTCTATTCGCAAGGAATCTTGGACTTTTGAGTAGAAACGGCGCATACAAAAACCCGCGTGCAGTATACCGGAAGTAAACAAGAAGTAGAGGTAAACATGACGAGACGCAGCACAGAACCACACTTTTGGAGCGAGGAAAAGCGCAAACAAAGGCGATCGCTATCTGCCCCGAACTATTCATTATCCGCGTACTACTGCTGTTGTTGTTGTCTTTGGATACAGGAAGAAGAATCGGAAATGACGCATATTGCGTCTTAAGGTTGTCCGTACGTCCAGACGCTAACCGTGCGTCGCCGTTTACATCGGGATATTGCCAATTGATTACAAATTCCATGTGGAGTAACTCTCTCTGCTCACGCATGTAAACGGGTTATTCCGAATGTTTCAGAAACCCAAATAGTGACCTTAACCCGACCATAACCCGATATTTGACAGCTTGTAAACATAGTCACAGTCTGTTGTTGTTTGTGTTCATGCTGTTACGTTGCCTTCTCTTGTTTTGGATTAGCATTGTGTTGGATATACTCTTTTGTTTTGTTTATTAAAGTTTACGCTGATGAATGGATCCTCTGCATCTTACCATCATCTTCATCCTCATCTGTCCATGACAATCCACTACCTTTCAAAGGTTTGGGCTCAGTAAGATTTTTATAATTTTTTTCTGAATTTTATTATGTTTACCAAGGCTGCATTTATTTGATAAAAAAAAAAAAATATATATATATATATATATCTTTTAATATATTTTAAAATGTTATTTTATTCCTGTGATGTCAAAACTGAATTAACAGCAGCCATCATGCTGCATTCACGCCATGTCGTAATTAGTGTAAATAAAGCTCTGTATCCCTTATACATATTTGTCAGGACTCTGACACTGTTGTGTTTGATTTGTGTCTTGGTTGTCAGTTTCTCTCACTCTGCCATCACAGCTGCACCTCATTCTAGTTAGTGCTGGCACTCTTGCATTGATTCTCTCCACTTCTTATGCTGCTCTCTTTCTTTGTTTCTGTCGGTGTGTCTTGGTTACCGGCCATTTCACTACGGTCTTGTTCTAGTTGTGCCTAGCTTACATGCCTTGTCTGTTTATTTAATATTGTTTTTTCCCTCTGATTTGCCTAGTCCCTGTACTCAATCCTGTTTCGGCTTGCTCACCCGGTTTCGATCTTCTGCTCTTGTTTTGGACTATTGCCTTGGCTCTACCCCACAGCCCCTGTGGATCTGCCTCTGGTTTTGACCCCTGCCTGCCCCTTGGATTTTGCCTCTGTCCCGCCCATTGCTTGGTGGCTCGGCTGCCATTTTTATATATAATATAATATAATATAATATAATATAATATAATATAATATAATATAATATAATATAATATAATATAATATAATATTTTTCTTTGCTTTTTGGACAATAAATTGAGTGATCTGGGTCCCTTTTTATCCCAGCACCCATAACACATTATCACACTGTTTACTAGGACTTATTTAAACATGTTTAGAGAAGTTCTAAGCTTTTCATCTGAACACATACCAGTTCAATATCCTTTCAGGTTAAATGTCTCTGCAAGAGATAATGGTGACAGCTGTTGGCTCCACATCATCAATCACCTCAGCAGAGTGCTAAGATGATTCCTGTGGGGAGCAGGTTAAGAGTAAAATGAACACAAGGGATGCCAGCAAACAAGCAGACATACACTTGAAGATCAAAGCTCTGTCCTAGTAAAAGCTACGTTTTCTTCTTGCTTATTTATTATTAGTTCCACCAGCATATGAATTCAAACTTCCAGATTAAAAGCATATTATAGACAATGTAGGCACAGGGTATGCAGTGCATACACATTATTGGAAACTAATAGGGAAATGTGTTAAAATGTTGCAGTGTGTGCAAGTAATGATCCATAAGGAAGGGGCTTTGTAGGTGTGGATGTGGTTGAATTTCCCTGGCTACCCTGTTGAGAAAGTCTGTCACACCAGACGGTGATTAGAGATGAGCCGGCCCTTTCATCCAAAAACAGTCCCTCATTTCCTTTTGACTTTGACAAATCCACAGGAACATTACTTTGAATATTCATTTAGAATGATAATGGTATCCTTTACCTGCAGTTCTTATATGCCTTAAAATACAAACAATACATTTCAATATAGCAGGATTTTTATGATGATTCTTTGGCAGAACAGTAATGCACTATGCAATGATTGCTGCATTTGATAAATAACTTGGTATTTACTGAAATATCAGTGTTTGTGCCATAAGTAAAATATATTTACTCGAGTTCACGCAAGAACATTTGTTTTGACACTGTGATGGTTTTTAATTAATCAACTAACATTTGTTTTTCTTGCAGGAATGACATTCATATGCTTTTAAATGTTTCCAAAAAACTTGTGACTTTGAATATGTGTGTGTGTGTGTGTGTGTGTGTGTGTAAATAACAGAAAGGGGAAGTGAAACTAGACAGATTACTAGTTCTCAAACCTTGTGATAAGTAATCACAAAATCAGAGTTTGCTTGTGCCAGTGACAGAGGAAAAAAGTTGGGGCTTTTGAACCAATTGAACCAATCATATTGAAGGTGACATGTTAGTCTTATTTGTTTTCTCGATTCTATAAAAACTGTTGTATCTGTGTTTTACAGTGGGATTCTCAATGGAATTTGTCTGAGATCCTCCGACCTTGCTTCTTGGGAGAGATTCCCTGAGAACTGCTCGGGAAGATCTCCTGGCCGTGATTAAAGCATTTAAAAGACATTTGCAGGTCTGTTTGTCGATTTATTCCTGCGCAGGAAGCTAGTTTAGGAAGAAAGCTAGTTTAGAAAGGAAGCTAGTTTAGGGAAGCAAGTTAGTTAGAGTAAGACTCAGCCAGTTGTCGACTGAAGACGCAAGAGCTAGAGTATAAAGGTAATGGGTGTCGATTAGTAGACGCCCCAGTTTAAGGAATTGGGTATTGATTTGTAGACGCCCCAAATAAAGGTATTGGTGTCGATTTGGAGACACCTCAGGTAATAAGATCAATTGGGTGTCGATTTGGAGACGCCCCAGATAGTTAGGTTTAGGGAAAAATCTACCACAACACCCTGCATATATATTTATTTACTTTTTTCTTTCTTTCTTGCGGTCTCAAAAAGCATGTTTTTTGTGGTTTTTGGAATTTAGTTTTGTGTGCTTTATACATGGTCAAATATTTTCTCTATACAATTTGTACAATATATTCTGTATACATAATATATAAAGTCTTAATATAGATACAAATCTGAATATATATTATAAGCATAAATATATAGATACAAATTTGAATATATAAATGTAAATACAAATATATGTTATAACTACAGATTTGGATTTTACAATTATATATTCATGATTTGCATTTATATATTGACAATTTACATTTATATAGTCAGATTTGTATCTATATATTCAGACTCATAGTGTGTGTGTGCATGTGTTTGTGTGTGTGTCAGACATAGGTGGCTGAAGTGAAATGCACGAAGAGAAGAGTAGAAACAAAAACATGTCTTACAATCCACACAGATAACTTGAGAGAATTGCAGGATAAACTACAACTCAACCACATACAACATGGATGATACCTGACAATTAACTAAGGAAAACTCAGGGCTTAAATACATGGGGAGTAATTAACCGAGTAATAAAACGAACAAGTGTGACTATGGAAGGGACTATGGAAACTAATTAGAAACTCAGGTAAATGGGAACACAGTGAAAACAAAACGTCTCCGGTTACTTAACTGTAACCTTGTTCCCTGAGAAAGCGGAACGAGATGCTGCGCTGCTCAGCGCATTGGGAACATATTTTATCGTGACCAGCTGTGAATATTGTGTAACACACGTCGATGGAATTGACCCGGAGGTAATATAGCCTTGGTCGGTGACGTCATCGGCGCGCCCCCGCGACACGAGGCTATAAGTAGATGAGCCACAGGTGCATCGTCAGGATATTTTGTCTGAAGAGCAGTCCTGGGACATCTTCAGCACGGCAAAGTAGCGCAGCATCTCGTTCCGCTTTCTCAGGGAACAAGGTTACAGTTAAGTAACCGGAGACGTTCCCTTTCGAAAGCTACAATCGATGCTGCGCTGCTCAGCGCATTGGGAACGAAAATACCCACGCCGCCGTGCTTGAACATGTCTGGACTCCCACGGTTGTGCAGGTGTGTTTCACAAGAACGTAAGAAGGCCTAGACATTAGCTTGCAATGTCGACTCAAGGACATGAGAGCCCGGAGTGGCATAAACATCCAAACTATAAAATCTAATGAATGTGTGCGGAGAGGACCAACCTGCCGCATCACAAACATGTTGTAAAGGGGCCCCCCTTGCCAAAGCACTAGAAGAGGCGACCCCCCTGGTGGAGTGAGCTCTAAGACCTATAGGCGAAGCTTGGCCGCGCGCCTCATAAGCAAGAGCGATAGCATCCCTGACCCAATGAGACATAGTCTGCTTGGTAGCAGCTCCTCCTCTGTTGCTGCCCCCATAACAGACAAACAGTTGCTCCGACTTACGCCACTGGCTAGTGCGGTGGACGTAGGCCTGAAGAGCACGGACTGGACACAGCCTATGAGATCTCTCCTGCTCCGGCGTTGAGAACGGCGGGGAGCAGAAAGCCTCAAGAGTGACAGGATGTACAGCCGAAAATGGAACCTTAGGCAGGTAATCAGGATGTGGGTGCAAAATCACTTTCACCATACCTGGGGCAAAGTCTAAGCAGGATGGAGCGATAGACAGAGCCTGCATATCCCCAATTCTCTTCAAGGAAGTTATTGCCATTAGAAAAACCATTTTTAGAGTCAGAAATTTATCAGACACTGACTCTATAGGTTCAAAGGGGGTTCCAACCAGACCCTCGAGAACTATAGATAAGTCCCATGAAGGGATCTTGGTTCTTACTGGAGGCCTCAGTCGCCTGGCTCCCCGAAGGAAGCGTGAGAGCAGAGGGTGTCTCCCAAGTGGCGCCCCGTCAACTAAGGCGTGGCAAGCCGAAAGAGCGGCCACGTAAACCTTAAGAGTGGCAGGACATGTGCCTGTTGATAATTTCTCTTGCATGAAATCCAGCACTGAAGCAATCTGGCAGTTAACTGGATCTACATTGTGTTCAACGCACCACCTTTCAAAAACACCCCACTTAATGGCATAACTTCTTCTAGTGGAGGAAGCCCTAGCACTCAGAATGGTCTCAATAACATCCGGCGAAAGCCCAGTGTCTCTTAATTGGTTCCCATCAGGGGCCAAACGTGAAGATTCCACAGGTCTGGCCTGGGATGGAATATCGTGCCCTCCGCCTGAGACAGAAGGTCCCTCCTCTCTGGAATCGCCCACGGCGAGCCGTCGAGGAGAGATATTATCTCCGAGAACCATACTCTGTTCGGCCAACGCGGCGCTATCAGTAAGAGGCAAGACCCTTGTTGGCGAACCCTGGCTAGAACTCCCGGGAGCAGAGAAACTGGAGGAAACGCATACAGGCGCATCTTGGGCCATGAGTGCGCCATCGCATCCAGACCTAACGGAGCTGGGTGACTCAGAGAGAAGTGGAGGGGACATTGCGCTGACTGCTGGGAGGCGAAGAGGTCCACCTCCGCTTCGTAAAATCTGGTCCATATCTGTTTCACTACCTCCGGGTGGAGTTTCCATTCCCCCGTCGGTAGTGTCTGTCTGGACAATAGATCTGCTCCCACATTCAAATGCCCTGGGATGTATACTGCCCTGAGTGACAGGAACTTGCCCTGGGCCCAGAGAAAAATCTGCCTCGCTATTCTGTTCAAATTGCGTGAGCGCAGACCCCCCTGGTGATTTATATACGAGACTGCTGCTGTGTTGTCCACCCGCACTAGGACATGACAGCCCCTCAACTGATGGAGAAAATATTTCAGATCCAGAAATATGGCCATCAGCTCTAGGCAATTGATGTGCCAATCGAGCTGATGACCCTCCCATTCCCCTTGAGCTGGACGGCCATCCAGCCCGTCAGGGAGGCGTCCGTCGTTAGCAGTTTGCGACGACACGGCGCCCCTAAAGTGGGACCCAAGGCGAGGAACCGGGGTCTGAGCCACAGAGATAGTGTACGAAGCCCACGGCGCGTCACTTTCATTTGCCTTTGAGGATTGGCTCTTGGATGAAATCCTCTGGCTTTTAGCCACAACTGAAACGGTCTCATGTGCAACAGCCCCAGAGGAATCACCGTGGAGGCTGATGCCATGAGACCCAACATTCTTTGATACTGACGAACAGTACAAACTTGGCCTAACTTGACTTTGGTCATGGTCTGCCGAATGGTCTCGATTCGAGCGGGAGACATTTGTGCCCGCATCGTAACCGAATCCCAAACGATCCCGAGATAATTCGTTCTCTGAGCAGGAGAAAGAACACTTTTCTTGGTGTTGAGTTTCAGCCCTAGAGAAACTAGATGAGCTAACACGATGTCTCTGTGTTGGAGCGCCATCTCTCATGATTGTGCTAGAATTAACCAATCGTCTATGTAATTCAAAATGCGAATGCCCTGGAGTCGCATTGGAGCCAGCGCTGCATCCATGCATTTTGTGTATGTGCGGGGTGACAGTGCTAGACCGAATGGAATAACCCGAAATTGGTACGCTTCGCCCCCGAAACCGAACCTCAGGAATTTCCTGTGTTGTGGCAATATTTCTATGTGAAAATATGCGTCCTTCAGATCGATCGTGACGAACCAATCGCGATGTTGAATTTGCGACACGACCGTCTTGACGGTTAACATCTTGAACTTGAGTGCTTTGACTGTGCGGTTTAAGCCTCGAAGATCTAAGATTGGATGCAACCCCCCATCCTTTTTGGGTACTAGGAAGTATCTGCTGTAATAACCTGACTCCCTCTCTGGAAGAGGAACATGTTCTATGGCCTCTTTGCTCAGAAGAGTTTGCAGCTCTTGCGACAGTACATGCATCTGCTCCGGTTTCACGGTAGTGAAAATCACGCCGTTGAAACGCGGAGGACGACGAATAAATTGGATTCTGTATCCTAACTGTACTGTGCTTAATACCCACGCAGAAACGCCTGGCAGAAGTTTCCACGCTGCCAGACTTTCTGAGAGTGGTATTCATTTTAATACTTCTTTTTGAGGGGATGTTAGATGTTCCGTGTCCGGAATGACAGCCGGAAACGACGGAACATCTAACATTTCGCTGGAAACCGCTGCCCCCCGAGGCACGAGAGGTGGCGGGGATGGAGTGGTTTTGTGAGGGTAGCGGGAAGGGACGAATAGGTCTTGAACGCGCCCCATCCCGCGGGGGACTACCCCCACTAGATTGGGCACCAGACCATCAGGACTTCTTCTTTCTGTTAATAATAGTCCTGAGGTCTGGCTTGGGAGGCTGCTGAGTCTGGCGAGTCTGTCTCCAGTCTCTCTGAGGGGGAGCACGACTCGCCACACTCTGCTTCTTCACCTCCCTGACTTTTGAAGGACCGGGGCGGGGCTGGGTGGCAGACGGCCCCTCCCCTTGAGTGCGGCGAGGAAGAAACTGAACGAACGCTTCCTCATGTTTCTTAGCCTCCTTGAAGCGTGTGACAACGGTGTTAACCGAGTCACCAAACAGCCCAGATGGAGAGATAGGAGAAATAATAAGAAACAATCGATCTTTCTCTTTAATCCCTGTCAGATTAAGCCACAGATGCCTCTCTGTGCTGACTAAAGCAGACATAGAACGGCCGATGGCACGGGCCGTCTGCTTGGTCGCACGGAGAGACAAATCTGTGGCACGGCGAAGTTCAGTAAAGGACTCCTCGTCGATCGTACTGCCCGCACTCAAGTCCTTCAACAGGTCAGCCTGGTATGCCTGTAACACTGCCATAGTGTGCAGCGCAGCACCAGCCTGACCTGCAGCTTGATAAGCTTTTCCCACTAATGATGATGTAATACGACAGGGCTTAGTGGGGAGGGTAGGCTTCTTAATCGAAGATGCTGACTCGGGTGAGAGATAGCTCGCGAGCGTCTCTTCAACCCGAGGCATCTCCGTATACCCCCGCGCTTTCGCACCCACGATAGTCGAAAAAGTCGACGTCGAGGGCACAAAAACACGGGAAGTATAGGGTTTATTCCATGACTTAGACAGCTCGTCATGGAGGTCCTCGAAAAAGGGGAGAGACTGATGTAATGTTCTCTCCCCCCTGCCACCGGACAGAAACCTATCCTCAAGCTTACTGGGTTGGGGGTCTCTTGGTCGCGTGGCCAGTCAAGCTGTAACCTGGCCACCGCGCGAGTCACCACCTCTAGCAATTCCTCGACAGATTTCTTTTCACGAAAGGAATGCTCAGAGGGTGGCTGCTCGTTATGATCTGACGAACCAAGAGATATATCATCCCCCTCGCGAGCCGAAGAAGCACCGGAGCGCGCTTCGGGATCACGAGAAGGGATGTTAGGATCTGGTGACGCAGCAAGCGAAAGGGAAAGACCCGTCTCTTGCTCGTCATGCAGATCCATGCGAGAGCCCCACGATGGTAATGCGGGTGCGGACTGGAAATAGTTCAGACGGGAGCGAAGCATCTTAACTGTGAGCTGATCACAATGCTCGCACCCGCCCTTCTCTATAGCCAGTACCGCGTGCTCTTCCCCCAAACAAACAAAGCAATAATCGTGTGTATCCAGCTCAGACATGGGACGGGAGCATGGAGGAACACAGCGCTTATTGCCTTGTTGACTCATTTCACCTCTTTTTTTACTTTTTAAACTCTATGATGTAACGAGAGAGAAAAAAGATTTTGGAAATGAGAAAGATGAAAATTCTGCACACTGCCTGTAATAAACTAACTCCTAGCAACAGATCTGTATCAGAACGAAGGTAGAGAGAGAGTTTTGACGCACACACTGCACAGTAATGGTCTGAAGACAAAAGACCTGACGATGCACCTGTGGCTCATCTACTTATAGCCTTGTGTCGCGGGGGCGCGCCGATGACGTCACCGACCGAGGCTATATTACCTCCGGGTCAATTCCATCGACGTGTTATACACAATATTCACAGCTGGTCACGATAAAATATGTTCCCAATGCGCTGAGCAGCGCAGCATCGATTGTAGCTTTCGAAAGGGAACTAAAACAGAAGATACACGTTACAGTTTGTAACACATAAATGTTGTTTTTCCTTTTGATCTTTCAGAAAAAGAAATTTAGTTAAAGTCAAGGGTGTCAGTTAAAAAGTAATTTTAAGAAAATAATTCCAGAAAATAATTGAGTATTTTTTATTTATTTCAGGAACTTCCTGGAGAGCAGTGGAAGTATCGTGCTGTTTTTGTTTGTTTGTTTTTAATTTAGACGTAAGATGTTATTTAGGTGTTTTAATATATTATGTACTAATTTATTTAAACATAAAAATTATTATTTTAGAGTTTCACTGTGACTTTAACTTAATCACATTTTATTTTATAAAGTAAAGAAGAAGAAAAAACTGAGCAAGCAAAGTGAATGCTGTAAACAATCTGGCCTGTTAAATCCTGACAGCGGGCCTGACGAGCTGCTCGCCTCAAAGACCATTCAATAACCAGGATGGGAACAATTGCAGTTGTTCATCTTCAGCAGGGAAGCCATTACAAGTTCTGTCTTGTTGGCTTTACAATGCATTCATATTGTGGCCTATAAATCAAGGTCACACAAAGCAGCCTTTCGCACAGCATGATGTCATGGATGAAACACATTCTGTGTTCTTGCTTATACAAACTGCCAGAACCGTTATCTCTCTTTTGGCCTTGGTTGTGCAAAATACAACAATGCAAATATTTATGCAGTAAATAGTACTACATAAGCCAAATGTGTTTTTTTGGATTGTCAGTTACTTGAAGAAACAAGGTAAGTATTACATGCTGCTAATAAGATTAAAAAAAGACAAAAAAAAAAAAAGACAAAATCAGTCAGCAGCTTGTTTGTTCATTATTCCATCTTTTGATGGCCTAAATTAAAGTGCTGTCTGAACAACTAAGAAAGACAGAATTGAAAAAAAAAAAATTACAGACTTTGTAGTCTATTTCATGCTACATTGAAAATATTCATAGACCGTCTTCCAATTAAAAGAGGTAGTTAGGGGAGGCTGGGGCCATTTTCTTTTTAAGTAAAGAAAAAAAATTACATACCAAAAAAGGAGTAAAATGACTATGAAGATACAAGGTACACTCCTTCAAGTCTCATGTGGATTGTGATGCCTTTGGATGATTAGAGGCTACTAATCAACGTTCCAGATTCTTTCTTTGCTGTGTGCACAGTGAAAAAGAGGGGGTGGGTACAGAGGATATATATATATATATATATATATATATATATATATATATATATTATTTTTTTTATTTTTTTAATCCTGTATATTTTTCACTACAAATAACTATACTAGCACTACTAACAGATGAAATAGTATAAAAAATTCATAAAAGGCGAAAATACATTTTGTAAGCATCTAACAATTAATTGCAATTTGTACTAGAACCAGTAGTAAATATTCTGTCATGACAACTCTTAGTGTTTGGCATGGTAATGTAAATAACAATGTTAATATTTGTGGTCTTGTTGGAATAGATTTGCTATGCGGCTGCTGCTGTTGATTATTTCTTCTGCTTCTGCATAGCAAGTGGGACTTGCTACATCCAAGACATTCACAACACACCGCAGTAAGAAAGTAAGACATACATGAATTACCCGTGGCAGATCTATACAGGTGGAGCTGGGTAAGGTGGAGGATTTCTGGAAGCGTGCTGCAAACTGGTATTAGAAAGTTAAGCAGCAAGCTTATTGGTTACTGATACAGCAGGAACCAAACAGTGTGCCCTATAGGGAATGATGTGATAGCAAGCAGATTGAGTTAAGGACCTATCAGCCTGTGCCATACAGAATTTCATGACAGAACTTTGTATTTTAATTAATCAACTTTTCTTGCTACATTCAATAATTAATAAATTAATGATTAGTTGACTGACAATTGTGAGTACATGCTGTACTGTGTGCATACATGTTTTTGCCACAGAAATGTGTGTAATTGCAATGGCTGGTTTCATTCTTTGGTTTAAATGGGATAGAGCTGAATTTAGTTTACACAATTATTAGAAAATATAACTGCAAACTTGCTTGATTGCAAGGCTGCAAGGTGTTAGTATGATTGTCTTTTATTGTAGAATATAGTTGTGAAGGGATTAATTTCACAATGCCTGACTATAGCCTCACACTCTCATCACGGGAAAGAGGGTATGAATAATACATGTTCCTCTATTTCAGAAAATAAATCAACTATTTAAATAACAAAAGCTAATTTTTGTTTCTGCTTTATGCTGCCTTTTACCATTTTCTGTATAATAAAATGTTAGTTTGACTAAAGGGTCATGAGGTCTATTCCTAATTGCAGATAATTCTGGCAAAGAACTGCCCATTTAGACAGGATGAATTTATATCTTATCTTATATCATCTTATATCTTTGTGACTTTCTTATGCAGAACACAAAGATTTGTATCACCATTTAACTGAATTCTACGGATAGAGAGGAAGTTGCAGCAAACCAGCCAATAATAAAAGATAACTAAGGCACATCAAGTTAACCCGATTACAAAGTACTTTCTGATGCTGTGTACAATATGTATCAGGCAGGAATAGATTGTGGACTTGCAGTGATGCCATGGGAATTCTAAACACACACCATTTAAGGATTTAGTGTAATGTATGGATTTCAGATGTAACTGTATTAATCTTATTTGAAAAAGAACACTGAACTACTAGTTGGCTGAACCACAATCTTACTGCAAATATGACAATTTGCTAATATGAAAACACTTACATCTGAGTGTAACAGATTATTGTAAAAAAAAAAAAAAAAAAAAAAAAACCTGTTGATTGGATTTTGAGAGCAATGGCCACATCAGAATGTGAGCTTGCAGTTGATTGTGGAAGGGTGGGGTTTAAGTGAACTAATGATTGAAGAAGTCAGAGGTCAGCCATTTTCATTAGTTGATCGAGTTGACATTTTGATTAAACATTACAAGGCCATTTGTTGTTGTTTTTTAATTAAACGTATGGATAAATTGTTCACAATAAGATCTATAGCATGCATTTACAAAATACATAGGACGAATTTTCATCTCATGCCGACTGTAACAATGTAGCCGTCAGTTAATTGCTCTTGCTGAAGTAATGACACCTTTTCAAGACAGTAGATGAATTGCCACAATGCAAGGCCTTGAAACCACATTGGAAGATAATTAATTACTAATAAGAATGTATCTGTATTTTTTCACTGACACATTTAACCCTTAAATGGATACCTCGGGTCTTTAGTGACCCGGGACATCATTGACTACCCTTCTCCTCATTCATTTTTTAAAGTATTTTTTTTTTATAAAATAATGCCTGTTTTCCCATTCATTTTTTGTCAACATTTTTTTATAGGGTCACTAACGACCCAAGGTGTGTAACAGAGTATGTATATTTTTTTCTGCACAACAATAATTGAATCTTTGATGACTGAATAAGTGCAATTTACCTTTATTCCACAAGGTGTCAATGTCTGACACACAAAAATGAAGTGACATTTCACTCATAATTACCGCAGGCAGAAAACAAAAGAATAGGAAGTATCATCAGCAAAACTTGAAATGGCTCAGCGATTTACTGCAGAGCAAGTACTGAACGCAATCAAATATTAGTGTCACTGTCACTTGATGGTGTATCTGGTGAAGAAGCTGTCAGCGATCAAAATATTGATTTTGAAGATGTTGAAAAGAGTTTTGAGAGCATATGTTTGAGATGTTTGTGAATGTGAGCCAGATCCTGAATGTACTGGGAAATGAGCTCTGACGAGGACAGTGATGATGGTATAAAACATCTGCTCAAACTGAACCCTTCTAAGCTCCAAAAGGTAACAAAATATGCATTATTTTATTCTTCTGTAATTGTTACTCTAATATCAGGAGAGTTTTATATTATCGCGACAGGTAGAGATCCATCCGTGTTAGATATAGATTTGGGATGCTAAAGACCGGAATATGTAACAATGATTGGCGAAACATTTATGCATTTAATGGTTAACAAGGCATGACCTAAACACATTTAACACAACATGAACAAAAATGAGTGAGGAGTGGGCAGGCACTAAAGTGTTATTTTGGTGCGAAATGCTTTTAGTGATTTTCTGATTGATGAAAATATCTGAATCATGGGTTATGTAGTTTTCACCAGGAATTCCACTGTTAAACATGATTATAAAAAATAAATAAATAAATTACATAATGTGGACTGATGGTCCCAAAAACATTGTAGCTAACAGTCTATAATGATCCAGTTATTGGTAAATATCAATAACAGTAAATAGAGATTTTTACTTCCGGAACCCAACTATTACACACAATATGTCAGCAGAATACATATTCCAGCTGTGTTTATGTGCACCCTTAATTGAATAATTAATGGAACAATATTTTATTTAATTTTCCCTCACAATTTAAAAATTCTAATTTTATATTAAAACATAACATCATATGGAACACTTTAGATTTTTTGAGGAAGCAACCCTTTTAAAACATGAAAGGGTGGCAAGCTTCAGCCTTGTAGTGCACGCTTGGCTTAACATGTCTGTAATGACAGAATGATTTACGTACTGCTTAAGGGATGAAGTGGAGCTGTCCAGATGAACCAGACTGAGAGTGTGGGAATGAGCGCAGGCCAGGGAATGTTAGAGACTTGGGAGTCGATTAACTGTGTATTAAACAGAGACTGAGTTCTGCCCCTCTGCTTAATTTAAGCTACAGAGCACAGGCCGAAGGAGAGGTCAGGAACCATCCAGAGAGCCTCCCTCAGCCTGGATGATGGATTCTTACTGTGCTTCCTCTGAAGACTTCGCCAAATTAAAAGAGAGAGATGTGCAAATAATGCAAATGTCTAAGTTCACATAGAAGGGTAGGTGGACATTTATCAGAGCGAGAAATTTGCAACTATCAGTAAAATAACCCTCAAGCACATCCTCAGTCTATGTCCTAGATTCATATGGATGTTTCCGGCCCAGACTTCCTCAGAGGAATCTTTAGTTATACTCCAGAAATCCTTTTGCGCGCTTCGTTAATAAGACGTGCAGACTAAAAACACTGCCATGTATTCACTGAACCTTTGAACAAAGGCTAAAGATGATCACTGCGCAGCTATTTGCAAACAGGCCCTCCTGGCTACGATCCCACAGCTGGGAGAAAGTGTTTTATGAGCATTGATAAGAAAATGATTAATTTCAACACATTTGCAAGCTACAAGTCTCAAATAGCCTGTGAGGAGATAAGATAGCAAGGGACACAATGGTTAAGAAGTAGCATTTCGAAGCTAATTTATCATTTCCCTGACATATGCCATAAGACAAAACAAGCATTTTTTTTTTTTAGGACATAGAAGAGCTCAGAGTGAGTCAATGCTAAATAAGTGTAGTGTACGAAAGTCAGGAGTGATAATGAAATCCTGGAGTTACATTTAATTGGAGAAGTCTGTAATAAAGTGTCAAAAACATTAGCATGAAAATCTGGAACTCATTGTTTGATTGTCACTGTTTTCAGTAATATATAATGGGAAATAATCGGTGCATTATTCACTGTTCTGTGAGAGACTGAATTGATTGAGCTGCATTGAGTGTTGTTTTCGCATTATGTTGTGTTTATAATGAAGATATCACGTCTAAGTAGCTTGTGACAACATTTATTTATTTATTTATTTATTTATTTATTATTTATTTTTATTGCATTTTAACAAGAACAAAACATAATTTAAATACAAGAGTACATATAACCATACATGTCAGGGGTAAAGAAGAAAAAGAAAAAAATAAAGAAAAAAAGAAAAAGAAAAAGAAAGGCATTTTACAGAAAACACCTGTACCTGTCAAACAGCTGTGTAGTTTTCCTAGCTTTTAGGTTTTTACTTTTGGATATTGTTTCTAAATATATTTTAACATCAATTTTAAAATGTTCAAAATTTGGTATTTTTCCATTCCATTTGACTTTATGAATATAGTAACGGGCAATAATAACAATTAAATCTAAAATAAACAAAAGATTTTTATCACCCTCAAATGAAAAACATTTTTACATAACATCAATTTCTTCAAAGTTAACAAGAGTCATAACTTTTCTTTGCAAGTAATTACTGAGTTCTTTCCAAAACATTTGGGTCTTGGGACAATCCCAAAATAGATGGCTGATAGTCTCAGGGGAAATTATACAAAAAGCACAAATATCTTCGATGTTCACTTTAAAACGCTGTACCACAAGTGACTTAACTGGGTAAACTCGATGGAAAATTTTATATGAAACCTCTTTCACTTTGTTTGTGATGCAATACTTATGAGGTGTCATCCAAACTTTACTCCAATCAATACGTTTTTTAAATAAATAATTCCAGTGAGTTGTAACAACAAGTATACATTTAGATTGAAGAAGGGACTGCAGAAAAGTATTATTACATCCAGAACTTGTGAAATCCTTGCCCTGCAACTTAATACAAGAAGTAAATTCTTCTACTGTTGTTTGTAGAGAATAATTATTATGACCTTCTAATAATCTCAAAATTTCCTTGGGAATTGCATGTAAAACCAAAAAATATTGGACAGGATCAACTGAAAAGTTATAAATATGAACAAACTCAGTGTAATTGTATAAAACACCATCCTTTTTGATCAGCTGTTTAACCCAAATAATTCCCTTTTCAAACCAATTCTCAAAAAAATATTGATTTGTTTCTAACCCTTATAAATCTGTTATTCCAGATGGTACATTTATGGGGGGAAAAAATAAAATTATGACTATACATAAGAGTCCATGAGAGTAATGCTTGTTTGTGGAAACTTGCAAGTTTAATGGGTATTTTGTTAACATCATAATCACATTTCAGTATAAATTCTATACCACCTACTTTTTGAAATATAAAATTAGGTACTGTATACCATATACTTTGTTTATTTTTTAAATAATTTTGGAGCCATTTTATTTTAAATATCATGTTAGAGGTCTTAAAATCCAAAGCATTCAATCCTCCTTCAATTTTTGACCTACAAATATTTTATTTTTTAATATAATGTGATTTGTTCTTCCAAATAAATTTAAAGAGTTTGGTGTCTATCATTTTAATTAATGAGGGGGGGACATCTAACACTTGAGCAGCATAAACCAACCTGGATAAATCCTCAGCTTTAACCAATAACACACCACCAGTTAAAGAGATATCTCTCATCAGCCAAGAATTCAGTTTCTTTTCAAATGATTGCATGATGGGAGTGAAGTTTAACTCATTCCTGACTTCCTTATTTTTTGAAATCTTAATACCCAAATATTTGATAACTTCTTTCACGGGAATATTGCATACTGTGTGACAACATTTATGTAGTATTTAGCTTGAACAGATGGTCTGTGCTGTTTATAAGTCTAAGTCTATGCAATAAGAGTAGTTTCGCTATGCCAGATTTTAAGATTTCTGTCCAAATATTGTTTCTTCAATATCAGTGATATTAGTGTTCACATGTTTCCTGAGTCTACTTTTAAAGTTTTTAATGCATTTCAATGATGTGTTTTTATCTGTTAAAGGTCACGTGCTAGGACATAAAAAAAATGCCTTTCATGCAGCCTCCTCGTTTGACGGATGTTTTTTCCAGATTTCCACAAAGAAACCGGTCTCATATCGTGTTTTCACTCTACAAACATCCAATTATAGTAATATATCTGGTTTGAAACAACATGGTTATGTGACGATGCCTTGGGCTGAAGAGACGCTTGCGAGCTATCTCTCTCCTGAGTTTCTCCTGCAACAGAAACAAAGCGTTGCATTCTTCCCTTCGGCCTAGGTTTATCACCCCGCATTTTCACGAAATGCATGGCTGCATCTCTGGCTCCACTGAGACTCCAGGGCATCTGCGTGTTGAATTACATCGACGATTGGTTGATTTTAGCTCAGTCCGTGCATCGAGATGTCATTCTGTCTCACATAAGACAGTTGGGGTTGAGGCTCAACGCCAAGAAGAGTTTGCTCCTTCCATCTCAGAGGACCACTTTTCTAGGTGTGGTTTGGGATTCGACGACGATGGAGGTACAACTATCCCCTGCTCGTATAGCATCGATTCTCTCAGCCGTAAATGGGGTAAAACTAGGCCAGTCACTCACTGTGAAACAGTTTCAGAGATTCAGTTGGGTCTCATGGCAGCTACGTCCAACGTAATGACTTTTGCCCTGTACATGAGACCCCTGCTGTGGTGGCTCAGAACCAAGGGTTTTCTCCTAGGCGAAATCAGTTTTGCATGATCAAGGTCACGTGGCGATGCCTACGTGCCTTAGTGATGTGGAAGAAACCTTGGTTCCTTGCCCAAGGCCCAGTGCTGGGAGCTTTTTGTCATTTATGAGGGGCGATTATGAGTGGTCGCTCGGCGAAAGGTCTGTGACAGGACCATCTACTTTCTTGGCACATAAATCGGCTAGAAATGACGGTGTTTCCAGCTCTCAAACAGTTCCTTCCAGACCTGAGGGGCCATCATGTGCTTGTCCGCATGGACAACACATCTGTGGTCTCTTACATCAACCATCAGGGGGGTCTGAGGTCACTTCACCTATGCAAACTGGCTCATCAAATCTTCCTATGGGCCCAAGGGAAATTACTGTCTCTCAGGGCAGTATATATTCCGGGGCATCAAAACCAGGGAGCGGATATCCTATCGAGACAGGGGCTGAGGCCCGAGGAATGGAGACTTCACCCCGAGGTGTTGAAACTCCTATGGCAGAAATTCAGTCAAGCACAAGTCAACCTATTTGCATCTTCAGAGACAACTCACTGTCCTATGTGGTTCTCCCTCATGCATCCAGCTCCCCTGGGGCAGCTCATAGAATCTGGTCTCTCGACCGAGGTCGTAGAGGCCATACTTCAGTCCAGAGCTCCCTCCATGAGAAGACTGTATGCACTGAAGTGGAGACTATTCTCTTCTTGGTCTAGATAACATCAATTGGATCCTGTCAACTGCCCCTGTTGGTTCAGTACTTGATTTTTTGCAAGAACGCTTATCCCCTTCCCACCTTAAAGGTGTATGTGGCGGCTATATCTGCTTACCACACTCCTTTGGGTGGGGCATCATTGGGGAGAGATCCTCTCATCACTTGTTTTCTTTGGGGCACTCTGAGGCTGAGGCCTGCACTGCGCACTAGAGCACCGGCTTGGGATTTGGCCATTGTATTTAAAGGCCTGACTCTGGCTCTCTTCGAGCCTATTGAGAAGGTTTTAGAAAAGTTCCTCACACTAAAAAAAATATTTATCCTTGCTATTTCTTTTATCAAGAGAATTGGAGACTTGCAAGTCTTGTCAGTTGCTCCTTCGATCCTGGAATTTGCACCTGGTATGGTGAAAGCCTTCCTTCACCCTAGGCCAGGTTATGTCCCTAAGGTCCCTGCTAATGTTGCAGGTCCCATTATGCTGCAGGCCTTCTGCCCTCCACCTTTCTTATCATCAGTTCAGAAGAGACTTAATCTGCTATGCCCTTTTCGGGCTTTGGATGCCTATGTCCACAGAGCGGCCCTGATCAACTCTTTGTCTGTTTCGGGTCACCTAAAAAAGGGTACCCTGCATCTAAGCAGAGAATGAGCAAGTGGGTGGTTCAGGCTATCTCACTTGCTTATGAAGCGACGGATCAGCCTTCACCTATGGCTGTCCGGTCCCATTCTTCCAGGAGTGTGGCTGCCTCAAAAGCTTTACTGTCGGGTGTCTCCCTTCATGACATTTGTGATGCGGCAGGCTGGTGGGTCCTCACTGCACACATTTGTGAGATTTTATAACTTGGACCTGGGCTCCACTCCGGGGTCTAGGGTGCTTGTATCTTAGTGTGCGCACAGATTTCACACAGACAGGCATTGGTTATTATGGCATCAAGGGTATAGTGTTCCCACAGCGTTTCGACGCAGCTTGAGTTCCCTTGAAAGGTAAAGTCTCAGGTTACGTATGTAACCCTGGTTCCCTCTATGGGAATGAGACGCTGCATCGCCATGCCATACTCCCTGCATGCCTGTGAATGACTTGCTTCAGCCAAGCTTGCTATCAGAAGCTAGCACGGTCTGTTTCTGGGTATGCTTTATAGTTTCCTGATCTGTGACATCACCCGCCTTTGACGACTCGTCACACCATTGGACTGATTCTACACGTGCTTCATGACGCAATCATGCAGGGGTGTTCCCACAGCATCTCGACGCAGCGTCTCGTTCCCTCTTTAGGGAACCAGGGTAACATATGTAATTCTAAAATTTGGAAATACTTTTTCTTGTCATACACTAATGTTTGAAAGTTTGGGGTCAGTACGATTTTTCTTTTTTTAAGAAATAGATTTGCTATTCATCAAGCGTGCATTAATTTACTTAGATCAAAAGTGACAGTTTTTTTTATCAAAACAAGACATTTGTATAGTAAAATATTAAGCAGCACACCTGATTTCAACATTGATAATAATAATAATAATAATAATAATAATAATAATAATAATGTTTCTTGGGCACCAAATTAGCATGTTAGAATGATTTCATCAAGAAGGATCATGTAACACTGAGGACTGGAGTAATGATGCACACAATTTAAGTATTTTTACTATATTTTTGATCAAAGAGACTTCTTTTAAACATACCTTTGAATGGTGGTTGAGCAAGTCAACACACTTATTTATTTTGCAGGTTTTATAATGACAAAGGTTCCTTTTTACTGTATTGAACCAAGCCGTTTCCTTAAATATGGCAACATTTTCGTATTTTGTTTCAGTAAATTCAGCCATAATATTATGCATAAATCACTGTAGGGGGTTTTGTTGATAATGTATTAGCTACTGTTAAAAATCACATGATTGAATGTACTAATAGAAAACAGTTCTATAATTGCTCATTAGTTCAGAAAATAAAAATATAATTAAGGAGGCGATAGCTGATCGTATGCTGCAGGGCATAGGGGACTTCTGGTGTGAGAATCAGTTTATTGTTGTCTGGTTTAATTAAGATTGTATCTTGGATTAATCCACTTATATAAAGTTGCTTGCACGGTCACTGTCAGTGCAGATGGTATGAAGTGCATAGCAATATTATTTGAGGGTGGAGGGTTTACGGGTGGCAACTCAAAAGAGCAGAAAATGTCTTTGTAGAATTAATGGCATCACCAACAACAAGGCTTGCAGCGACAACAAATCAAACTTAGTCGAGGACTACTTGTGTGTTACAAATTATAAAGTGGCTTCTATATTATACACTTCTAATGAAATAAAAGGTTCAGTCAGCGAACAGTTGGTTGTGAACAGAGACCTCACTCAGTTATGGTCTGTTTACACCTTTAATGTGGCTGCTGTTCTGCTAAATAAAATGAGTTGCACATATCTAAACATAGCAGCATTTCTGTTGAGACATAAGCTGAAGAGTAATATAAAGTCTCTTTGAAGTTTTCACCATGGGTGTTACCCGTTTTATTAATGTGTCTTGTTGTGGTGCGAAATGCAGCATTGTACCTTATCATAAACAACAACAACAAAAAAACCCAATGAGCTCAATGTAACCATGTTAGTGCTAGCATGTGTACAATTAAAGAAGCATCTTGTAAAATCTTCATTAACAGATGTCACTGTCAGTATTCTGTGCTGTGTTTGGAGGCAGGGGTTAAATTGGGCCTGAGCAATCCTGAACGGTGTTCCAGCAACTTCTGTTCAAAAGTAAGGGGAAACAAATTTGTTTATATATATCAGGGCCGTCCTTAGCATAAGGCAGGGCCCAGTGTAAGTTACACCGTGTCCTAACTAAACATGATGTGATGAGATTCCAGCAACAAGCAATTTGTCTCTCTACACCAGACTCAACAGAATCAATTATATATCACAGCCAATCAGAATAGTGTGTGGGTGGGCTTTCTCTGCACTGTCACCTTGCATTTGCAAAAATACTTCTTTTTTTTTACATAAAGGAAACAAGAACTTGAAAATGGTGACATTTAATTTTTGTTATTTAATTGTTTCTTGTCACATGACTTTGATTTAGTGGACATAGTTTGTTCAGTTTGTTCAAATATCAAGAAGTGAGGCAGTTTTTTATTTAAAAATAGGATTTATGTAGGCCTATGTTATTATAGCTGTATAATATATACACATAGTTCAATTTTTTGTTTAAAAGACTTCTTTTTTTAAGTCACTGTTTTGTGTGTATCGCATTTTAGATTAATTAATTGATAAGACAAAACTAAGCATTTCTTTGACCCAGTATCATAATATGGTTTTTCACGCAGTTCTTCCCAAATGCATACGTTTATTTGTCTGGCAAATGCTTCAATCCAGTGCGACTTAAAGTACATTGCATTCAAGCTATGCATTCCCATGTGCATCAAACCCATGATCTTGGTGTTGGTAGCACATGCTTTATTGTTTAACCTACAGTAACACTTTCAGCTTTTACAGCTCTGCTTAGAGGTGTTGGAAGATGTCTGTGCAGTGCTGCTAATTACACAAATCTGTATAATATGTTGTATAGAATGCACAATTATACACCTTAAGGTGCAAATTGATAGGAAGCTGTTTATTTTTATACATTAACACAAAAAATAAAGCACTTCACATCTTTCTTACAGTAAAGGTCACTAAATATGAGTGGTATACATTATGGCATCTTTTATTATTTAATATTTAATCAAAATAAATGCGCAGGAATGAAGACTAGATGTGAATGTCTCAAGTTACCAGTGTGATAAATGCCATCTGTTTTACATATTTATGCTGCTTTGAATTATTTTTCTTATATGTACTGTCTAATGAATTAACCTTCTGTAGATTAAACTGCATTTACATTATCCACCACAAATGTTCCAGATGTTACAATGTCAAGTTTGCAGCTTTATAATGCTATTCATCAAAACCAGAGTGTACAGCATCACAAAATGTTTTTTTAATGTAATTAAATTGTAATTATAATGACATACCACCCCATACAGTGTCAAATTTAGCCTCTCATCAGATGAAATGGGAGTAAGACGAAGCGTTTAGACATTGTACTTTAAGTATGTTACTGTAGCTGGCAGCTGCGAAATTGTCTGGAAGAATGTGATATCAGCTGCAGGCTGTAGGTATATATATCTTCACCTCAGTGTGAGTGCCTGCCGCTTTTTAACGCACTTCTGTTTTCTGAGATTCATGATTACACATAAACTCCTGACAGCTCTCTGATCAAAGTGTGAGAAGTTTTAGAAATTCTAGTTGGGTCATTCCATGTCAAATCAACCAAGTTTCAGAAACTCCAAAGGCTAAAATTTTTGATTTTGTCATATTTTGCCAAGTAATGAAAGGCAAAATATTGAATGACATGGATGTATATAATCCACTATTTTGTTAAGGGGGTCAAAATGTACATTTTCACCTGAGATTTGGAGCCAGATTACAGGGGGTAAAAATGACTTTAGGAAGATGGCAGCATCATTATTTTATTTTTACACAAAGATTGGTAGATCTATTAGTAAAATATGTAGACTTTAGCATACTTTCTTGCATTATATGCCAACGGTGACAGTTGATAAAGTCTTCTACAAAATATTAAGCCCTCTACAAAATATTATACATTTATTCATTTACATTTAATATTTTGGTGTTCTTCTTCATTTATGTAAAACGGAAAAGAGACGGAAAAAAAATATATGCAAAAATCAAAAACCTCTTGTTGAGTTGACACTGAATGGCCCAGTTGTCTTTTAATAAGTATGTATGTATGTATGTATGTATGCATGCATGCATGCATGCATGCATGCATGCATGCATGCATGTATGTATGTATGTATGTATGTATGTATGTATGTATGTATGTATTTATTTATTTATTTATTTATTTATTTATTTATTTATTTATTTATGTATTTATTTATTTATTCCCCCTCACAAAATTCACACAGTCACATTTGGACATATGTAGTTGTTATTAAATAAAGGTCATCACAAATGTAATTTTAGCTCAATTATAAATCAGAGTCTGCAACCAACTTTTTTGCAACCAATATTGTGTAGATACACTTGATCTTTTGTGGTCATTTGAGCAACAATTCATTAACATTTTCACATGTTGTCATATTAAATTTATTGATTTGGTAAACAGTTAAAGACACAACAATGGCGTTCACAGTTTTTTGGCTTGGTTTCTGCTCGTTGTTGAAATGCTTAACCACTTAAGTTACTTGCTGCAGAGTTCTGATAAATTGGCTTGTAAATTTCATTGCATGGTCCATTGATGATGTGTGGAGGTGGGCTTAGACACCTGTCAAAACATCTCACAGATACTGTGTACAAGAAAGAATGGTTATGATAATTTTCAACAGATGTCAGGATAGCACTGACATATGGGACCTCGGTTACACCTGTTCTGCATTCAGTGCGATCACAGTTTGATTTCATGGAACAGTTTTGCTTCCAATAGACGTACACCGTATTATGTGAGTAGATGTTTTGTGTCCTGTAGCAGCTGTTGTTTCATGAGATTATCATATGCCAAAATATTTCAGGAAATATTTATCCATTAAAGAGAAAGATCTAGAAGAAACAGATTTCTGACCCAGGGTCCCTTAATATAAAAACACCTTAATATAAAAAAAAATGGTAGCCTTTCTCAACAACACAATTTATATGTATTCAAAAGTTATCAAAGAGTTTATATATATATATATATATATATATATATATATATATATATATATATATATATATATATATATATATATATATATATATATATATATATATATATTAATAGTTAATTTGAAACAAATGTTCAGTTTACATTAAGTTTCTTAGAAATTAAGAAATAAATGTTATGTTTGCTTTTTTATTTATTTTAATTAAGAAAAAAAAAAAAAAAATGCTATATTTTCTTGGACCCCCTGTTGAAAATGGTATCATGATCATAAATTAAGTTTGGAAAGTCAAACTTTTAAAGTGGAAAAAATAATGAAGAAAAAAGGAAACGGTAAAGGAGATGGTTCCTCAACAGTAAATGGGACTTTTAGCCCACAATCTCCTTCAATGGATTATGAGCTTTGCCTTATCAGTAGATTAAGACACCTTGATGTGTAGAATTTTAATGAGGATGCCGGGCTGTGTTCTGTCTGTCAAGCTAAAGCACTTGCAGGTTTAAAATAGCTCAACAGTCCCCACAACAGCGGATTTATCTCACAGCAAAGAAATATCTAACCATAAATCTCTGCCCTAGCAACAAAACTTTGAAACTTCAAATGCTTGTCCTATTTTTTGATGGAAGTTATTAAATATTTGACAATACAACCTTAAAAATCTTTACTTTCAGACATCCTGTGAAGTGAAACCATTATCTGCATGTGGAGTTGTTCCAATGACACAATGACTACGTTTACAAGCTGTCAATATTCGGGTTATGGTCGGGTTAAGGTCACTATTTGGGTTTCTGAAACATTCAGAATAACCCGTTTACATGCGTGAGCAGAGAGAGTTACTCCTGTATACATGGAATTTGTAATCAATTGGCAATATCCCGACGTAAATTGCGACGCATGGTTAGCGTCTAGACGTACGGACAACCTTTTCCGATTCTTCTTCCTGTATCCAAAGACAACAACAACAGCAGCAGCACGCGGATAATGAATAGTTCGGGGCAGATAGCGATCGCCTTTGTTTGCGCTTTCCTCCTCGCTCCAAAAGTGTGGTGCTGTGCTGCGTCTCGCCATGTTTACCTCTACTTCTTGTTTACTTCCGGTATACTGCACGCGGGGTTTTGTATGCGCCGTCTCTCCTCAAAAGACCAAGATTCCTTGCGAATAGAACATGCGCAGAACACAAATCAATGTTCCTTTTGATGGGGATATGCCGATACGCGTTTACATGACCAAATATTCGGGTTAGAAAAGGGGTACCCCAGGTATAATATCCGGGTTTTTAAAAACCGGGATATGAGCATATCCGGGTTTTTGCCGGTGTTTACATGGCCGTGGTTTTGCCACGTGGTTTTACATGGCAATGGGGTTATTGCTAATATTCCGGTTTTGAACGGGTTATTGGCTGCATGTAAACGTAGTCAATTACTTGTTTCTGTTTCTCTTAGGATAGAATTGGATATGGACAGGGCTGAAAATATGTCAGAACTAACGGTATGTTATTTACACAACAACGATGTACTAAAAACAGAAAAAAATTTCCTTGGAATAATTCAAATGATCCCCGTCCACATGGATCAGCAAAAACGACTAAAAACGTTGTATTATGCTGCCAGGCCAGAAGTTGGGATGTCACTTTGCAAACAAACATTACGCACCTATATATTGAACAGAATATTCATGCGTATGACGTCACCGTTTTCACAAATTCACATTTTTGTAGTTTACACCAAGACAATAACAGTATCGTTTTCAAAAACGTGCACTTTGAACCCCGTTCCCTTTCGAGGGAACTCGCGCTGTGTCAGTGACGCTTTGGGAACGCCCCTGCGTGATTGCGTCTGAAGCACTTATGTCAACTAGTCCAATGGCGAGAGTGAGCGTCACGGGAGGGTGACGTCACGACCAGTAAAGGATAAAAGCACATCCGGTCTGACCGGCGTTAGCTTCTGTGCCTCAGCAAGTGCTCTGTGTTCATACTGTCTGTCTTATTTATTGTTGTCTGTCACTATATCAGTCATAAGCATAAATATTATGGTGAGCAAACAAAACTTTAGATCGTGTGTTGTTTGTTTGGAACGGAATTATGAGCATTGCAAGTTACTTTCGCTTTACTTTTCCATTCCCGCCTGTCACTCGAGGGTGTTCAGGCTTGCGTTTCTCGCTGTACCGTCCCCGTTGTTTGCCGAGGCAGAACGGAAGCTGGTATTGTGGGGTTCGCAAATGGATCTCGCTGAGGGGTTAGAGACTGGCTCCGCCTTTTCTCTGCCTTCACCCGGGGGATCCAGCGCTCTCTCTCTGGGTTCGGATGCCCGCGCCACGGCTTCTTCCGCCCTGGTAGAGTGCCCGGTGTTTCAGCAGTCTATCTCTGAGGAGGTAGAGGTGCTGAGCATCAGTGCGGGGTAATAAAAACTCACCATCCTCATCTATGAAGAGCATGTTCGAAGAAAGTCATGTAGCTCTATATAAAAAAGAAAATAAGGGGGCGGGCTGTGTTCATTCATAAAATTTCCCGACGTGTATGTGTGCACTATCGGGAGTTTTCCCCCTGCTACTGTTTACTTTTTCTCAAAAAAAGACTATGCAATAAGAATCGAGTGCATGTATAGATTAAAGAGTTCATAGAGTATTGCAAGCTATGCATTTATGATTCTTTTATTGTATTTTGAAACTATTTTAATATAGTTCAGCCTTTCATCCAGACTATGTTGACTTGTCTGGTTGATCTTTTACTATGTTTAATTTTGAGGAATTAAATAAATTGGCTGCATTTAATTGAGGAATTAAATGATGAATGCTTATCTGACTTTCAGTAGTTAGATTCATGTACAAGTTCAGCCTTTCATCCAGACCGTGTTGCCTTGTCTGGTTGATATTTTACTGTTTAATTTTGAGGAATTAAATAAGTTGGCTACACAGAGGCCAGTCTCAAGAGGCTGGTACGCTTAGTAGACTATCTGACAGAATGGAAGAATCTGCCAAATATATCTCAGTGTGTCCTGCATATCATAGAGAAAGGCTACAGAATTCAGTTCGGTTCTCGTCCGCCATGCTACAACGGGGTGTTGCTCATGTTAGTGCATAACGAGCAGGCTCTGGTAATGGAGCAAGAAGTAAAAACTCTGTTAGCGTAGGAAGCTATAGAGCAGGTGTATTCACCCGACAGTGAATTGGGTTTTTACAGCCGTTACTTCATTGTTCCGATAAAGGATGGGGGGTTGCATCCTATACTAGATCTTCGTCAGTTCAATCATGCAGTTAAGAAACTCAAGTTCAAAATGCTGACACTCAAACAGATCGTGACTCAAATCAGATCCGAGGACTGGTTTGTCACGATAGATCTAAAGGATGCATACTTCCATGTCCCCATCCTCCCTCAGCACAGGAAGTTCCTGAGGTTTTATTTTGGGTGCTTCCATTTGGTCTAGCTCTATCAACCCGCACGTTCACCAAATGCATAGATGCAGCTCTGGCCCCGCTCAGGCTGCAGGGCATAAGCATTTTGAACTACATAGACAACGTATTTCTGTATTAGAGTCCCGTGTCCAAACCCTGGGTCATAATAGCTGTGATTTCCAGGTGTAACTGTTTCAGACAGATGGACTTGGTTTGTAGTAAAAAATAAAAACATAATGGAGAAACCAATCGTCATTGTCAGCTTCTCATTTAAGCCTGTGGTGTGCTCTGAAATGTTTTCCCCTGGCTTTTTGCTTGTCTCCGTTAGTGTAGACTGAGGGCACTTCCCACCCACCAGGATCAGTGGCCAGCCAACAACAAAAAATCCTGCTGCTCCGATGGGCTGGAATGAAGGCAGCCTCCTCTGGATCAATGAAGTCTCTTGTTGCAAAGCAAGCGTGCCACTATTACAAATGCCCGTATGACACATGATAGATACTTCGTCAATGCTAAGGTGAAAAATCGAACACTGATAGCCTTTTCCTTGGCATTTTTTATTTTCCTCTCCTCTTGTTTTTGCCACACACTAGGGGAACATGAAGGGAGGGAGGGGTGAATACTTCACCCTTGTGATAAATAGTCGGATGAATGAAGCTGAGAATGTTACTGCTCTGGACCAGGTCAGAATACACCACTGTTGTGTAATCGATCAGCTCAAGGTCTGAGTTATATGCATTCTGGCCAGAAGCTCATCGTTTTTTTCTTACAGTCAAATTTTCTGGTCAGTTCTAGTAAGGGAGAAAGACACATTTTTTCATAATCTTTATTTGGTCCTGACTGTTGTCACCTGCTCCTCATGAGATGAATCAACAAACTATCATAGCAATTTGTTACTATTGTACATTTTCGTGAGTTGGTGGCTATTTCGAATGAATTCATACAATCTTGTTTGAATGTTTTTTTTTTTTTTTTTTACGATCTGTTTGGACTAGGTGTGGACTTTTATGCTTACTTTTGTTTTGTAAAAATCTCTGCTTTTTTCATATGAATCAATTCGGAAGATGTCCAGACATTCTACTAACTAAGTAATTTTGCAACCACTGTCAACTAACTCTTATTAATTTACAACGACATGTCAACTAACTCTCATCAGAGTTTTAGACTGTTAGGTTAGGTTTAATAGAAAGTTGATATGTAGTTTCAAGGTTAGTTGCAAAGTCAGTAGAATGTGAAAATTGCCAATTTTTCTCATTGAGATTGGGTTGGATAATTATTTAAAGTTATTTAACTGGTAAACTGAATTCACATCATGGTTATGTATAGCCCAAATGGAGATGTGTATCCTGACTCAGTAATAAGAGCCATTTGCCTTTGTATAATTGTAAGCATATTAAAAATAACTCCGTTTTATACGTGTAATTGTGGAGCTGACACAAACAGTTCGCTGTGTAAGTATTATAATTAACTTGCTGTTATGCTTGTGCAAATATCAAATATTTTAATGTGATAAATTACTGAAGCATAAACATTGTTAACTCATTTTTCATTGATAGCTTTTCAGAGATGCCAGCAATGAGGCTAACAAACACATTTTATATATATATATATATATATATATATATATATATATATATATATATATATACAGTGCAATGCATAAGTGAATACACCCATGCTAAAGTTGACTAAAAAGAGGAATAAAAAATCATATTTTGGAATATAAAATTAGGAAAAATCCAACCTTTAAGGACACCAATTTTCTTTGTGAATGAATAATGTATCGTAAATAAATAAATGTTCTTCCTTAAAATACATGGTGCATAAGTGAGTACACCCCTATGTTAAATTCCCATAGAGGCAGGCAGATTTTTATTTTTAAGTATTTAAAAAAAAAATTTTTTAGGATACTATGCATCCTGATAAAGTTCCCTTGGCCTTTGGAATTAAAATAGCCCCACATCATCACATAGCCTTCACCATACCTAGAGATTGGCATGGGGTACTTTCCATAAGATCATCTCTCAATGCAAATCAAACTAGCTTTTAGGCTAACTGAAATAAAATCATGCCAATCTCTAGGTATGGTGAAGGCTATGTGATGATGTGGGGCTATTTTAATTCCAAAGGCCAAGGGAACTTTATCAGGATGCATAGTATCCTAAATTTTTTTAAAAAAAAATACTTAAAAATAAAAATCTGCCTGCCTCTATGGGAATTTAACATAGGGGTGTACTCACTTATGCACCATGTATTTTAAGGAAGAACATTTATTTATTTACGATACATTATTCATTCACAAAGAAAATTGGTGTCCTTAAAGGTTGGATTTTTCCTAATTTTTTAAATTAAAGCATTAAGTTCAATTTCCAAAATATGATTTTTTATTCCTCTTTTTAGTCAACTTTAGCATGGGTGTATTCACTTATGCATTGCACTGTATATATATATATATATATATACTATATCCTATACATGCATGGTACGTACATACTTAAATAAGCCAACAACAAAACAAAAAAAACAAAAAAAATGCAGATCATGTTGGCAGGAGGCTTTGCAGAATCCATCTCTCAGTATTTTACACATTAAAAATTAATAATTAAAGGGGAAAGAGAATTGATGGCTAAAAAAGTAGGGGATTGAAAGTTATAATAATGAAAATAATAAAATATTCACAATCTCATAGCTGCTAGCCAAGCCATAGTTAACCTGAATTAGCCTGCTGGGTCTTTTCTTTCTTACTCTCTTTCTTTCTTTTTTTTTAAATTGCAATATCAATTTTTTTTTTTTTTTTTGGTCAGGGGCAACTGCACACACTGTATAGATTAGCAGGTGTTCAAATGAATCTCCAGAAGCACTTCAGTAATTATCTTTGCCAATTTTAACAGAAAAGAAAATTAAACAGAAATGATAATAGAATAGTGTAACGAAGTTCAGATGTTACGGGAAGAAGGAGGCGGGAACCGGCGAACATTCAAATATTTTAATAAATAAATAAACCAATACAAAAATGAAAATATAAGCCAGCAGCCCCTCGCAGACGACTGCTGGCCACACAAAACAGAAACAAGACATCAAATAAAACTCAGGCCTGTTCCTCTCTCGCTCTTCACTGTCGTCGCTCCTCCTTTATGCTTCCGCTCCTCCGTGAGAGATACGAGACCGGTGCGTCTCGCAGGTGTCGCTCATCAGAGTAATCACGCCACCGGCCTCGTGCCGCTCTCTCAAGGCCCTCGGCCTCGTCCTGCTCGCCACATACCCCCATCGCCCCTCGCAGGCCGGGGGGTACCCACGAGACTGCGCTCTACTCCCCCCTCCCCCTCCTCCGGGGAGACCGGACACGGCGGCTGCGGTACCTGGGGGTATGGACAGACGAGGCGAGAGAAAAGGAGACGGAAGCATGAGGAGCGACAGAGACGAGAGAGGGGAGAGAGGAACAAAAAAATTCTTGGTCCGCTTCCCACCACACGCTGCCATCTGGCCCTGCACCAGCTGGGCGATCTTCTCCGCAGCGCCTGGCGGTGGCGCTGGATAGCCCTCGGTGGATGGCACGACACTCCTCCGCCACCTGTTGGACGGCGACGGCTCCCCCGGATACGGGCAGACGGCAGGAGTCCCCCGTTCCCTGCTCCTCCCCATCATGGCGGACGACAGCAGGCTCCGGCCCACGGCGAACGGCGGCGGCTCCTCCGCTCCCTCACGGACGGCAGCCGTCCCTCCAGCACCCAGGCGGCCGGCAGCGAGCTCGTCCGTCCCCCCGGCAACTCACTCCAGCACACCGCCTCGAGCGTCCATGGCGACGGACTCTGCTCACCATGCTCGATGGCACCGCGGATTCCCCACAACGGTGAGGGCTCTTTGACAGCGCGTTCCTCCTTCTTCCCGGGTTTCGGCACCAGTGTAACGAAGTTCAGATGTTACGGGAAGGAGGAGGCGGGAACCGGCGAACATTCAAATATTTTAATAAATAAATAAACCAATACAAAAATGAAAATATAAGCCAGCAGCCCCTCGCGGACGACTGCTGGCCACACAAAACAGAAACAAAACATCAAATAAAACTCAGGCCTGTTCCTCTCTCGCTCTTCACTGTCGTTGCTCCTCCTTTATGCTTCCGCTCCTCCGTGAGAGATACGAGACCGGTGCGTCTTGCAGGTGTCGCTCATCAAAGTAATCACGCCACCGGCCTCGTGCCACTCTCTCACGGCCCTCGGCCTCGTCCTGCTCGCCACAAATAGAATAAAAAGTTATGCATATTTTGATTTATTTTAATTTGAATTTGTTGTCCAGTGTAATACTTTCCTTTCCTTTCCTTTCCTTTCCTTTCCTTTCCTTTCCTTTCCTTTCCTTTCCTTTCTTTCTTTCTTTCTCCTTTTTTCTTTTTTTCTGTCCACAAACATTACTAAATAATTCACTTTTGTTTTGGGAAGGTTGGTTTCCCTGCATGGCAGCAACTGAATATGTGTATCTGTACCAATGCACACAATGGACTCAAAGAAATATGTGTAAATTCAACAGAATTGGTGAGTGCTGGTCTTTGGACTGCTCAGCACTTGCTTTCGCTATGTGGTTTCGTTCTGTTTACAGTGCTTTGCCTGAGCCAGTTTCTTGCCTCAGGGCAAGTTCAAGCTGCTGCATACATGTCAATACTACCCACTGACACGGCCATGAAATATTGGCCATCTGATCACACACTAGAGATGGCAGAATGTCAAACCTGACCGGTCTTCTGTGCAAAGATCAATGATGCAGGATTAAGCATGTAAGTGATGTCTGTCCATTTATAATTTAAGAGTAAATGATGACAGAAGTTTTATTTTGAGTGAACTACCCCGTTGTCTTAAATTCATAATCCTACCACATAAGCACTTCAATATGAAACGTAGAGGTTGCCACTTCCATAAAGACTCCTGGAGCTGTTTGATCTGTTTCAAGTGAAGCATTACACACACTCTGGAAAGACATTTTACCATTTTATGAGCTGGACTGAGGTTAAAAACGGACGGTTAGAGGCAATGAGTAAGGGTCATCCAGCCATGATGGAGATGATGATGAGAAAATTTGTACTTCAAAAAGCGATCTGACTGAGCGGCGACTCTCGCACTCTTTACTCGACCCATTAATCAGTTGTGAGTCCAACTTCTGTGCTGTCACTTGCCGAAACAGGCGGTCGATGGTAAAACGAACGAGTCTCTTCAAAGTGTAGTCTGCTCAAATAATTACAGGTTGTCAATGCCTTCCCTGTTGGTTGGAGTGAATGGTTTAATTGCTTGGACAGAATCTAGAGTGGGGTGAGATTTCAGGACAAGCGGGAGGCCTCTTAAATGCCATTCACCTTTTCCCCATGAACTGAATAATTATTGCAAGTGAGCGTCTCTCAATGCTCTGCAATCTTCTTCCTTCGCAGCTTCAAAAACAATTGAACAATTCAGTGCCTGCATGTCAAAAATAAACCCTAATGATGATATTTAGGTTGAGGCTCTTGAAGTGTAAACTACAATCACTTGAACCCACACTATATTAAAGGGTATAATTAATCCAAAAAATAAAATTCTGTCTTCATTTACATATTGTTCTAAAATTGTATGAATTTCTGGTAACAACTTATTAACTAGTTGCTTTTTTTAGCTTACATAGCATATTGGCTGTTTATTAGTACTTATAAAGCACATAATAATTCCTTATTCTGCATTCTCTCTTAATCTTACCCAACACCTAAACTTAACCACTACAGCAATCACCTTACTAATAAGGAGTACATTAGGAGTTTATTGAGGCAAAGGTCGTAGTTAATAGTGAATGTGTTCCCCGTACTAAATTGTGACTGAATTTCTTTCTCATGTGAAACGCAAAGTAAGATTTTTTTGAAGAATGTTTAAACTGTTTTGTCCATATATAAATATAATAAAAGTCAGTGGGATCCCTTTAAATCTTACTCATACCAACTGGATATTCTCTTATGTTTTCTGGTCTTGGAAAATGTTATGTTTATTTCTTTTCAAATAAGAAAAACTTTGAATACATTATGGTTTTTCTGTGTATTTGAATAAGCTGATTAAATGGGCCGATGTTTTAGCCCATAATTAATTTTAGCTCTGTGCATTCGTAGGAACTGTAATGGAGTCGTTAGACTGAACCACATAATTTTATGTTGAAAAGCGGGCAAGGAATTGTGCGTTGCACTTTGAATGATTCAGAGTGGTTCATCACATTAATCAAAACTTAACAAAAAAAGTTTTACTGCACAGTACTTGACAGTAAACAGAACAAATCCATTTATTTTCACTAACCAAAAAAAGCATACTGTTAGGTGCTGTTTTGCTGGTATTGATCGACTGTATTAAAAAGCAACCACATTTCGGACTGGAGACATTTTTAGCAGCTGTTGTGTCCTGTTGTGGTTTGCCGGCATTCATCATGTGACGTATAACTGTGTTTCTTCAGCAATCCTGTAAATGTTTGGACTGCTTTGTGAAGCTGACAGCATGAGTGAGTCGATCTTAGGATGGTGCCAGACGACTTGCATGAGGCAATACTTGAGTTACGAGCTTGACTTAAAATTTGGTGTGATGCCAGGTCTTGAACAGTTTTTTTTTTTTCATCCACAACTTTGCAAACTTTAATGAACTTTACTTGGAACAACTCTGATTATAGCAATATAGATATGAGATATTTTTTATTTACTTTTTTCACCAATAGCATTTATATAATTTACAAGATGTATGTCAATATTGTCACAATTATGTTCTGTCTAGTCTGCACCTGTTCTCGTTAGGCCCTGATTAGTTCATCTTCCTTCACCTGTCTCTAGTTAGTTCCCTTATCCTGTGTATTAATACTCCCTGTTCTGTTCAGTCCCTTGTCGGTTCTCGTTGATGTTGAACGTGGTTTTGCCTGTCCTGCCTGAGTTTGTTTCAGTAAAGACTGTATTTACCCTCATCTTCGTCTTGTGCTTTCAACTACCACCCAGACGTTACAAATATTAAAAAATGAACAGCATGCTAATAACTATATTAATTAAATAAATAAACATAAATCAATATAGACATTGTTTTCTGTTGTGGGTAAATGCAGAACTCTTTTTGTGAGCTCTTCAAAAGATTAGAATTGGCATCCTAAAATGTAATTTCGCAGTCAGTGAAGTATGAATATAAGAAAGACGATCAAACGAATATGACAAATAGAAAAAAAAAGAAAGAAAAAAAAGCAAACAACACTGACTTTGCACTGTCAAATAAAGCCACTGTTTAATATCACATTTGCAATTATTTAATCTAACTTCAGTGACTAAATTTACACAGGAGACTGAACATGAACTAAAATGTCCCATTAAAATGACAGCTAATCTACTGAATTTTCATGGAAATTAGAAAAATAGTTATTACTTTTCTTTTCAAGGGCTTATATTAAATATTTCCTGTGATAACAAAAACCTGCAAAGCGATATTTACAACTGCATTTCCCATTATATGGTGTATTGCTCAATGCATAATTTATTCCAAAATAGGATGTCTCTGTGCTCCCAATTGTGCATTCCCAAAATAAATAATGAATTGAATAAATGCATTTACCTGAGAAATAAATGAAAGTAAATAAAATATTACACTCTGAATGAGTTTATTCCCTTTAGTTTATTGCTTATTTATAGTGTGTCATTTGACTGATTTGGAGATTTGTATTACTCTTCAGACAATGTGTTAAAAAGGTATTTGTCTAAGGTTTGTTCAGCATACAGAGATAAACAAACTTTAGACTCCTATTGGTATTTCAGTCACAATACTGAATCTGCAAGAAGAATGTGAATACTTGTAATTTATTTGTCAAAGTGCAAAAACAATGGCAAGTAAACAACAGCATACTTTGAAAGATCTGAACAATTCATTGTCAGCAGTAGGCAGTCAAAATGCATAAAGCATCTTAAAAGTAGAACCTCTGTCTGTCACCTCTTGAAAGTTGACATTGGATAAATTTACCAAGTATGAAACTGTTTATAGTTGCACTGCCCTTACTAAAGGCAACTGCAGTTTTTTAACTGCATAGTACAAGTGAAGTGAATTGGATGTGAATTTTCATTGAATAAAAGGAATCAAAATGACATTGATAAGTCACATGACAGTTACATCTCTGGTGATTGGCTCAAAACGGTCAGTGGTTGCATGAAATTTTGTAATTCCATGGGGTTTTGCACCAGCCAAGCAATGGGAATGCTAACGAATATAGCTTTTTCCAAATAGTATCTTCATTGATCCAGACTAATTTGACTTTTGCTCAAGGACTCAAAAGCATAGTTGGTGGCTGGACGCAGACCAATACTTTTGGTTTGATTACACTGCAGGATGGACAACATTCTCATTGCAGACTGCATCTAATGATTGAACGGACTGTCTCCCCCTTCATCACCCCAAGGAAAATAAGCCTCTTTGGTGTCGTGCTGAACTTACGGATTGTTGGTCCAAAGTAGTGATGGATGCTAAAACCTGGAGGAGGTTCTGGCTCTATCATTCAAGGACCAATAGAGGAGCAATCGGCATGCAGCAGCCATGTGCATGGATTATGATAAGCCCACATGTACAATCGTTTCTCGTCAGACTAAAGCGAACAACTTTCAGCAGCCTACAAAGTCACTTCTAAGACTAAACTGTAAAAGCATTATCAAATGCATTCAAACATTTTGCCATTAACTTACTTTTCACATTTACAACCTCTGTGGGTCGTGCTGGATGACTTCTACATATATTTACATATGAATTTGCATCCTACATCTGTGGGGAGCTATTGATTATGAAACAGCCGCATTTATCATCGGTATTCATGCCAAAGCTATTGATGAGCTCTTCTTCCGCACCCTCTCCAGCTAATTTGCATTTAAAATCTCATTTTTATGAAGGTCAAGACCATTTATTTCAGGCAGGATAGGTACTCTTTTATGTATAGGCTTAATGGAATATGAATCATGTTTCCACCTGAGACATGAACAGATGCTCTGCTGACATTTCCAGAATCCAGCTTTTGTAATAATGGCATAATTTAGTGTTTGATGAATGTTGTGAGGTTTAAAAGGAGGTCAGGAACAACTTGCACATCATTAACTGTTTCTACAGGTAAATTGTCAGCAGTGATTTGGATTTGATAAATGTACAATTATCACAACCATCTATTTGTTCTATTGGTTACAACTGACAGGCGCATTAAATGCTGTATGTTCACAGGGACATACATGATGTTGTATTTATTTTATGTATTGAGTCAGGCAGGCAATGGCCATTGAGATAATTCAGAATCAGAATCAGAATGAGCTTTATTTGCCAAGTATGTTTACACACACAAGGAACAGTTTATGATATAATTTACAGATGTACAATTTTAGATGTTATGTACAAATGTACAGTTATGGTAGACCATGTAAAGTTAGTTTAATCATTCAAGCTGAATATATCCTGCGTTAGAGGCTAACTGTTCTTGTGCCTGGCTGTTCTGATGCTCAGTGCTCTGTAGTGCCAGCCAGTGGGCAACAGTTCAAAGAAAGAGTGGCCTGGGTTTGAGGGGTTTTTTTCGTAGCCCTTTTTCTCACTCAGGAGGTGTAAAGATCTTGTAGGGTGGGGAGGGGGGAAACAATAATCATCTCAGCCGTCCTGACTGTCCGTTGTAGTCTTCTGATGTCTGATTTGGTAAATGAACCAAACCAGACAGTTATTGATGAGCACAGGACAAACTCAATGATGGTCGAGTAGAACAGTTTTAGCAGCTCCTGTGACAGGTTGAACTTCCTCAGCTGGCGTAGGAAGTGCAACCTCTGCTGGGGCTTTTCCACAATGGAGTCAGTGTGATTGTTCCACTTCAGGTCACATAAGATGGACTAGACAGTGATCAGAGAGCCCCAAAGCTGCTCTTGGGACAGAGTGATATGCATTCTTTATTGTGACGTAACATTACTGTCTCTGGGACATGTAACGTGCTGTCTGTATTTTGGCAGTTCACGGGACAGAGTTGCTTTGTTAATATCCCCAATAATGAATAAAAGAGACTATTATTATTTTTCAGCTATTTGTTCAGCCAGCTGTTGTAGTGCCGCACTCACACACACATTCAGGAGGGATGTACACATTCACGAGAATGAATGAGGAAAACCCCCGCGGCAAGTAAAAGTTTACAGTTTATGAAGAGCGCCTCTAAATTAGGAGAGCACATCTTCTTCAGCAATGTTACATCTAAGCACCCACTTTCGTTGATGTAGAAACACAATTCACCACCTCATGTTGTCCCTGTTAACTCCGCGATGCAATCCGCTCGGAACAGCTGGAAGCCCGGCAGATGTAGCGCGCTGTCCTTAATAGCTTCACTCAGCCGGGTTTCAGTGAAGCACAATGCAGCAGAGTTTGAAAAGTCCTTGTTGATGCCGGTGTAGAGTAGTTCATCAGTTTTGTTATGAAAGGATCGGACATTTTAAAGATGAATACTTGGGAGTGCAGTGTGAAAGCCACGTTTGCGGAGCTTAACCATCGGTCCGGTGCGTTTCCCCCATCTGTGTCTGACCACACGTTTGAAAAGCACAACTACCCCCTCTGACTAGAATGTCCAGCAAAACATCTGAATAATCAAAAAACGGAAAAATATTGTCTGGTGTGTGTTGCTTAATGTTAAAGAGTTTGTCTCTGGTAAAACTAATAGAAGAAGAATGACTAAACACAGAGCAAACAAACAAAAACAACAATTGGAGAGTCCATTCTCGTCCCTATCTTGTTCAGAGACAAGTTCATGCTGAGTCATGGTCAAGCCTAGTCTGGCTATCACCAGATCAAGCTCAATCTTTTAAGACTGAACATTAGTCTGGGGAGTTTGTGCTGTATTTTCTACTGCACAAGAGGCGTGATCAACGGGCATAGTTCAAATGACTCTGTACGCAATTGGATAGTCCTTCAACCAATCAGACCAATGATCCGGGGGACGTACTTTGCAGAGCGACGCGAAAACTCCAGGCAGGAAACGTGTCAACAAACGTGTTGGTTTGTAGCATTGATCAGCGGTTTGCAGAAGCAGCAATGGCATCGAGCGATTTTTGCAGGTTGTGCAAAAAAAAAACATGAAAGTGAGTGGTATTTACCAAAACGATTTGTTTGCTAAACTAAAGAAGCCATTGAGCATCGTCAAGAGGTTAAAAGGAATTGGATTGACAGTCGTGCGAGAGACGTCATCTTGTTAAACCCGCCAATAGTGCGCCAGGTGGATAAGCTAGTTTGTGATTGGTCCCCGCAGATTTGTAACGGAACCAGGATAGAACAATTTACAGGTTTCCAGCCTGAGCTGCAGGGCGAAATCAAATCACCGGCAGATCGGGCTGGGTTTACCCAATCTAGGTCAAGCCTGTTGTCACATGCAACAATATATGCTTTGCAATTTGTGTTAATAATGATGTATTTTAAATGAATAGTAGTTTATATAAACGCAATGACTTTGGTTACGTATAACTGTTGAATTAATTAGCTTTCAGGTTTTATTCTGTCAAATACAGGTACTGAGTGTGTTTACACTACCACACACTGGATCACTTCAGCAAAGGGGAGAGAGGCGGCCAATGATCCCGCCATGAGGAACAAAGAGAGAGAGAATGCCATTGACACCATCAAAGCCTATATATTATACTATATATTATATATACAGCGGGGGAAATAAGTATTGAACACGTCATCATTTTTCTCAGTAAATATATTTCCAAAGGTGCTATTGACATGAAATTTTCACCAGATGTTGGTAACAACCCAAGTAAGCCATACATACAAAGAAACAAACAAAAATAAGTTCAGAAATTAAGTTATGTGTAATAATGTGAAATGACACAGGGAAAAAGTATTGAACACATGAAGAAAGGGAAGCGCAAAAAGGCATGGAAAGCCAAGACAACTGCTGAAAACTTACAGTAATTAAAAAGCAATCCAGCCCCCTGTCAGTGGAAATTAACAGCTGGTTCAGTCCCAAATGATGGCCTACAAAAAGGTCTCATTGCCAAGGTGTCACACAAGACACATCTCATGAAAAAAAGCAAAGAGCTGTCTCAAGACCTTCGCAACCTAATTGTTGCAAAACATAATGATGGCATTGGTTATAGGCGCCCTTCTAAGCTTCTGAATGGTCCAGTGAGCACTTTTGGGGCCATAATACGGAAGTGGAAAGACAATAATTTCACCATAAATTTGCATCGACCAGTGCTCCTCGCAAGATTTCTGATAGAGGAGTGAAAAGAATAATCAGAAGAGTTGTCCAAGAGCCAACACCAAGTTGTATGGTGTTCTTAGGGTAATGTGCACTGCCATTTCTCCTCCAAATATGGTGTGTATTATGGCATCCAAACAGTTCAATTTTGCTCTCATGTGACCACACTATATTCTCCCAGTATTTCACTGGCTTTTCCAAATGTTGTGCAGCAAACTTTAAATGAGCTTCAACATGCTTTTTTTTCAGTAATGGAGTCTTGCGTGGTGAGCGTGCATACAGGCCATGGCGGTGGAGTGCATTACTAACTGTTTTCTTTGAGACAACAGTACCTGCTATCTGCAGGTCTTTTTGAAGCTCTCCACAAGTGATCCTTGGCTCTTGGACAACTCTTCTGATTATTCTTTTCACTCCTCTATCAGAAATCTTGCGAGGAGCACTGGTCGAGGCAAATTTATGGTGAAATTATTATCTTTCCACTTCCGTATTATGGCCCCAAAAGTGCTCACTGGACCATTCAGAAGCTTAGAATGGCGCCTATAACCAATGCCATCATTATGTTTTGCAACAATTAGGTTGCGAAGGTCTTGAGACAGCTCTTTGCTTTTACCCATCATGAGATGTGTCTTGTGTGACACCTTGGCAATGAGACCTTTTTGTAGGCCATCATTTGGGACTGAACCAGCTGTTAATTTCCACTGACAGGGGGCTGGATTGCTTTTTAATTATTGTAAGTTTTCAGCAGTTGTCTTGGCTTTCCATGCCTTTTTGCGCCTCCCTTTCTTCATGTGTTCAATACTTTTTCCCTGTGTCATTTCACATTATTACACATAACTTAATTTCTGAACTTATTTTTGTTTATTTCTTTGTATGTATGGCTTACTTGGGTTGTTACCAACATCTGGTGAAAATTTCATGTCAATAGCACCTTTGGAAATATATTTACTGAGAAAAATGATGACGTGTTCAATACTTATTTCCCCCGCTGTATATATACACACACTTTTCTTTTTTTTTAAAGAAATTAATACTTTTGTTCATTAAGGATTAAAAAAATATTCAAAAATACATTCAAAAATATTAAGCAGCACAACTGTTTTCAACTGTTTAAAGGATTATTTGACACTGAAGACTGGAGAAATGGCTGCTGAAAATTCAGCTTTGCCATGATAAGAATAACTTACATTATAAAATACATGTAAAAAATAAAATAAAAAACGGTGTTTTAAGTTGTAATAATAGTTCACAATATTACTGTTTTTACTGTTTTTAATCAAATAAATGCAGCCATCATGAGCTATTTGTTTAAAAAATCAAAACCTTACTGTCCCCAAACTTTTAAACGGTAGCAGACAGAACAAAATAAAGTGCTGAACTATCAAAAATCAACTATAATTATAAAAGCCTGACATGCAAGAGTGTTTACATGTTTGACATTTCAATTGTTTTTTGTTTTGTTTTGTTTTGTTTTTATGTCAAAACGCATGTACATTTTGAATAAGTGAATGGGTGTAAAGGTGTTTGCAGTTCCCAAGAATTTTAGGTGTCATCTGTCAAATATTATAGACAGAATCTCAGAATATTCTGTAAGTCATAATCACTAAGCAAATGCTAAATGCCATCTGGTGAATTGAGATGACTGCAATCCTTGTTATTACGCATCAAGTAGAAAGAGCATTATCTAGATCTTCATCTAATCAAGCTAATAATCCTTTTATAGGCTTTGTAAGCTCATCCATTAGAGGCCATAATAACCAAAAGCCTCAATCTACTCACTCTCCTTTCTCTTCCCCTCAAATCCCTGTTAGTTAGTAAGAGGGGACTTCATTAGTCCTATTTCATTATGCTGTATAATTGAATCATATCCCGTTTTCTGAGGATGCAATGGTGTTTGTCTCATTTGTGGAACGGGTCCAGGCAAGGTCACAAAAAGCATAGTAGTGGTTTTACTCTGTCTTGTCTGAGTCTGTTAAACACAGGCAGAATTAGTTTGTTTTATGTAATAGGTCACATATTTTTTTTAAATGCTGTGGATATTTTGGAAATAGAGGATTGTATATTGGCCACCGAATGAACACACGGTCAGTTGTACTGACATTTTTAATAGTATTTTAATAGAACAGAACATATACAGATGTCACAGTTTTGTATTCTGTTTTGAATTAAATTTCCTTGTGCTCAGTTCATGTTTACCTTTGTGCCGTTCATTTGACCCAGTGTGTCTGATTGTTGTATTCATTTCACCATTCAATCGATTAAATCGTTTCAGCCCTGTGTTTAGTTCAGTTCCCTTTCGAGGGAACTCGCACTGCGTCGATACAACACTTTGGGGAATGCCCCCAGCATAGCGCGTCTAAGGCATGAATTAAACTATTCCAGTCCTGATTGGCGTTGCGTCATGATGTAATATATGACGGCATACACGGAAGCTACAAAGGGACGCCAGCACACAACAGAGTTAGCTTTTTGCTCTTCTGTCAGCGCTCTGTGTACAAACGGTGTACAAATGTACGGTGGCCCAGTAGTGCACAACACAACGACATTTAAAAAGCAAACATAAGTTCACAACACAACGAAATTAAGCCACAACACAACGGAAAATCTACAACACAACGAAATAAAGCCACAACACAACGGAAATAAGCCACAACACAACGGAAAATCTACAACACAACGGAAATAAGCCACAACACAATGGAAAATCTACAACACAACAAAATAAAGCCACAACACAACGGAAATGCTCCCGACCACTAGACGGCTCTCGGAGCGCGATAAAGTTAGTTTTCCTTGCCATTGTTCATTAGTCAGCAGTCTATAAAAATATATTAATTTTTTACATTTCGTTGTGTTGTGCACTACTGGGCCACCGTACAAATGTCTGTCCTGTTTGGTGTTGTTTGTCCTGTGGGAACTTGAATTGTTACCATAAGCACAGCTGAAAGTATGTGTCTTCCTGCCCACGTTAAACTTCGGGTGGTGACACATGCGATCAGTGTGTGATACTGTTTAGATGTGAGGCATGCTCAGTCAGCTCTTGAGGGTGCTGGCTGTGTTCAGAGTCGTTGAGAGTTGCGACACTCTGTGATCTCGCCGCCACGCGGTCACGTGATTTGTGTAGCTCTCAATAGAAAGCCTAAGTCCCTCCCCTCCGCTTCCGGCTCATGGTACCTTACTTCGGAAAAAATATGTATGGTAGTCAATGGCGAGAGACAACTTATATTTTTATTCCGTCTGAACTGTACCCTGAACTGTGCCCTGAATTACACATATGATGTTTGTCAATTTAAAAGATAATTATGAAATTCAAGAAAGTCGCAGTTTGTCATAAAACAGAAGAGTAACATTTAGTTTTATGTGAAAATCGCTCAATGAACTACATCTCTCGTCTCGCACTATGTAGGCTACGTTACAAGATCCGCTGCTCGTATGTGTGCAGTCTGGTACAAAACACTCAGGCATGACGGCGTAACGTTACGATTATAACGTAAGACTATAGAAAAAATGACAGACGTTAGCTTCAGTAAAGTTAGCTTCATTCATTGAGAGAAAGGTCACACGTGCGCCTTTTGGGTTTGTAGTCTCTGTAATTACGTATTTTCACAGTCTTACGCCGGTTTCACACTGCACGCGTTAGCAGAGCGTAAGCAGCGCAGGAGCAGTGCGTATGGTGAGCAGGAGCAGGACACGCGCGTTTTGCTTTCACACTGGCAGCGTTTGTCACGCGCGGCTGAACCGCGGGTTGTGTACAGACGGAGTACTCTATAATGGATAAGTTGGCATTGCTTTATTTCGTTTTAAAATACATTTAAGATAAAAATACTTGTCAAGAAGCTTATTTTATTAATAATTTCATTTATATAACTTTTGGTTCATCTTTGTTTTTATTGTTCTGGCAACAAGTTTGTTTTTGGACATTTGTTTTCTTTTTAAATTGCTGTTGGTCATTTGATTGACTGTTTAAAACACAATAGATATCATCAATGCACTTTTTGGATAAAACTGCGGTGTATTTTGGCCATGATCAATGCATTGTCACTTTAATTCAGCGTAAGCAGCGCAGCAAAAATAGACTCGGTGCCGAAACGATCGCGGCACTGCTGCTCCTGCTCTGCTCCTGCTACGCGCTGCCGCGCCGCCTCTGTGTGCGGTGTGAATGCACTCATTGAATAACATGGACGCTGAAAAAAATACGCGCTTATTTAGAAATAAATAATGGACAAATGAAGTCTTTAAACGCCTCAGATGTAAAGTTATTCGCTGTCAAAGTGACGCCAAAATGAATGGGAGTCAATGGGATGCTAACAGCAGGTGATGGTCCGCTAGCCAATGGCGGCGCCCGGGGGTACCTTCAAAATAATATGAAACCCTGACCGCCTGATATTTAGCGAAGCGGCGCGCAGAGGTAGCCGTGTCGCAGCCGTAATGCACCGCAGATGCGTGCAGTGGAAATGAGGGGTTACGTCCCTCTTTCACACCGCAAGCGTCAGCGGTGCGTGAGCAAGCGCATATTTTTTCCGGCGTCCATGTTAACAATGAGTGTATTCACACCGGGAGCAGGAGCAGCGCGTGAGCGTCAAGCAGTAGCGTCGCGTGAACAGCAGTGCAGCGGGGGTTTCGGCGTCTGGTCTATTTTTTGCTGTGCTGCTCACGCTCAATTAAAGTGAAAGCTCACTTTTGATGGACAAAATAAATGTGATTTAACACAAACGTGCTCAAAATGCACATAATAAGCATGTCAAGAGTTTTAACAACAATGCCAATGTCTAGTGTTTTAACAATTATGCCAGAAAAGAAAATTAAGTATAACAAATATGTATTTACCCATTTAAACTTTTTAATTATTCGTTTTGGGTGGTGTATTATTATAAAAATAAAATAAAGTCAAACTAGCCACAAAATACGATATAAACTTTATTTGAGTTTATTATGTAATACACAGACACTATGCTATATAGGCTCTAGTAAACAAGTGCATCCGGCAAATGACGGTAAACACAACCTGTATCAATGGATGACACGAGGCTGATCGTGGAGGTCGAGAAGCACAAAGTGCTTTATGACCCAAAAAACAAATAGGGGAGAGGCGGGACGATTGAAACGCGGGACGGATGAAACACTGAGATTTCCTTGAAAACCACTCACGTCATGTACGTCAAATTTCGTCAGCGCGTACAGCACGCAATGCCTACCATACCCGCGAAAACATTTCTTCTTTACGTCGTGCCATTTTGGAGTTAAAGCCGCAAAACTGTTTTTGAGTGCTGTAAGTGAATTCTTTCGTGCGGTACTTTTTTTTGACTGACAAGTTGGATTTATTGTTTCATGTGCAATTGTAATGATAATACGGCAAGTGTATTAGTACTGCAACACACCCTTAAGTGTGCAATATCAGAGTTTTTTAAACAAGGTTTAAATCAAATCAAATCAAATCAAGTATATTTGTATAGCGCTTTTCACAATACAGATTGTATCAAAGCAGCTTCACAGTATTAAATTAAAATAAAATAATACAACAAGGTTTGTTTCTAGTGGAATTTATTGATTGATAGAATAAAATTAAATATCCCCAAAATATCCCCAACTGAGCAAGCCAAAGGCAACAGTGGCAAGGAACCGAAAAAACTCCATCAAGTGACCTAATGGTGTCCTAAAACTCCATCAGGTGACCTAATGGAGAAAAAAAAAAAAACCTTGGGAGAACCCAGGCTCAGTCGGGGGCCAGTTCTCCTCTGGCATTTATGAACTAGAGGCCGGATTGTAGTTTGAACTGTAAGATTAACGATATTATATGAATGCCTGGCCAAAAAGATGCGTCTTTAATCTAGTTTTAAACTGGGAGAGCGAGTCCGAGCAACGAACAGTATCAGGAAGACTATTCCAGAGTTTCGGAGCCAAATGTGAAAAAGCTCTCCCTCCTTTGGTTGATCTGGATATCCTAGGTATGACCAAAAGCCTCGAATTTATTGATCTTAAAGCGCGCGATGGATTATAGGGCGATAGAAGATCCATTAAATAGACTGGAGCTAAGCCGTTTAGGGCTTTATAAGTCAGTAGCAATAACTTATAATTAATACAGAACTTTATAGGTAGCCAATGCAGTGATGATAAAATCGGTGTTATATGATCATATTTTCTTGATCTAGTAAGAACTCTAGCAGCTGCATTTTGAACTAACTGTAGCTTGTTTATTGAGGATGCAGGACAACCAGCTAATAAAGCATTACAATAATCTAGTCTCGAGGTCATGAATGCATGAACTAACTTTTCTGCATCAGAAACTGATAGCATATTACGTAGCTTAGCAATTTTTCTAAGGTGGAAAAAGGCTGTTTTTGTAACATACGAAATATGATTTTCAAAAGACAGGTTACAATCGAGTATAACACCCAGGTCTTTTACTGTAGAGGATAAAGTAACAGGACATCCTACGATGTCAAAGTTGTATTGTGAGAGGTTCTGTGGCCGGTTTTTTGAACCGATAAGTATTACCTCTGTCTTGTCTGGATTTAATAAAAGAAAATTACGCGTCATCCAATCTTTTATATCTTTAACACTGTTACGAGGTCCGACACAAGCTGCACCACCAGAGCCAATTTTCGACCCGCACAATTTAACTGAACACACGGGGATTTATTTCAATCATAGAGCACCTTAACCCCACCATAATAAGGTGCCCGGAGTCTCATCTCCCGCTTCATTTATTAAATGATATAATAAGCCATCGAAAACAAGAAGTATAATAAGAAAAGTATTTATTAATTACATAAACTTAGGAGACAAACAAAAGATAAGCTGAAAACTTCAGGAGGGGGAAAAGCCAAAATAATAAACAAAACTCAAACTATCTACCGCCGTACACCTCTTTCCTTCTCAAAAATAAAGAAGAAAATAAACAACATAGTCTTACCTCCCTGCTAACCTCAAAACAGGAGAAAACGGAGGAAAAACAAGAAAAGGCACCCACCTCCCTACATACGTCTCCTTTTGTTACACAGGTGATTCAACAAATTTTCACATTATAAATACAAGCAAGGTTTCTAATAGCGTCGATGGTACAACAAGGCTTAGAAAAAAAACTTAAAATAAGCACAAAGCCGGAAGAGAGGAGAGCTCGTGGAGGAAACATCCAAACATGCTTAAATCAAAGCCGCCATGCCACTTCTGACGTCATCGTAATGCCGTGCACCTGTACGTGCTCTAACAAGCGCCGCTAGGAGAGAAAGAGAGAGAGAGAACCACAACAACAACAAAACCACATGCACAAACACAACGGAAAAATAACATCATTCATCAAAATCATTAAATTAAACAAGTAACAAACACACTCTGTCAATTTGGATAATTTAGCGTTTTCATCCGGCCGTGATGAAATATATATTTGAGTGTCATCAGCATAACAATGGAAACTAATTCCATGTTTCCTTATAATATTTCCAAGTGGCATCATATATATTGAGAATAATAGAGGGCCTAACACAGATCCCTGCGGCACTCCATAGTTTACTGGAGTTATGATCAATTTTTCTCCATTTAAATAGACAAAATGGTAGCGGTCAGATAAGTATGATCTAAACCAGCTTAATGCTTGTCCTTGAACACCAGTATAATTTTGTAGTCGATCTAAGAGTATTGTGTGATCTATAGTATCGAACGCAGCACTTAGATCAAGTAAAACTAGTATTGAGATACAGCCTTGGTCAGAAGCTAAAAGTAAATCATTTGTGATTTTAACGAGCACAGTTTCAGTGCTATGATGCGGCCTGAATCCTGACTGAAACTTTTCATAGATATAATTTTCTTGCAAGAAAGAGCCCAGTTGAGAGGACACAACTTTTTCTAGTATTTTAGACATAAATGGAAGATTTGAAATGGGTCTATAATTTGCTAGATTATTATGATCTAATTGTGGTTTCTTAATGAGAGGTTTTATAACTGCCAGTTTAAATGTTCTTGGAACATGACCTAAAGATAAAGATGAGTTAATAATATTGAGGAGAGGCTCTTCCACTACAGGTAACACTTCTTTCAGTAGTTTAGTTGGTATAGGATCTAATAAACATGTTGTTGTTTTAGATGAAGTGATAAGTTTATTTAACTCTTTTTGTTCTATAGTTGTAAAGCACTGTAATTGTTCTTGCGGGGTGATAATTGAGGTTGAATTATAAGGCGCGATTGAGGACTGAACGTTTACAATTGTGGTTCTGATGTTTTCTATTTTCTCAGTGAAGAAGTTAATGAAATCATTACTACTAAACTGTAACGGGATATTTTGTTCGGGTGACGTCTGTTTATTTGTTAGTCTAGCCACGGTGTTAAATAAAAACCTAGGATTGTTTTGGTTATTTTCTATTAGTTTGCAGAGGTGCTCAGCCCTGGCCGCTTTTAGGGCCTTTTTATAATGTGACATACTTGTCTTTCCACGTGATTCTAAAGACCTCTAAATTAGTTTGTTTCCATTTACGCTCTAAATTACGGGTTTCTCTCTTTAGAACATGCGTAGTATTATTGTGCCATGGTGCTTTAATTTTCTCTCTGACCTTTTTTAATTTAATGGGTGCAACAACATCCAATGTTCTAGAGAGAATGGTGCTCATAGTGCTAGTTAGTTCTTCTAGTTCATCTGTTTGTTTGGTTTCAGGCAGCAGCTGAGACAGATTAGATAAGCAATTTGAGAAATTATCTATGGTGGATGGAAGGATTGTTCTGCCTGGTCAATAACGCGGCGCAGCATGACATATTACAGCAGTATGTAATATGCAAGTTACCAAGTAATGGTCAGTGACATCATCACTTTGTGGAATGATATCTATATCGGTTGGATCGGTTCCATATGATATAATTAAATCGAGTGTGTGATTAAGACGATGAGTTGGTCCGGTGAAGTTTTGCTTGACCCCAAAGGAATTTAATAAATCTATAAACGCAGCCCCTAACGCATCATTTGAATTATCTACGTGTATGTTAAAATCTCCAACAATTAATGCTTTATCTACATTGACCAATAGATCTGAGAGAAAATCTGCAAACTCTTTTAGGAAATTAGCGTAAGGCCCAGGCGGTCTATATACGGTAGCCAAGGCTAAAGATAATATGGATTTTTTTCTAACATCTAAGAGCGTAACATTTAGTACAAGTACTTCAAACGAAATAAACTTATAACCCGTTTTCTGAGTAACATTGAGAATATCTTTATAGATTGTTGCAACACCGCCGCCACGACCAATCAGACGGGGTTCATGTTTATAAGAGTATCCAGATGGAGTAGACTCATTTAGACCGAAATAATCATTTGGTTTAAGCCAGGTTTCAGTAAGGCAAAGTACATGGAAGCTATTATCTGTGACTATTTCATTTGCAATAACTGCCTTAGGTGTGAGTGATCTAATGTTTAGAAGACCTAGCTTTAAAAATTGTTTTTGTTTACTAATAGCAACATTTTCTGTTTTAATAACAATTAGATTTTTCCTAGATCCTGCAGTAGATTTATTATTTGATCTCACTAAACGAGGAATAGACACAGTTTCTATGCAATGTTCTACACTAGTATTTATATCATTTAAATTGGTGCAGGAGAGACTATGATTTGGACTATTGGTTACTAGTCATTTAATGGTATTTAACATTTTGGAGATGTTATCCGATAGAAGATCCACTCCGAATCTGCTTGGGTGTAAGCCATCGGCACGGAAAAGCCTAGGACGCTCCCAAAATAGATTCCAATTATTTACAAAGAGCAATTTCTGCTCATTGCACCATGACATTAACCATTCATTTAGCGCGAATAGTCTACTAAACTTTTCATGTCCTAGTCGGTACGTGGGAAGCGGTCCTGACACTATGATCGTTGTTTCAGGCGATGTGCTGCGTACCGTATCGATCAGATTCCTGAAGTCTTTCTTCAGAACCTCTGTCTGGCGCAGCCTGATGTCGTTCACTCCCGCGTGCAGGACCACAGTTCCGACGCGCTCGTCATCGTTCAGAATCTCGGGAACGCGAGCAGCAATTTCAGAAACACGAGCACCAGGAAAGCAGTGACTGTGCACCTTACTTTTACCTAATGTAGCGTGTACATGCCGAACGATGGAATTGCCGATGATCACAGCATCGATCACAGTTCGGTTTCGCGTAGAGGGGAGAAGCGGTTTTGTGTGGATAACTCGAAAACCGGGAGGGGCGGAGAGAGTCTTGGTCTAGACCTGATTAAGGGGGGTAATCGACGCAGTGCGAGACGAGACACTGAGTCCCTTCACCACGCCTTCCCATGCCTGGGAGCGACTTGCTTCATTGCAAAAGCTAACTCTGTTGTGTGCCGGCGTCCCTTTGTAGCTTCCGTGTATGCCGTCACATGTTGCGTCATGACTATAGACTAAAAAAATATGGACGTAGTGTCCGTGCCGTCACCCGTAGGTTTCTGAAGACCGTTTTTGAAGCCTAAAGTGGGCGTGGCCGACCATCGCCATCTTGGTAGCGCGTCACTCCCGAATTAATTGATTTTTACAGTCAGACAATGAACTGAGGTAACGTGACGGCTAACAGACAGCAGGCAAACGGCTAATGATGACTAATGACCACAGCAGTGGGAATCCACCTGTCACTCAAAAGTGGACACCCTTAATTATGCAGAAATTGAAGGCTTAATATAATTTAAACGGATGAGTTATAAAAAAATTCACCCCCCTCACAGTTGTCATGAAGGGCAAAATTAGCTGTATAGACCAAAGCCACTTTTTGCACCAGGCTGTAAACATGTTTTTTTCTGCTGTAAAGTTGGGCATTTTGACATGGGGGAGATACAGATTTGATTCACTTCTGCATCCAGCCTCAAGCGGCCAGTTGATGAATTGCCGTTTAATTCACTTCCGTGTTGGTTTCAAAAGAGAGACAGGGAGGTTGCCGCTTGGTCATGACGCAACGCCAATCAGGATTGGAATAGTTTCATTCATGATTCAGACGTGCTACGCTGGGGGCATTCCCCAAAGTGTCGTATCAACGCAGTGTCTCGTTCCCTTCTCAGGGAACAAGGGTTACAGTCGTAACCTGAGATGTTTATTTGCCTATTATCATTACATTTAAGTGGTTGTTCTGTTCTGCGTTCTATGTATTTTGATTTCTTTGTTAAAATAAAGCCTGAAAATTGCTGCAGTTGGATCCTGTTTCAATTTATCTTGCAACTGTCTGTGACACAGGTTAGGTGTTGGGATCTTGAGGCATTTTATTCACTGGGAGTTAATTGGATAAGGAAAATCGATTGATTTAAAGCCATATGAATCTATTTATTTTTGCTTGTTTGTTTTTCTTCTAATTTAGATAGCATTTAATGTTATTTTTAAGGAATTTATTTGTTCATTTCTTTCCTTTAAACTAAACTAAAAATATCAAGCATTTGCATTTATACTTTCCTTGAGCTTATTAATAGAACATTACATTGCCCTTGCTTTCAGTTGCCTCTCTGTATTAAAAAACAAACTGGCCCATTTGTTCTGTGTATGAATATGTAATGCCAACACAAAACTAGAGCCCCTTGGCAGAGTAAATCTTGGTCTGTCCATACTTTTGAAGTCTACTTATTAAATATTGATTTCTTACCCAAAGAAATGTTCATTTGCAGCCTGTTTGCTATTAAGGGAATGCAACTATAACAGACAGAATGAAATATACAGGAGAAAAATGTTAATCTGCATCTGAATATTTTGTGCATCAGTAGGCTATAGTTAATTTTGTTTATTATCAGCTGTTTGTTAATTATCAGCTGTAAACTGACTTTGTTGTCACTGTGGTTTTGTTCTTAGGGAGGTGTTAACTTGTGTCTGTGTATAATTTATTTTGATTCCATAGGTGGTGTTGAGAAAGGGAATCCACAATCAAAAGGAGAGGAGTGACATCATCTGGGAGTCCTAATATATAGGCTTTGATTGTGTCAATGGCATTCTCTCTCTCTTTGTTCCTCATGGCGGGATCGTTGGAAGACTCACTTGTTATTTTATTGGGAGTAAGGTAAGATCTGCTCTTGAGAACATGTGTAGTCAGGCATGTTCTGTTTCCTCAGGCTGCCCTATACCTGTTTATTGTTATTTATCGTTGCCTTTATTTGTTTTAATATTTTTGTAAAACTTTTGTGACTCTTGAATTGTTTGCTGGTTGTTTAAGTTGTTTTTCAGTTGGATTAAAGGAAGGCATTTGACATCTTAATTAGCATCATGTATCTGCAATTGATTTATATTTTCGACCCATATCCATTATTAATTCTTTATAAAAACCAAACGAGCTATAGGCCAAACATCCAATTTCACAAATCCTTGTTTGTGAGATGAAGGAAACTGGACAGAATAATGGTGGAATAAAGGAAATTGGAAGGGAAAGGTCAGAAACACGGGCACAGTGTGAAGACAGGCACTAGTACAGACAAAATAGCTTGAAAGCTTTACTCAGTAATAGAGGATTTTATTGCTATGGCAGTGGAATTTTCATAGTCACATTTAGGGTTCACTAAACCACGATGACAGTGGAACAATGCAGCCCCTGTTATATGGTTTGGAATTTCATGGAAAGTTGTAACATAAAGCTCTAACTCACACTGAACCAAAAGTCCACATAAACCAGAAGTTTATTACATCAGATATTTGACTTTGAGGCTGCCCAAATGATTGTGCTCCCAATGGCTATGCCTGTAACAGTAATTAAATCTTACCCTGCAGTCTTCCTAGGGCAGCAGTTCTCAATCTGGTCCTGGAGTGCCCCAACACTGCATATGTTGGATGACTCTCATATTTAACACACCTGATTTATATCGTCAGCTCATTAATAGAGGCTCCAAGACCTGAACTGGGTGTTTTAGATAAGGTAGACTCTTAAAATGTGCATTTTTGGAGTCCTCCAGGAACTCGGATTGAGGTTCACTGTCCTTGGGCAACTGAATTAGAATTTCTCTTTTCATATTCTGGTGAACAGAGCAAATACGTTATGCTTTGTTGGTAAAAAATTGCTATTTATACTCACTAATATGATCACTGACATGGAATCAAAAGATGTGAGGAAAAGACTGAACTTAATTAGTGTCTGAAAGCAATTAATCACTAGAAGAGATAGAGAAGTGTAATAAAACTCAGATAATTGGAGTGAGACTTTATGGGTTGGTGTGTAGCCTAATACTCAAAATACAGGACTAAATGTAAGGCATTTTCATTTAATTTTGCTCTCTATTTACAAAGAAAGGCACTTGTTTGCTCAGATTTAATTAAATCAGGGCCGTAACCATGTCTTGAACATTTTTATGACACCAAAATTTTGCCCTGTGATACCAGTGAAAATTCACAATTATCTGTTCCAAGCCTAACTAGTATAAATTAAAACATTACTGAAGACAATAAACAGTAGTTTTCAGGTAGAGATACAATAATCAAATGTAAAATAACACTGGATAGTCTTCAATGTATAAATTAAACATAGATGAATCCTTATTGAGGTTACAAAAGTTATTCAGTCAAGAGCAGGGAGGGATTTTTTTTCTTTGTCCTTTGTTTTTTGATTAAAGGGGTGGTTGATTATGATTTCATTTTTTTAACTTTAGTTAGTGTGTAATGTTGCTACAACATCTGCAAAGTTACGACACTCAAAGTTCAAAGCAAAGGGAGATATTTTATTTTAAAGAAATTGCTTTTTGACTACAACATACGGCTGATATATATATTTCTGGCTCCGGTTTTAACATAAAAGGCTAAACGTTTTTTTAAAATTTCTGTGTGAGGTAATCGAAGCTGCTAAGGACACAAGCTGTTGAAGCTCCGCCCTCTCTGTCGGGAGCAGCAGCTCATTTGCATTTAAAGGGACAGACACAAAAACGGTGCGTTTTTGCTCACCCTCAAAAAGTGACAACTTTAACATGCTATCTAAAAATATCTGTGCGGTATTTTGAGCTAAAGCTTCACATACACACTATGGGGACATCAGAGATTTATTTTGCATCTTGTGAAAAGGGTATTATACCACCCCTTTAACATTAAAAACACAGACAGCAGCAGGAATTTTAGACTGCTGTCACCTTAAGACCTAATGCATGGATCTAGTATACTGATAATATACACATGCGTTGTCTGTCTTGACTGTTTACTTTCACTCAAGCCAAAACCTACTGTCTAGTAGGATTCTCGCTAGAATTCATAAAAATATTACCACCAACTGGCGATTGAGCACTGTTTCATATAGGCCCATTCACCAATGCCGATCTTCACTAGCATTTGGTGATTGGTGAGAGTTAATTTTAGGCTCTGATTATTATACAGAAATTAAATATATTTTGCATTGTGTTAAATGTGTATTTTTGTTGTTTTAATGACATATCTTTATGGGTCATGATGTTCACCAAGTTAGGAGTACCATGGACTATTTGTCACTACCTAAGCATCAAGGCTTCAAGCACAGATATTCCAGTCTAAACAATTCCCAGATCACTATCACTAAACAGCAGGGCCTCTTGCAGCTTATCCATCTCCTGCTGGCAATAGTGATTTATTAGAGATCTCCACAAGCCCTTTAGAGGAGACTCATACATTAGTTTAGAAATACTTCTTGCCATCCTCAGAGGAATGTAAGACTGAGTCTTAGACTCATACAGATCTACCAATTTGATTTACCTCTAGGATTTATTATCATTATTTGTATTTATTTTAAAATCATGGGTGTCCCATACTTTGTCTCTTGGTTTTTATCTTCATGCACAGCAAAAAAACAAAAAAACATTCACGATTCAAGATCATTGGTGGTGTATTTAGGCATTATACATACAGTGCTATGCATAAGTTTAGACACCCATGCTAAAGTTGACTAAAAAGAGGAATAAAAAATCATCTTTTGGAAATTGAACTTAATGCCTTAATTAAAAAAAATTAGGAAAAATCCAACCTTTAAGAACACCAATTTTTTTTTTTTTTAATGAATAATGTATCGTAAATAAATAAATGCTCTTCCTTAAAATACAGGGTGCATAAGTCTGGACACCCCTATGTTAAATTCCCATAGAGGCAGGCAGATTTTTATTTTTAAAGGCCAGTTACTTCATGGATCCAGGATACTATGCATCCTGATAAAGTTCCCTTGGCCTTTGGAATTAAAATAGCCCCACATCATCACATAGCCTTCACCATACCTAGAGATTGGCATGGTTTTATTTCAGTTAGCCTAATAGCTGGTTTGATTTGCATTGAGAGATGATCTTATGGAAAGTACTCCATGCCAATCTCTTTAGTATGGGTGTCTAAACTTATGCATAGCACTGTATTTCAGTGGAGCTGTTTTCTAGGATATATCCATGAGATGAACACACTCTGGCAATGAAAATTACCTATTAATTGTTATTTAAGTGAAATTACTGAACTTAAATATACAAGCTTGATTAAAATGATCATTCTAGAAGAAAATTTCAGATGGCACTTAGAGGCTTTATATATATATTATCATCATCAAACTCAACTATAGAAGCGCGCTGGAAGAAAAAAAAAGGAGAGAAGAAAAGTAAGTTGTAGGCGAGTTAGGCGGCTGTTCATGCTGTTATGCCGATGCTTCTGATTAAAGAAGAAACGTGAATTATCACCATTGTAACCCGTGTTTCATTTTTGTTACCCACGATGAAGAGACTGAAGTAATCGCCGACACAGCATCAAGAAATAAGGGTTATTTACTTTAGGTTACTTTTTAGAAGTTACTTTAAATGGGACCTATTATGCCAGCAATGCTCTGTTTAGTTCCTGTTTATATGAAGCCCCTCCTTTCCGAAAAGCGCAATGTGCTCTGATTGGTCGGCTGGACTAGTGTGTTGTGTGCCTTGCCAAGACAACAATCGAGGCCTTTCTGGGAGTTCAGAAACAGAGAATGACTCACTTTGGAGTGGACTTTGCGCTTTGTAACTGTGCAGACATTTCTGACATTGCGGTTTCATGCTTGAACAGCAACATTACACATTAAAGAAAGTTGATAATGTAAAAAAGGAAAATAATAGGACCCTTTTAATAGGAAAATCTTGATTGTATCAGTCAATTTCAAACACTAAGAAAATCTACTTTTTACTTAAAAAAAAGTTAATTTTTGTTTTTATTAATATTTAACTTTTCTAAATATTTTATTCAGTATTTTTTCAGACAAAAGGTGTCCACTTTGCAAATGTAGAGCATTTCATATAAAGAAAAATGTATTTTATAGAGGCGAAGAATCACTGGCTTGTCACTTGGAAGGCATATGTAAATATCCAGCATCAGCTCTTGACTGAGATATATGTTCACTAATCCTTCAATACACTTTATGGCATATTGTGTTATCTGAAGTTTGTGCTGGCTTTAAATATATATGCTTTGAACAGCCTGCGCCAGCATCCACACAATTGGCGGCGAGCCACCTCGCTAGATCTAAGCCGCTTTTCCACAACATAAGTGAGCGAGTGGCACTCGATTACAATGGCCACTGTCATGCATTGACGAGAGGGCGCTATTGATAGCGATGACATGTGAAGTCAAACGTTCTCTGCTGCAGATGCTGTGCTGGGAACGGACAATAGCAGGGAACTGCTGAGTAGTCAGAGTAGGAGATGAAATAGTACTTTGAATCATTTGTTCAGACAATGTAAGATGTGACTTTGTTGAGATCTGCTTCACTTGCTTAGAACATGAAGCTCAAAGCATTCAAAGAGGAAATAGTGCTAAACAGCATGCAGCATTTACTGCTTTCAGTAATCTCTTGTTTGTTTTAGCTGTTGTTTATGTGTATGTATGCATATACACGTGTGCATTAGCAAAGCGAGGATGGCACGACCTGCTTGATGGCATTCGTTTCAGCTGATTCAGCAGTTTGCTGCTCCAGCTCCGTGCAAGCCCCATAACCAAACACCCCAATCTAATTATCCCACTGCTTACAAAGAGCTTCAGGCTCTGATGTCTCAAATTTCTGTCCTAAAAAGATGCAAATGGCACTATGTGTAATATTTAATGTAGTGTGTGCCAAGATTTTTCTCAATACACAATAAAAGAGTGTAGGCAGGATCTACTTTGTGGGTAGGCCTGCTAAATATTGTGTGTCCTGTAGGCGAAATTAAAATAAGATTTTCAGTGATATTTCATATTATTAAAAAAAAAAAAAAAAAAACTGTGGGCAGGAGTGTTCCAGACATGAAAGGCTTCATTCTTATTGATCATTATGTTCTCACCTTCAGGTCATTCCATATCCCAATGATATTGTTTTATAATTATAAATATATAATAAAAAATAGTAAAAATATACATTTTATAATACAAATACATACAGATATGCCACTGTAGAAAAATACAGTAAACATGCTAATTACCTTACCATATAAGGTGAATAATTGTAAATGGTTTTACATCACATTAAATGCAATTTTGCTGTAAAAATGTCAAATGTATTATTTTTGTAAGTAAAAACAATGAATTGGCATATACAGTAAAAGTCTCAGTGTGTGTATGGCAGGGGCGACGCTAGACTTCAGTGACCAAGGCTTAGCCCACAAAGCCATAATATAATAAAAAGATTCCTTGCTTTTATGACTTAAAGGAATGCCACTCCGCCTGTGAAATATCAATTGTATAAAGCACTACACTGAAATATAGGTTAATATATGAGCTAAGGTCAGGTGCACAATGAACGAATCAAACTCATTTAAATGTCTCAGTTCCACTTCAATTAGGGCTCACTGACCAGAGTTCATTTAAAGCCAGAATTTCAGCCTGACTTGTTGATTTTATACCCTGATCGATCATCATGAACATTAAGCCTTTGTATGAGCTTGACAGCACGTGGTCACAATAAACTGTCATTGTATTAAAAAAAGTCTGTGAAGATGAATTTTGTTGTTGTTGTTTGTTTGTTTGTTTGTTTGTTTGTTTGTTTCTTTACTCCATGGACAAAATAGCATATGAAAAACAACATGTGTTTGGAACAAACTGATGCTGTGTATGTAATGACAACATTTTCATTTTGGGGGAAAGTGATCCTTTTAAAAGCATAGCTAAAACCAAAACAATTGTCTTGTCTCATGAGAACCTGAACTATGCAAGAATACAACAAAGTGAGAATCTTTCTTTGCATTGTGTGTAAAGCAGCTTTATTTTACAATGCAATTCTCAGCTTGGTTAAAAGGATGAGGCATTTGATGAGATGTACAATAGGTGAAGAGATCACTCTGTTCTGCTTACTCTTCCTGTTGGGTTTTAGGCTACAGTGGCTCCAAAATATTATCACAGCTGCTCTATGAACTTTTTAAGTTTGCACTGGGAGAGAGATAATCTAGATTGCTGACAAGATGTGTTTCTTATAACCACATACTCTTTTGCTAAGTAAATACTATTATTATGCTAAGTTATTGTTTAATTATAATAAATTTTATAGACTGAAATATTTTTACAGTAAACATTTATAGAGTTGGTCACACATACCCCTGATGTATCATCGTACCATCCATCCATCCATCCATCCATGGCGCCATTGAGGTGGAGTGACCGAGGAACCTGGTGGAGTCGAAGCGAAGGTGGAGCCAGACGGAGCCGAAGCACAGGGGAAGGCTCTGAAAAGTCCGGAGTTTTACATAAACTCATATATATGTAAAATATATGTATAACATCTATCTATCTATCTATCTATCTATCTATCTATCTATCTATCTATCTATCTGTCTGTCTGTCTGTCTGTCTGTCTGTCTATCTATCTACCTTTAATGAGAGTTCCCTGCCTGTTCTTCATTGGTCAAAAGGGGCATTTATGGATTTTATGCCTGTCTTGTGTTTTCCTGTAAAGCCTGTCTGTTCTCCCCTGCCTGCTCTGCCCAGTCCTCCAGCCCTGTCTGCACTGCCTCCTCTCCCTTCGATTCTCCTCCTGAAGGCTTCGCCTTTCAGTGTGGATTTGTCTTGGGCTTCAAGTTCACCTGTCCAGCTAGGGGGTGTCGACTCCAGTGCTCCACCTTATAACAGTCCCAGCTTCTTTGCACTGGTCAAGCTACTTTTCAAAAGGGGGTCACCTTGTGTGCAATGCTCAATTGGTCTCAGTTGAAAAAGATCTAAAATAAACTTGTATACAAACAAGTATAGTGTTTTTTCTTTATATATTCAAAGCTTTACTCATTCATTATCAAAAAACCCAATATATCACAAAACATACACCTGTATACAGAGATACAATTCCTTCATGAGCTAGTATATACATGTGGGTATATCAAAATGTTCAACACAGTCCTCTGAGGTTCACGAACCCCAACAGTTCAGAAAATGAAAGAAACCAGTCTTATCTGTAGTTTGAACATAGGTGCAAAGGTGGATAGTGATGAATTAGAAGGTTGTCCAACGCTTAGTTGTTTGGTGAGTCGTAAGGTTTCCCAGCAAACGAATCAGAAGAGTGCTTCAGTAGTTTAAGCAGGGTGTTTGGTCATGAACACTAGCAGTATCCACAGCTGATGAGCAATAGTTACATCCCAAACAAATCCTCTACAAGAAAACATCAAACACATCAATTAAACTACAGATTCCACATCAGTTCACCCAAACATTTCAGACAAACAATTCAACTTACGTTTGAGCAGGAAACAAACATTTTCTCAAACAGGATTGGGAACCAGTAATCAAACAACCATGAGGCAGCATCAAACAGACCTTAGCACTTACTCTACTGCTTTCTGTTTTATCTCATACCATGTGCCCTCTTGTATCCCCCTAGTGGCTAGGAAAAAAATAGCACCCACAACTGGACTAAAAGAAACCCTGTTACAGGTGGTGACTGTTACAACCTTGGCCTGAGAAGCAATCGGCTCCGCCTTTGCTCCTCCCTCCCTCGGCTCCACCCGGGATCATCGTCACCAGGCTTCCTCGTCCCACTGGCTCCTCCCTGGTCAGGCGTCGCACTGCCTGCGCAATGGATTTTCAGAGCCTTCCCCTGTGCTTCGGCTCCGTCTGGCTCCACCTTTGCTTCGACTCCACCAGGCACATCGGTCGCTCCACCTCAGTCCTACGGTGCCCTGGCTCCGCCGCGGTGGCTCATTGCTGTGGCTCCACCATGCCCTCCAATACCTTCATTGTCGCCCGGTCCTTCCAGTCCCATGGCTCCACCTGAGTCTCCACCTTCATATTGTCCTGGAGACCCAAAGGTCTTGCATGTGGAGGCTCTCCCTTGGCTCCTTCCGCCCTCGACTCCGCCTTGGGCTTATGTCCTGGTCGTTCTGCTGATGGTTTCTGTCTGGCTGCTTCAGCCCACATCTCCACCCTGGTCCCTTCCGCCTCTGCCTCCACCCAGGCCCAGCCCGTACTAGTTTCCTGCTCTACGCCCTCCACCTAAGCCCCCTCTCGCTCTCCTCTGTTGGACGTTGTTTGTGTTAAGTAGGCATGAGGACTCGCCTCCTTGTTGGGGGGAGATGTTACGTGTTATCTGTATTCTTTGTGTGTTTGGGTAATTTTTCACATGTTTAGTTCAGTTTCCTTTTATTTACTTTGGTCATTGATTGATGAATTGTTATGTGAAGCTGTGTCTCATTTCTTTGATTAGTTCACTGTGTATTTAAGCCCTGTTTTGTTCAGTTCAGTTGTCCGTTATTGTTGCTTTTATGTGGTTGTTCTGTTTTGTGTCCTGAGTACCCTGAGTTTTGTCAAAATACATTTTGAAAACTGTTGCGTTTAAATCCAGTATCAACTTAATTTGCAACAACCTGTGACAATAATGTTATTTAATGGACCCGAGATAACATTAACTAACAATAAACAGTTGTATTTTTAACTATATAACCTTTCATACCTATGGAACCTTTATTGCAATGTGTTACCCATATATTTTGATAAATATTATCTAAATTTCATGCATTGATTTATTTCCATTAACATTTGCAAGTGTGTTGCAACTTTGATGTGGCCTGGCATAATCAACATGATTTAACCGGACCACTTTTAAATCCAACAAGGGTCTTTAAAATACATTGAATACATGCAAATTATATAAGTTGATAAAGTTTATGAATGTCTAATAAACAATAAAACAAAAACAAAACAAAAAAAACAAAAAAACTTGTGACACTATGTGACAGATAACTGGACACACAGATTCTCAGTGTTTGATGTTGCAGGTCAGGGCTTGATCTTAGATATTGTGATTTGATTTATGTCTCCTGGTAGGACATATTGTCTGCATAGCACTGAATCCCAGAGGCGTGATCAGTTCTGAGATACACACGCCAAAGTACACACAGCTAGAGTTTTGTGGCCAATTCAGGCATGGTGAGATGTTTGCAAACCACGACTTTTGTTTCCAAAACATTCCACAATTCTAAGATTAGATGTCTGATTATGGAATATGTCTATTCAAAGCAGAAACAGATTGGTTCTTCTTATCCAGGTTGACTAACTAAACTGCATTAGAATGTTGGCATGAATCTACATAAAGTTTATTTCACTTCCTCATTTACATACAAAAATCCAGTTGTATTTCAGTGTCTATTTGTTAGTTCCTTTGAAACCCCCCTACCTTCTCCCCGTCAGGAATTATCCTCCCAAATGCAGACAAGTACTGTCGTTTAATTTGCTATGCATATATTTACGCACCAGTCAGCTGAACGCAGTGCAAATATTCAGCTGCTCAGTTGGGGTGTGAGATTTGTTTCTCACTAGTTTGCTTATGGTAAGCCGAAAATGTTATTCCTAATGCTTCTCAAAATGAGCAGAGCAATTCAAGACAAGCTCAGCCTGTGCTCTTGGTAAATTTACTTTAACCATATTTATATCGTTTAACTTAGCACTGACCAGTTGATTGATTGACATTTTTGTTGCAGTAAAGGATTTAGAAAATTGATGAGAAAGAATCCAATCAAATGTGTTCAGAAATAAGATTCCCTCACTATACACGTGTGATAACTGCAGAAATTACATAAATCATATAAAAAGAACAAAAAGTACAATCTTTCAAGCAAAACTTGGTTAGATTCCTTAGTTCTAAGTAAATCTCTGTAAGTTTTTGGGCATCATTGCTGAAATAATTTTGATGAAATTTGGATCAGTCACCAAACTTTACATGAATGTCCTGTATATACTAATATTTCTGTTACCATCTGAATTTCTGTCCTCTTCTGAACTGAGGGAGTCGAAACAGTTGAGAGTAGTAATAGTGAGAGTACTTCATAAAGATATTCCTCCGGTTTCACACGCAAGGCTTAAGCTTAGTCCTAGACTAGAATGCATGTTTGAGCTGTTTTAACAGAACGCAACTTGCACTGCCATATCTAAAAAAATGTCAGTGCCATTGTTTTGTGTCAATATGCACACCAGTAAGGTTTATTTATTTATTTATTTAAAAAATAAAAATAATAATAATTCTAAGGCACATTTATAAAAGCTACCTAAATGTCCTTATTGAACTAAGGACTAATATAGCTAAGCCATGTCTGTGAAACCAGGCCATTGATTTTCACAAAAGAGACCAGTAACCCAGCTTGATATCAGAAGCACTGACATCAGGAGCACACACATGTGCACTAAAATAGCATCACACTTAATTCTGTGATTATGGCTTCACTGTAAAAAGTTTTCATTGGACCTTATCTAACACTTAAACTTAGTTTTGTTTGTGTAACCTAATGTATTCAGTTTGATTCATTAATTTTAAATTACATTTTTTACTTCAATAAAATCGTCTCAGGTTACTGGACTGTAACCCTGTTCCCTGAGAAAGCGGGAATGAGATGCTGCACAATGTGATATGGGAAAACATCTTTGTTTGACAGGTTGTGAAGTATGTGTGGCAAACACGTCAACAACTTGGCTTAAATAACCTGTGCCGATGTCATTGGAATGCGCACTCATGAGAGGCTATAAATAGACTTGAAACATGTGCGCCTTCAGGTCTCACTTTGTCTGAACAGATGTCTGGACACGCCCCCAGTGCGGCATTGAGGCCCAGGATCTCGTTCCCGCTTTTTCAAGGAACAGGGTTACAGTCAAGTAAGCTGCGATAGTCTGTGTTACTGGTGTTACATGCTGTTCAGTCACACACTGATTACACAGTCACTTTGGTTTTTTATACATGAATATCAGTCACGTGACCTCTTACATCATCCGCTCTTTTTCTAGTTGACTGCAGCCATCTTGAGTACCTACCGAGTACTGTCTATGGTACCGACAAGCATTAACTAGCTAGCTTGCTACTATTTACAGCTTCGTACGGATACAGTAAATGGCTACGAAAGACAACATTTCGCACCTTGACTGCCATGAAAAGAAACGCTACTTTCAAAAAATAATATCGTTAGGGTGTGATCCCTACGCGATACCTGATACGTACTTACAGCCTCTGTCCGCTGCTACCGCACTACCAATCCTGGCATTCAATGATATTATATGTTGATCCAACTATTTTAAGTGTGTATTTAAATGGTCCAGGGGCAGAACTTTTGCCAAGCGTGTCAGAGGTTCTGGGTTCTAATCCGCACTCGTATAGGTTTTTTTTTTTTTTTCTCATCAAAACTGTGAATTTGTGTTCAGTTTGTTTTGTAATTTCACCGGAACGAATAGAGAGTCTCTCCACATTGAAGCACGCGTCCGAGTGAAGACTGTGCGCGAGCCACAAACAAACACAGTATCCGTGCCACTGATCGCAGCGGCAACGAGCACTTTGATCACTTGATTTCAGAAACAACACATTTCAGCGCTAGATCTCCTCTTATTTAACAAACGAACGAAATGAATGCCCTGCTAGTTAACTGGAGATGTTTTGTTTATTTGTATTGGTACATTCGTGCCGCGTGTCCCACCCGCAAATTACGGCGTCTTTTTCGCCTGTAAAAGGATATTTTGGGGTCTCCTTTTTTGTTGTTGCACCCCACCGCACAACATATTGAAGACATAGCTAGCTAGTTCCTTTGCGACTGACGTGAATCAGGTACTCAAAATGGCAGCAGACAAGTTTTAGAAGTGAGTGACGTCAGTGAGGAGACGTTGGTGACATCATCTGATATTCATTTATAGTGTTCCATCCCAGATGTAACATTTGTCTAGGTAATGGAGTAACAGTGAAAAAACTAATAATGTTTGGGGTGAGTGAGTGTGGGAAAAAGTCCAACGTCCAGCCTGCCGCATCACATACTTGTTGCAAGGGAGCGCCTTTGCCAAAGCCTTGGAGGATGCAACCCTGGTGGAATGAGCCCTAACTCCTAGAGGCAAAGCTTGACTGTGCGCCTCATAGGCTAGCAATGGCATCCCTCACCCAGTGTCAGAGGTGGATAGTAACGAAGTACATTTACTTTTCTTTACATTCACGTGAGTATTTCTTTTGGAAAATTTTAAGAGTAGATTTAAATGTGGGTATTCTTTCTTTAACTTCAGTACATTTCGACAAAAAAAAAAAAACTGTACTTTTACTTAGTTACGCTGGGCGACATTCCTCTCATTACTTTAGTTTTATGCAATACATGTTAAGAAATACGTATAGTTTTTCCAAGCGGGCACTGTGTTTTTTTTTGTGTGTTTTTTTTAACAAACAAACAGATTATTTTGCCATGATACCACTACTACAAAGTATGACTTGTTATATTTGGACATATCTTAATTTATACATTAAATGAATGAACACCTGCCAACCCACAGTAATTTGTGAGTATTACAGAGTGGCGACGACCTGTTAGTCTTGAAAACAAATGTTTTACTTAGACACAGTTACTTTACACGTGCCTGCAGAAATATACATTTGATTACATTTTAGAGAACAAACGGAATAAGATCCGTCAATGTGCATTTGATCATTGTTTGTGTTCAGATATTCAGTAGCGGTTATGAGCGCGAGCACATGTGAAGAGTTTTCACTTGCTGCGTTCCAGTCCACTTTTAGACACGCACTTGCTAACTTCCCAAAGCACTTCCCCTCAGGGGAAATCCCCGCCGCCATTTTGAAGTGTGTTCCACTTCCTGAAGTGGACGAGGGAAGTTTAGATGGACAGACCCTCGTTCCCTCGATTTTGACCGAGGGAGCGAGTCTACTTCATATGTACACTTCAGGCACCTATATGTCCCACAATGCAGTACGATTGTGACGTCACCACATATCTCGTCTAATCACCACCACAACAAACAACTCTATGATATATTAATTTTTTTTTTTTTTATTGAAAACAACCCAAACACCATATATACATTTGGATGCTGCATTAAACAAATTTTTAAAGGGAAAACAAATGTAAATAATAAATCAACTACATAGCTGATTCCAAGTGATCAAGGGCTTAGGACGTTCCAATTCAGCCCATTGCAGTTTCCGCCAGTAGTGGGCACTCACAATGACGTACATCCGAGTGAACGAGACAGAGGGAAGTTAGCAAGTGAAGGGCATGACAATTTTGGACTGGAACTCAGCAACTGTCAGTGGTTCCTGCTGTGTTTTTGGACAATGAACTGGCCAACCAAAAACTAACCCAGAGTTAATCTCTATAGTGGCCAAACAGTACTTATTCCTGAGTGTACACACATTTCAATACACTACAGTTCCCTCTACATGCCTTTGAATGCAAAACTCTGCAGGTTCACGTTATTTCGACATTGTCTAATAATTCAAATGTAGCCGTATATGTTATTATTATACAAAGCAAACAACATGCAATGATATTTGAGCTATAGATGCCAGAACTAATGCTTGTCTCTTCCTTGTTTATTGCAACAAAAAAATATATCATTATGATATATATAATTATATAATTTTGATTATATAATAATTATCATTTAAATTAAATATCTAAATATGAGCATGTTATTGTATTGTTGTTATAAAGGGTATATATGATCCAAAAGAACTACTAACTATCTATTTGAGTCGATTTGTCATTCAATACTGTTTTACTCTTACTCAATCAACTATTAAGATTATTACTTTTACTTTGAGTAAATATTTCTATTTACTTGTACTATTTACTATTTCTAAGTACTTGTACTTTTAATTGAGTACAGTTTTTGAATACTCAGTTTTTGACCTCCATAGCAAATGAAAAGTTGCTCTGACTTATATCACTGGCTAGTGTGGTGGACATAAGTTTGAAGAGCATGAACTGGACACAGTAGGGGAAGTTTCTCCTGCCCTGGCGTAGTGAATGGCGGAGAACAGAAGGCTTCAAGAATAACCAGATGCATGGTCGAGAATGAAACTTTAGGAAGATAGTCAGGGTGAGGGTGCAAAATAGCTTTGATCAATCTAAGGGCAAAATCTAAGCAGGATGCCGAAATCGACAGTGCCTGCAAATCCCCAATCCATGTTGGCGAAGGAATGGCCATGAGAAAAAACATCTTAAGAGTCAGAAGCTTGTCAGGCGCTGACTCTAGTGGTTCAAAAGGGGTCTCAACTAGCCCCTCAAGGACTATGGCCAAGTCCCACAAAGGGATCTTTGCTCTAACGGAGCAAACCTAGATGAAGCCACCTAGATGAAGTGGGCGATCAGAGGGTGCTCCCCGACTGGAGCCCCATCAATCAGGGCGTGGCAAGCCGATGTGGCAAGCCGACATGGCAGCCACAGAAACCCTGAAAGTGGTGGGGCATGTACCTGCTGATAACTTTTCCTTCAGAAACTCTAGCACTGAAACAATCTGGCAGTGAACTGGGTCTGCAGGGCGTACAGTACACCACCTTTCAAAGACTCCTAATTTAAGGGCATATATTCATCTTTTGTATGAAGCCCTGGCACTCAGAATAGTCTGTACGACATCAGCTAGAAGACCAGTATCTCTCAGTTGGTCCCCCTCAGGGGCCAAAGTGAAGGTTCCAAAGTTCGAGCCAGGGATGAAATATTGTCCCCTGCGTCTGAGATAGAAGGTCCCTCCTGATCTGAATCGCCCAGGCCGAGATAATATTATCTCTGAGAACCAAATTCTGGTCGGCCAAAGAGGCGCTATCAATAAGAGGCAAGACCCTTGTTGACGGACCTTGGCCAGGACTCCCAGGAGCAGCGAGATACAGATGCAGTCTGGGCCACATATTTGGCATTGCATCCAGACCCAGGGGGGCTGGGTGATTCAGAGACAAGTAGAGGGAATATTGTGCTGTCTCTTGAGAGGTGAAGAGCTCCACCTTTGCTTCGTGAAATCTTTCCCAAACCTGCTTGACTACCTCGGGGTGGAGTTTCCATTCTCTGTGTGTCACAGCCTATCTGGATAATAAATTTGCTCCAACATTCAAATGCCAAGGGATGTAAATCGCCCTGAATGGCAGGAACTTGTCCTGATCCCAAAGCACAACCTGCTGCGCTAGCCTGTTCAGACGGTGCGAACGCAGTCCGCCCTGGTGATTTATGTAGAAGACTACTGTAGTGTTGTCCACCCGCACTAGGACATGGTAGCCCCTTAACTGCTAAAGAAAGTACTTCATGGCCAGAAATGCAGCCATCGATTCGAGGCAATTGATGTGTCAATCGAAATGATGACCTATCCAGATTTCTTGAGCTGGACAGCCATCTAAGACCGCACCCCAGCCCGTACGGGAAGCGTCTCAACCCCAAAAATAAAGATGAGTGAGGATGACATCCCGATGTCGAACTGCAGCCTCTTGAGACTTTGCTAGAATCAGCCAGTCATCTATGCAATTCAAAATGGGTATGCCCTGGAGTCGCAGTGGAGCCAGAGCTGCATCCATGCATTTTGTGTATGTACGGGGTGACAATGCTAGGCCGAATGGAAGAACCAGATATTGGTAAGCTTCACCCCCGAAAGCGAACCTCAGGAACTTCCTGTGTTGTGGCAGAATTTCTATATGAAAATATGCCTCCTTGAGATTGATTGTGACAAACCAACCTTTGTGTTGGATCTGAGACACAATCATCTTGAACGTTAGCATTTTAAAATTGTATGTTTTGAGAGAATGGTTCAAACTGCGAAGATATAAACTTGGACGCAACCCGAATTACCGAAGGTGGCGTGATGGAACAGTGGTGTTGTGAGGGTGTCGGGAAGAAGCTGCTTGGTATATTTTTACGTGCCTCATCGTGGGGGGCACATCTCCACTGTCCTGGGCACAAAAACCTCAGGACTTTTTCTTTGCGGAAACAATCGTTCTAAGATCTGGTCTCCTTTTTGTCTGCTGAGCGTGACGAGCTGGTCCCCAGTCTTTATGAGGGGGAGCGCGACTTGCCATTCTCTGCTTCTGGGCCTCCCTCCGATTAGGAGCCGGACCGGGTTGGGGCTGAGGAAGAGTCGCCAAACAGCCTGGAAGGTGAGAGGGGGAATCAAGCAGGAACACTCTGTCCCTGTATTTGATGTCCGTGAGATTCAGCCACAAATGCCTCTCCTTGGTGACCATAATAACCATGGAACGGCCTTGGTCGGGTTGGTCGCACCAAGAGACAAATATATGGCCCAATCGAGATCCGAGAAAGCCTCTTCATCAATAGTCCTGCACGTTTTCATATCTTTCAGCAGGTCCGCCTGGTATGCCTGTAGCACCACCATGGTGTGCAGTGCAGCACCAGCCTGACCCGCTGATTGAAACGCTTTCCCTACCAGCGTGGATGTTGTTCTGCATGGCTTGGTGGGGAGCGTAGGCTTTTTTGATGATGATGATGCACTCCCAGGGGAGAGATAGCCCGCAAGCATCTCTTCAACCTGCGAAATCATCGTGTAACCACGTGCCCTCCTCAGCCAGATTGACTCGCAAGCCCCACGATCTTAGTGTGGGAGCTTGTCCTTGAAAATATGCAAGACAAGCGCGAAGCACTTTGATGGAGAAAAATGCACAGTGCTCACACTCGCCATGCTCCAATGCAAGGGCAGCATGCTCTTCCCCTAAATGGGCCATGGACACAGAGGCACGCATCTCCTGATTGTTTGCGAGAATAATGTTCTCTTTTTTTTTCTCTTTTTCACAATGAGTCACTTCAGCATTATTGGACACGCTTGGTCTATCTAGTTCTTGGAAACACGGCCTTCTTAAAGCTATAGTGTATTGTATACCGTGCTTGCATTTTAATGCATTGTTTTTTAAGGGCTTGCATTTTTATTGGCTGAAATTCAACATGGTTGTATATTTAAGATGTATTTAAGATGTATTTTTATTTTTAAAGTAATTTAAAACCATAGCTTCACCACTGGTAAAAATCTGATTCAGAACGAACAAAATCGGCAGGTAATGTATTCATACAAGCAGTGTGTCTCCACGGCAAAGTTTTAGTAATCCTTAGTGGACTATTGTAATGCTCTCCTGGCTGATCTTCCAGCTTGCACTGTCAAACCTCTGCAACTGATCCAGAATGCTGCATCCAGAGTGGTCTTTAACTGTAGAGTTCTAACACTAATTCTAACACTTTCTCTTCTATTCTATTAAAAAAATAATAATAATAAAAAATAATAATAATAACATGTACTGTGTTAGATTAAACTGAGAAGGGTCATAGCACTTGCATATTGTTGTCCTACTGTTAGTTCTAACTGCTTCTATTGTTCTCATTTGTAAGTCGCTTTGGATAAAAGCATCTGCTAAATGAATAAATGTAAATGTAAATGTAGTGATTTTCAAACACAATTGGATAAATTCAAGGCGCAAAATTCGATGAAAAGCTCTTTGTCTTTCACCATAAGTGAGTCTCTTTTGAACTTCACTAAATAAATGAACCAGCAACAGATAAAGTAACAAATGATCATCTAAATCAGATTGTACTTTGCTGACTGATGATCATCCAACATTAATCAATGACTACAGTATCAAATCGATGCGTCAGAGGTGAATATATACAGGTTATAAACCGTTTAGGCTTCTCATGCATTCACTCAAAATAAATAAAATAAAAACAATTTAGCAATCGATCTCTCAGCCCCGCAGGGTTTCCCGATGAGTTTTGGATTTCAATCGCCCAGGATAAACTATGGGTCTAGCCTCATCCATTGAATTCTGGGCATTAACTTAGATACAGTTAATTTCCAGGCCACACTGCACAAGGAGAAATAAAAGGATATTTCTGGTCTCACCCACCTTCCCAGACATTTTAATCTGTCCTAAACGCGAACTGCTATCTTTGCTCGGCCACTTAAACTTCAGATGCGCATAATCCTGCAAGGCTGCCCTCTAAACCTACAAGCTCACCATATCCACCTTCCCCACCTTTCCCACAGGATCCCACTCGCTTCTCACACTGCCACAGCAGTGTCATCTCTTCCGCTCCCACAGGAGCTCCATCTCTGGCGTTCCTCTGGTTAACCTTCTTCACTGTCACAGCAGTCCATTCTGCTCCCACAGGAGTCCAGTTTCTCTGGCTAACCTTGCCTTCACTGCCGCAGCAGTGATGTCCCCTCACGCTCCTCCAGGAGCTCAGTTTCTCTAGCTAATGTTCTCCACTGCCACAGCAGTGATGTGACCATCGGCTCCCGCAGGAGCTCAGTTTCTGTTTAACCTTGCCTTCACTGCCGCAGCAGTGTTACATACCCTCTCCCGTGGAGATAAGTTTCTTTGTAAAGTTCTCCACTGCTGCAGCAATGTCACCTTGGCTCCCGCAAGAGCTCTGTTCTCTGGCAAATTTTCTCCACTGCCGCAGCAGTGATGTCTCCTCTCCAGTACCTTACTATTCAGAATTAATATTCCCGTAACTCACTTGTTAAAACCCCTACTCGACTCATCGCTCGACACCATCCACCAAGCAGTTTCCCCCAGAACCATCCAATCCTACGTGACCGCATGGAGATATTTCAAAGGATTCCACTTTGCATATAACATGTAATTTTTCTCTCCTTTCAATCACCTCATTCATCTCCGATATCAAAAGCATTAAGGGCCTCCAAGTCGGGTCCATCAAAGGCTACTTTAGCGGCGTCCAATTTTTTCCACAAGTTGATTTACGGCGCCCCCTCCCCAGAGATAAATAATTTACAAACCTCCCTCCTGATCAAAGGGATCCAACGAACCCAGCCCACCCGCCCTGACACCAGACAACCTCTCATCGCCAATCCAACCATACCAGTCCGTTCTGGCATATCTTCAATGGAGAAGCTCTCAGGCTAAATCCCTTCTTGAACCGCTATTCATAGATGACTCCAACAAACCTGTGACATGCTTTTGGTTCCAGAAACACCTCATATCCGTTCTCCAACAGTCAGGCGTCCCAGCAAAAAACAAACAAATCTCCAGTCACTCTTTCCGCATTGGGGTAGCAACCTCAGCAGCCCAAAAAGGCCTCTCCCAGCAGCAGATCCAAGCTTTTGGAAGATAGTACTCAGATGCTTTCCAAAGCTAGATCAGGATCAACCGGTTCCACATTAAAAAAGTCCACCAAACCCTCATCAATTAAAACCCTCCGGGTTGTTCACCTGGGTTTTCTTTCTCCGTCCAGCGAGCATTGGTCTTCCAGTGGACGTAGTATGCATCCGTTTCCTCTTTCTCCATCCAGCGAGCATTGGTCTCCCAACAGACATAGCATGCATCCATGTTTCCTCTTTCTCTGTCCAGCGAGCATTGGTCTCCCAGCGGATGTAGCATGCATCTATGTTTCCTCTTCTCTGTCCAGAGAGCATTGGTCTCCCAGTGGACGTAGCATGCATCTGTTTCCTCTTTCTCTGTCAAGCGAGCATTGGTCTCCCAGCGGACGTAGCATTCACCTATGTTTCCTCTTTCTCCATCCAGCGAGCATTGGTCTCCCAGCGGACTCTGCGAGAATTCTCAAAGCTTATTCTCAAAGCGCCAGCCTGCCAAATCTCTGCGTTTTAGGGAGTCTTTAGTCTGGCGGCTGTCCTTTGCTCTTTTTACTTTTGGGGGAGTACTCTGGGTTCAGGCAAAAATTCCGAGCTCGGAGCCCTCCCCCCGGACAGTGCGCCAAATATGCACAATCTTTACTCTGTTTAATCTGATGTAAGTGTGAACTCATGAAATGCTTGTTGTATCAGTTTTGTTGTCACTAGTCAGAGCTATTGCTGTAGGGTGTATGCTTCCCCTACACTAGTTTTAGCAATAGTTCCATGATTATACAACATGCCTGTTGTCTCAGATTTAGCTGCCGCTAGGGGTGTAAGCTTCCCCCAATAGATCCCATACAATTGTTAAGTTGGCTACAGCAACACGCTTGTTGCAATGTGTCCTTGCTTGCTCCAGCTTGGGGTGATGCTTCCCCCATAAGATTGGAACTATAGTGCTCAACATATGCAGCTAACATCAGAATGTAACCATTCTATCAGTCTCAGTCGTGGTGGAGGTATTGTGTAAAAAAAAAATATAAAAAAAAACATATTTTCTTGTTTTCTACAGAAGTAAACTACAACCAAGTATAACAAGGTTATGGCATCATTGACAGGTGACAGTGTACGCAGTACACGTCAACAAATAACTTGTCAAGTGATTGGAATTTATTCAAACCTACATATTTGTGCCTAAATATATCCAAGTATGAGCATCACGCTTGTTGCATTAAACCATCCAGCTGTATTAATGACATGTGTTGCTAATTCTTTGTGAACCGGAAGTTTCACACCGGAAGAAGGGGGGGACAAGAACTCCCCCACCCCCAACACAAAAATAGTTTGGCAACTGATCAAAATTTGATGTCATTTGATTTAAAGTTCAGTAGGCCTACACTCAAAATGTCCGGTCAGCACAAGTCCGGTGCTCAGAAAAGGAAAGAAAAGAGAAGAAGAGAAGAAGAAAATAGAGGCCTTAGAGATTTTCTAAACAAATATTTAAAAAAAGGTAGTGAAGGTGAAGCTGGAACTAGTAAATGTTTACGAGCCTTGTCAGGGGTTTTCCTGCATTGAAATTTTTTGGGCGGCCGCCAAAGCAAATGTTTGTCCCACCAAAGCCTTATTTGATCGGTGAGTATTGTAGAATAGAATGACTGCTGCGCCTGACAGGGTGCATAACGAGCAGTGAGAGCACACCCGGCCGCGCGCACTCTCACGTCTTCAAACACGTCGAGCGCTGTCTTGCTCTCTCTCCCTCGCGCATATTAATCAAAATCAATTGACACGATAGTAAAAGGTCGGAAGACCGCAGTTTCACGTGGAACATTTGGAGATTTTTTCACCTGAATTACCGCGGGGTGTGAATTGTGCTAAAAAACAAAAAAAACAAAAAACGTTTACTTATCTTCTCTAAAAAGCGTTCCGCCCATTCAGCTGACATAAACCACAATTTCAGTAAACTAAACAACCTATCCAGTGATGAAATATTTTCTGTGTTGACACAAATTTTGTGCGATGTCTTAAACTGCCGAGATAATCACACAATGCGTGCCGTAGGTAGGCTACACGTCCACTAATGACACGTCCGATACGCAAACGAACGACTCCTTTGAACCATATAAAGTATGTTTTCTTGCATAAAAATAGGCTTTTGGGCAGGTTTTGCCTCTTTATGGTGAAGGAGAAAGACTGTGAAAATTGTATTTGGGAACATGCACATTGCTTGATTTCTTCATCACAATGTGACAGAAGTTTAAAGAGAATAAATGGATCAGCCGGTCACGGTAACAAGATTTCAGTGTTTATCAGGGAAAACAGAGTGATAAAGGACAAGGGAGATTAGCATAAAGAATGCAGGTGTGAAGGAACGTGTATTCTGCAAGACTGGCTTGCCTATCACTGTATACATATATAAGCTCCTTCAGTATTATCTGCAGCTATAGCGTTTCTCAGGAGTGAATTACCCTCCTCCATCCCCAGCTCCTCCTCTCTTCAGTCAGGATTTGGCATTCTGATTCCCTTTGAATCACAATAAATTCTCAAATCATGTTGTACTTTAAAAATCTTGAATTAATGATATCTGCAATACATTCATGTTGGTGGATACGCAGGGAGTTCTTGCCCAGAACAGAACTATACCGCCAATCCAAACTGTATGCTAATTGTCAATTGTATTCGACGATAGTGGTCCTGACAGAAAACATTTTCTTACAGCCATTATGAAATATTATACACAGGCACAGCATGCCATTGTTCCCATATTCCACACCTTGAACTCTCATTAATAACATATTGATTGAGATTAATGATGTGTGTCCCTCTAGATACTTTAAATCATTACATGGGAAAATGTCAATTATACTGTAATTAAAAAAATAGATTGTTAAACTCTATCAGCCTATATATTTATTATTATTATTATTATTATTTATTTATTTATTTATTTTTATTTTTACTGCTGAACAAGATTGCCCCTCTACAATATTAACATCCCATTTCCATTTGTATACATAATCAGTAAGGTTTAATAAAAATATGAAATACTGCACAATGTTACATGAATATCAATGTAAATGTTCATAATTGCAGATAAATGATTAAAATAAGTCTAACTTGGGAAGAATCGATTTAAACTGCTCATGCTGCATGTTGTCTTTTTTAATAATTTTTATGCAGTCAGATTCAGGGTTTCTGAATCCTGGCTTAAAGACAATGTTTTAAAATGAGTGTTAACAAGGGCCATAATTCCCAATTGTCCTTCTCAAGAAACTAATATCATGAATTAGACTAATACAATGAGATGAGCTTGTCTTTAGCTAAGAGGATATGGCTTTGCAAAGTGCTAAGTACTACCATTAGGGCAGCCTAGCATAGCTAAATTTAAGTCAAAGTTACTCAAGCATGGTACAAGTGTAGCTGGAAGATTGTTTCCATAGAGAGGGGGAGGTTTCTTTTAAAAAATGAACACCCAATTCCAAACTTAAGACTCGGCCAGAGGGTGTGCGATATGGAAATGAGAGAAATGAGGCAACAGTAAGCAATAAACATGCTAATTCACGCAAGCATAGCAACCACTTATCTGTAACCAAGAAGAAAAGAGCAGAAGAAGCTCAGTGTAATTTAACCCTACACCAAGAGCCAGACTATAGCTAATATCAACTTGTTAAAGTACGTGGGTCAAATAACCATAAAACCCACACAATATATATATATATATAAAGTATGTTTTCTTGCATAAAAATAGGCTTTTGGGCAGGTTTTGCCTCTTTATGGTGAAGGAGAAAGACTGTGAAAATTGTATTTGGGAACATGCACATTGCTTGATTTCTTCATCTCAATGTGACAGAAATTTAAAGAGAATAAATGGATCAGCCGGTCACGGTAACAAGATTTCAGTGTTTATCAGGGAAAACAGAGTGATAAAGGACAAGGGAGATTAGCATAAAGAATGCAGGTGTGAAGGAACGTGTATTCTGTAGACATTGCGGTCATGCCAAAATCCAACATCTCAGCCGGAGTCCTCTGGGGATTATGGTTCACTGAAATACAAATCATAAGAGCTTGTGTTTTGTGTTGTAAATGTATTTTACATGCATTTCTCTCTTCTTTGTTTTACATTATGTACTGGTTGCATTATTGTCACTGATTTAAATTCATAGGATATGAAATACAGCACATTCTTAACCTGCATTTGCATGTCTAATATATTCAAGGCAATTGATTGATTGAGCTTGCATCAAACCTGATTATTGACCTGTAAAAACAACCATACATGTCAGTTCATCCTTCCCCCTTTCATAGTTTATGGTTGCTATAAAATTAAACTGTCATCTGTGTAACCTATACGATTCCTCTTTGATTTAAGGTCTTTTATATCTGCATATACTGACATTTTATTGGGGTTTTAATTTTTGTTAAGTCTTCCACCATTATATGTCTCCTATATTATAGCTTCTTGTGTTTTCTTAAATTTACACTTTTAGGCAATTTATTTGATTGTTGCTCTTGTCACATTTTGCACTGCAATGTTTTGTCACAATAAAGTTCTGTGAATAATGTTATTGTCATTAGGCTGTACAGTAGTAATGCACCTTTTTTGCTATTTAGTTTTTTAGCATTCAGTCTTATAAATCCAAAATGTATATCAGATTCTCATCAGATTATCTTGGCTCACTTTGTAAATGTATACATTTGTGAATAAAACCAGTATACAATGCAGAAACCATGAGTTAAATTATATTATATTATATTATATTATATTATATTATATTATATTATATTATATTATATTATATTATATTATATTATATTATATTAAACTGAGTTACTGCAAAATGCTATTATAAAACTGAGTGACTGCAAAATGCTTTACTTACTTTATTATTTCAGAAAAATGCAGAGGGTTTACTTGTTTGCACATTTGGCCAGTGATAGTCCAAAAAACACTATCTAGATCAGAAATATAAATCAGAGAGTTTTTTGTTTGTTTTTTTTGTCTGTGTGAACTGGGGATACCACTTTTTCCGGAACAAGGCCGATACAGATACTTTCATTTGTGGTAATCGCCGATACAATACCTGTATTTTTAAAGCATTTGTAATTTTTAAATATATTAGGTAGAGAAACCAAAAGAATATGATTCAATGATTTGATATGATTTAATTTATTAAGCAAATATATATTTCCTTCAGTTATTTTCATGCTTAATTATGCCTGTTAAAATGTATTGTACATGCTTCTGTTACTTTCACTGTTCATTCTATTGCTCATATTATCACATTTTATCTTTAATTTAATATCACAGCGTATATGTAGAGCTGCTTCAGAAGGGCTCAATGCTAATGTTGTATTTATTATTATTCTTTTTTTCTAGTCTGGTTGGGTCAGTGGTTCAAATACCAGTGAAATATCACAATTCTCTATTACAATTTGTTATACTACGGCAAAAAACTATGGTAACACTTTATTTTGATGGTCCCTTTTGAACATTCTGTTGACTATAAGTAACTTTGCAACTACATGTCAACTAACTCTCATTAGAGTATTAGTGTACTGTCTGCTTAATATCTGATAACTCTTTATTGTGATGGTCCTCCAACAGACACTCTACTGACTATAAGTAACTTTGCAACTACATGTCAACTTATTCTAACCCTAACCCTACCAGTCTACTAATACTCTACTCTAATGAGAGTTAGTAGACATGTAGGTGCAATGTTACTTCTAGACAACAGAATGTGTTAAACGGACCATCAAATAAAGTGAAACCAAAACTACTAGCCTAATTAATGTAATTTTAAACAAGTCAGTAATAAAATAAGCATAAATAATTCAATTACAAATAGCACAAATCATTTTTCACAAATAATCAGGTTTTCAGGTAGTTATATCAGTAGTTCCCTTTCAAAAGCTTCACTCTATGCTGTGCTGATAGTGCTTTGGGAACACTTGGTGTGTGACCGGCTGTGAATAATGTGTGCAAACACTCTAATGAAATTGGCCTTGAACTTGAACCTCTGACAAAGACATCACTGGAATACGCGCTCGTCAGAGGTGCAACAGGTGTGCTCCTCAGGTTTCTTTGTTTTCAGAGACTGTACCGTGTGTGTGTGTGCTACACTTCTGTCTGTCACGCTTGAATGCTAGGAGTTAGGCCAGGTTACAACTAAACTGCCCCTTCTTGAGGACCTCCATGACGAAAACTCATTCATGGGGGAAACCTTATTCTTTGCATGTCTTTATGCCCACAACTTCAACTTATTCAACTATTGTGGTTGCAAGGGTGCGTTATACGATGATGCCCTAGTCCGAAGAGACTCTCGTGGACTATCGCTTCCCTGGGAGCTCATCGTCACTTAAAAAGCAGTGCAGAATAACATCCACGCTGGTGGGGAAGGTCGTTTCAGTCAGCCAGCCGGGCTGGTGCTGCTCTGCACACTAAGCTGACATACCAGGCTGACCTGCTGAAAGAAAGGCTCAAAAGCAGAGTGTGGCGAGTTGCGCTCCCCCTCGTAAAGACTGTGGACCGGCATCAAGCTCAGCAGCCTCAGAAAAGACCTGACATCAGGACTATCATCTCTAAGAAGAATAAGTCCTGATGGCTTTGCGTCCAGGTCTGTGGGGGTTGACCCCTTCGGGACGGGGGCGCGTAAAAATACATCAGCTCCTTCCCTGCACCCTCACGAAACCTCTGTAACATCACTGCTATGTTTCCAGCGAAATGTTGAACGTTCTGTCGCTTCCTGCTATCTTCCAGGACACATAACATTTAACATCCCCCCAACAGGAAGTATCGGAATTGGTGCCCCTTTCAGAGCACTTACTGCAGGTTATCTCTCATTGGGTTCTAAAGACAGTTAAAAACATTTTCTTTAAAAAAAAAAGAAAAGAAAAGAAATGGCCAGAGGAGACCTGGCCCCCCGTCTGACTTTGGTTTTCTCCCATGTTTTTTTTTCACCATTCTACTGATGGAGTTTTTGTTCCTTGCCATTGTCGCTTCTGGCTTGCTTAGTTGGGGACACTTATATTTCATAGCACTGCCTTCTGCGTTTAAATGACGTGGTCCCCACTACCGTTAAACCGGAGCAGGTGCATTTGCTGCCACAAGAGCTGCAATCTCTTCTGGGCAAAGGGGCCATAGAACATGTTCCCCTCCCAGAGAGAGAGAGTCAGGCTACTATATTTGGTACTTTCTGGTTCCCAAGAAAGATGGGTGGTTTGCATCTGATTTTAAATCTTCGCGGCTTGAACCATTCCCTCAGAACTCTCAAGTTCAAAATGCTAACTATCAAGATGATTGTGTCTCAGATCCAACATCACGATTGGTTCGTCACAATCAATCTCAAGGACGCATATTTTCACATAGAAATCCTGACACAACACAGGAAGTTCCTGAGGTTCGCTTTCGGGGGCGATGCTTACCAATATCGGGTTCTTCCATTCGACCAAGCCTCTCTGCACAACATTGCTTATTATTATCAATGTGAAAACAGTTGGACAGCTTATTATTTTTGTGGAAAAGATCATTTTTTTCAGTATTTTTTAATGAGAAGAAGCCTTCACTGTCACTTTTGATCAATTTAATACTTCCTTGCTAAATAAAAATATTAATATATTAATTTATTTAAAAATCTCCGATCAAAAGTGGTGATGTCTGACTTATCACTTGACACAGCAAGAGAGTCATTAAGTAAAAAGTCAATAATCAGTTTTGTGGTTAGTAGAATTGCAGTGGTAGAGTACTCTTAACTCTCATTCCACCGATACACTCATAATGCATATTCACTCAACACTGTCATAAATAAATGTGTTTTTTTTTTTGGTTGTTTTTTTATATATAAACAATATAAACAAGAGGTTAGTATCAAGTAACTGCATTTCAGTCAAAATTTGGCAAGTTAGTTTGTATGTATTTCCTTATTGGCAACAACAATAGTTCCAAAAGAAGCCACTATCACGTAACAGTGCTGTAATGAGGTCTAGGCGAGAGAGAATCAAACAAATATTCTTTATTTTAGATCCACTAGGAAAATCAGGAGATAAACGGAGAAAACACAACAGGACGAGATCGGACAAATAACTGGAATACACAGAGAGAATAAATAACCAGACTAAACGAGGGAACTAATGAGTTAATTAATTAACAACAGGTGAACAGAATAAAACAGGCACAGACATGGAAATTAGGACAACAATGACTAAACAGAACATAATCCTGACAGTTTTGTTTTGTTTTATTTATTTTCTGTCAATTATTTTCTCATCTGACTTTTTTAGGCTCTTTGCCTCTTGCCAATATGTTCCGAAGTAAAACAAAGGAAATGTACAGCACTCTTGTGATCACGCTCCCATACCTCTTTTCATACCACAGTCAAGTGGCCCCATTCTGAACTTGAACACAAGCACATAATGCACACACTTTTAATATTCACTGTTCAAAGCCTGTCACCCAGAAACCAGTCTGCTCCTGTGTAATTGGTTTATTGCTGCAGTAGGCTAAGGCGGCAGGTTAAAAAACAAAAAAAAACAAAAAAAACAATCGATTCTTTCAGAGAACACTTCAGGTTAATATCGCTTTATGTCCTATAGTTTGACTGGATCACACTTTTTACATGTCTGGGGAATGGAACTAAAATAAAGTATCTAAAATTAAAATCTGAATCTTTTATGTTAAACAATCATTCCCGTTAACAACAACATATAGGCAAAGCAACAGCAGATGTATGGACTTAGGGGTGTATTTTGAATGCTAAATAGAAATGAGTTGAACGTGCCCAGATGTACTGTAGACTACAAACATACAAAACCTTAACTTGAGAATTGTTGTGTTAGCTTTGACCCTCTCTAGTTCGTGCAGGTCCACAAATGTCTTTGTGTGTGTGCTGTGTGTGATGTTTTCTTGCAATTCACACAAATCCTAGTTTTACACAGCATTTTCACTTCGCTAGATGATTCGTTTTTCAGCCATGCTTTTTTTTTCATCTAAAATCTCCAGGGGAGAGAATTCAATATCCATTTCAGAATCCATTCCAGGACATCCTACAATAAAGAAGGCTGGGTGTGAGAAAAATCGAATGATCGGGAGCTTCTACATGTGTGTCATTTATTGAGATTGTCTCACAGGTTGTATAACTGATCCAATGAATGTAATGACTCACCAGACGTATACTTGAGGCCATGGTGTGGAATGAATGGACATATATTTTCACAACTGCAGCAGACAAATGCAACCTATGCAGTTTATGCCCACATGCACACATGAATAATGTATACAAATCTGTGAAGTGAAGTAAAAAAAAAAAATAAAAAAAAAACACAGCTCGTATTCTGTTATCTGGCTACTATACATTAATTCATTTAGCAGACATTTTAATCCAAAGCAGCATATGACAGCACATTCAATGCTATATATTTTACAAGTATGCTTGTTCCATATAGGAATTTAACCATTACCTTGTTGTTGCTAGCACCATGCAGGTGCTTTTTTTCTTTGAGCAGTACTGCCAGAACCATATAATGGCATGTGTTTAAAACCAAATAATATAGTAACCAAATGAAAAAGGACTCTCTTGTCTCTCTTGTCTTTCATCCAAGCCCTCTAAATATCTGTGACTATATGATCTCTCAGGGTCACTTTATAAGTATTTTACATGTATGTGAATTGTACACATATAATGTTTAAATATATAAACATCAAAATCTGTTTGATGCAAAAGTTTGTTGCTGCTTTTATTCATAGATACAATAGAATGAACACTGGAAATGATGATTAGTAGACGGGGGAATCAACAAATCACATTAACTTAATTCAAACTTGCATCACCCACATGAACGCCATGACTGTGTCAGAGCTTGTTCATTAACTGTTAAGCCACAGCTCTGAACTCACAGAGATATATATATATATATATATATATATATATATATATATATATATATATATATATATATATATATATAATATTATTATTATTATTAGTAGTAGTAGTAGTAGTAGTATTAGTATGAGACCACAAACTGATGATTTTCTAAATTAGACTGGCTATGAGTAGTACCACAGGTCAGTGCTAATGTACAGTTTGAATGAAATATTTTTGACTCATTTGGTTTAATGTGAAAGTAAGGGATGTGGAAGGAATGTTTAGCAACATGTAAGCACTACTGCCTCCTTTATCAAACAAGTTGATGTGTTTTCCGATACATTGCCATAATCTCCTCTTCATGTCCTCTTATGTATAATGTGTACCTGTTAACACCTTTTACCATTTTCCATTTCCTGGCACAAGCAAGGACAAACATTGAGGGATATATCTAAGCATTGACATTGGCTTACTCATCAAAAGCCATTGGGTAATCAATAAATGAAGCACAGCCAGAATTAAAGATGACGTTACAATGTGTCTTCAGTTTATTGATACTGCTGTAGTTATTTCACCTTCACTAATGTCTCTTGACTTGGACATCCTCCATTACGCTTCCAAACAACACCGGCCTAGTAATGTTAGCACCCGGTCTTGCTAACAGGACCATACAAAGAAGGCAGTGTTTAGCCACCAAGTCAAATATGTAAATAATTGAAGAACTGTGCCTGGAAAAGCCTTAGGTTGAGAATATGGTTGGCAATGAGATGGCCAGTCTGAAAAAAGCGTACTGATGGGGTTTTCCAATTTCCTCCTTCTACAAAACCGCACACTTGACATTTCTCTGATCCAATCCCAGAGACATCTTTGAAGAGCATAAAGCTTTGCAGAGACTGTTTCTGTTTCCACCTCATTGATTTGGAAAACGGCAGCGATGAAGGCAGCAGGGTAATTAACAGATTTGCAAGAAGCATTGTAAAGACAGCCAATGAAAGTCTTCTGGCTTATTATCTATAAGTAGATTGGAACTAGTACTGAGGAATTTAAAAATGTGCCAGTTTGCACTTAACAAACCCTCTCAGAACAAACTGCTGTTGCAAAAGGCAACTTGAGGACACATTTTTGGTCATTTACAGAACATTTGTAAACATCTTATGAGGAGTAATTATGGATGGTGAAGACTGAGTAGCATGATAAATAGATAAATAGCAGTTTAAATGGTCGTATGTGAAAAAATATTCTAAATAAAGATAGTAAAGATAAGTAATAAAGATCTCCAGAAATGCACTGTTGTATTTTAATGACATCCAAAATACAACATAATTTACAGATTGAATTTTTAACACTTTGCTGTCATATCTGTATCTTGAAGTAGTTGTAGTAGTAATAATAATAATGATGATAATAATAATCAATTGTTGTTCTTGTAAGATAGCTACTGAAATGACAGCATTGTGCTACACTTTCAGCAAATTTAATTAACTAAAATAGTAAGAGTAAATAATAAATATTAGTATTATTAATATTACTATTATTATAAGCTAAAAGTTTTACAATGTCATATTTGTATCTTGTAGTAGTAGCAATAATGTAGTGTAACAATATTAGCTCAAAGGGGAAATATTAATAATAATCCATAATTACCAATTATGATTAATTATTAATATTTGGGTCAGTTAATTAGATTAACTTTGAGGTAAGCCAAATTAATATTACAATCAATTAATCAGTTCCAACGAACTCTTTGATTATTCATTTATTCTAAGGAAAGCGTATCTTTCATGGTCACTGAAAAATAATTATTCCTTATCATGTACAGCAATTAGAGCATGTAACAAGATCAAGATCGTAAAAGGGACTTTGTATACAAGCAGAGACACTTAGAAACCACATCCATATTGTGCACAAGTTTTATTAACTAACTCACAAACATAACTAACACTAAACAAACAAACAAACAAACATACATACATTCATCCATACATACATACATAGGTAAAGTGGTGAGTGTTATGGAACCGGAAGCAGGAAATAGAACTATGGAGCAAGATCTATTTCAGTATGAAAAGAACCATCAGCTGATCATTTTCAGAGCACCTCATTAAATTGAATACTTGCATGGTCAGTTGCAATCGTGGAAATCTGTTGAAACGGTTTTCCGGCAACATGATGCTCCCAGCACGTTACCCTGATCATACGGAACGGATTTCCCCTCGGGGAAAACCCCTTGGCTCTCAACCACCACTGATCTTGAACCTGAATCTCCTCAGAGAACGATTCAAGTGCCTGAGATCTATTATTGGACGCAACCCCCCATCTTTCTTGGGAACTATGAAGTACCGGCTGTAGAATCCGGACTCCCTGTCTGGCAGAGGAACACGTTCTATGGCCTCCTTGACCAACAGGGATTGAACTTCCTGTTCCATAACCCGAACCTGCTCTGGGCCGACCACAGTCCAGACCACCCCGTTGAACTTCGGGGGATGGGAGCTGAACTGCAGTCTGTAACCCAGCTCTACAGTACGCAGGGCCCACGCAGATATATTCGGAAGGCATGACCATGCGCCGAGATAATCTACTAAGGGAACCAGCCTCTCGAGGCTGGCCTCGGGTGTCAACCGAGACTCGTTCCCGACCCCCTGAAGCGGCTGACCGGCAGGGAGCAGTCGAGAATGATTTTCGGTGTGCAGACGCGTTCGCTGCCCAACCACAGGTCTTTCTAGAGGCGGCTGGAGCGGCGTGCGTGCGCGGGAAATCAGTGTGGCCCGAAGCGTACTGGACGGCGGGAACACAGCACTGATTTCCCGAGAGCTCCGGGGGGGAGGCGACCTCGATCACTCCGCCCCGGGGGGGACAGCTCTCAGCGGTCCGGCCGCAACTAGGACCACTTGGCGGAAGCCTTCTTTGCCTGAAGGACGGTCCTCAGATCGACCTTAGGCTCAGAAGGCTTACCGCGAGAGCGCCGCCTCCTTTGCCAGGCTCCCTCGGGAGGGGCGCGGGAGACGACACTCTCTTTTTCCACCTGTCGGTGCGAGGAGCTGGTAGACGGCCGACTGCTTTTTCACCTCCTGAAACCTCTCGACGACGGTACTAACCGCGCCGCCGAAGAGGCCAGAAGGTGAAACCAGGGAGTCTAGGAGAAAATGTTTCTCTCTCTCCTTCATCCCCGATAGATTCAACCATAAATGTCTCTCCACACACACCAGACCAGCCATGGAGCGGCCGATGGCACGGGCCGTCTCCTTGGTGATGCGGAGAGACAAGTCGGTGGCTTTCCTAAGCTCCGTGATATCATTCGGAGAGGGACCCTCGCCCTCATCAAGCTCCTTGAGGAGGTCGGCCTGGTAGGCCTGCAACACCGCCATAGTGTGCAGGCAGCTACCAGCCCGCCCAGCCGCCATATAAGCCCTGCCCACTAGCGAAGATGTATCGCGGCATGGCTTAGTAGGCAGTACCGGGGCCTTAAGGGACGATGCGGCCTCGGGAGAAAGATAGCTCGCGAGAGCTTCCTCCACCCGAGGCATTGTCCCATAACCACGCTCAGCCGCCCCCAGCACATTAGAAAAATCAAGCACTGGGGGGTTGGAGAGCCTGGCTGAATATGGTCTTTCCCATGACTTGCACAACTCATTGTGCAAGTCAGGAAAAAACGGAAGGCCCCGGCGTGGAGGTTGAGACCTGCGCTTATAAAATCTTTCATCCAGCTTACTTGGCGGCTGGATTTCCAATTCTTCTTGTGGCCAATCAATTCTTAGCTTGGCCACAACGCGGGTCAAAACCTCCGCCAGCTCCTCTTGAGCGGGTGCGTGAAGTGGGGGATTGAGCTCCACATCACCCGCCTCGATGCTTAAAGCATCTGACTCCTCAGAGCCAGATAACTGTAGCATCGGGTCCTCCGCCTCGTGGGAAGAAGCCGCTTCGCGGGCTTCCGCACGGGGCGGGAGAACATCTGAATCCTCAGACGAGGACCGGGAAGATGCCGCAGCAGTCCCGTGTCCTGTTGAGAGATCCATCTGTGAGCCCCACGATCTGCGGCGCCGCGCTGCCTTGGCAGCGGCGGGCCCAGAACCGCGGGGCTTGCGAGCCTGGCCGTGCTCATCAAACACGGCCAGCCGTGAGTGCAACACCCTGAGCGGCAGCCGTTCACACTCGCTACACCTAGCGTGCTGCACGCCGAGGCAATGCACACACAGCTGGTGTGTGTCCGTGCCCGATAAATAACGCGGACACAGGTGCACACACCTTCTAAACTGCTCGCTTGCCATTTATTTGCTTGTGCAACTGTTTTATAGAGACAGACAACACTAAATATGACAGACAATTCACACAGAGCGCTTTCAGCTGAAGAGCAAAAAAGCTAACTTGTGTGTGTGCCGGCGTCCCTTTGTATCTTCCAGGTATGCCGTCATCTACTACGTCATGACGCAGCACCAATCAGGATTGGATGGATTTCATTCATGCTTCAGACGCGCTATGCTGGGGGCATTCTCCAAAGTGTCGTCACAACGACGACGCAATGCGAGTTCCCTCGAGGGGGAACTCTTATCTTTATAATTTGTACATAAAAAAAACCCTTTAAAACTAAAAAAATCTATTTTGTAGTCTCATTACAACTGCTCATAACCACAGAAATCTAGAGCCTACTGAGACCTAAGTAAAATGGAGGGCATCCAAATTGTAATGGGTAGTTTTGTACTAATGCATTTGTTTATCCATATGTTTCCATTCATTGAGTAAACAATGATATGATGACTGCAGTGTGTATTTGCCATTGTGTGATTTTGGTAAACAACTGCACAGCTGTATACTCACTGCACTCTCACACAAGTCCAGACTCACACCCGAAAACAGACACACACATCCATATGGACACATTCTTATCATATGTAAATGTAAGCACCACTGTCTGCAAACAAACACTGTCTGATTCCTGACAATATTCTTAGTATCAACCATTGAAATGGAACTGTTTCCAAAACTGAAAATATGCTTTTTCACATAAAATAAAGTTGAAACTTCTGTTTGTCAGCAAAAGCAGTCTCTCAAAACATCTAGGATATTTCTTTGTTACAGAACCGAACAGGTAGGCATGGATCAATATGCTACTTTTGTTATGCCAAAGGCTGCCCTAACTTTAACCTTTATGGCTTACCTTAATGTTAACCTTAACCTTATTGACTTAAGTAAAAAAAAAAATATTGTTTTGTTCCTAATATGATGTTAAATGGGATACAACAGTGAATACTTTGATGACAAACCAAACCCACAATTTATTCCTGCTGGTTTATTTTCCTCACAGAGAAGGGTAAATATAGTCCATGCTCACAGAAATTGACAGAGCATCATATTTAATGCTGATACAGGGAATTGTTTCTTGCTTTGCCTCACAGTTGATCATTGGGTTGTAACAGCTGTTGCCTTTGGGGAACCGCAGACACATAAGCACAACACAAGTACAATATAATAGGAATGGTGGCGACTATTCCCAAAAGAAACATAGTAGAAATTGGTAACTGTTTGATAACTGTTTAATGGGGTTCTATATAGAACCATATGGTTATTGACTAAACTTTTAAAGGACCCCTTTTGCATGGATGTTTTCCCCCTTTCCAAGGAATGATTGCATAATATGTTCATGTTTAACTGGTTATGTTTTTTTTTTTTTTTTTTTTTTTTTTCTAGTGATAAAATATGTTTAAGAGCTCATACAATTTTATTCAAACAAAATCATCCATCCATCCATCTTCTTCCGCTTATCCGGGGCCGGGTCGAGGGGGCAGCAGTCTAAGCAGAGATGCCCAGACTTCCCTCTCCCTAGACACTTCCTCCAGCTCTTCCGGGGGGACACCGAGGCGTTCCCAGGCCAGCCGGGAGACATAGTCTCTCCAGCATGTCCTAGGTCTTCCCCGGGGTCTCCTCCCAGTGGGACGCGCCCGGAACACCTTCCCGTTAAGGCATCCAGGAGGCATCCGGAACAGATGCCCGAGCCACCTCAGCTGACCCCTCTCCATGTGGAGGAGCAGCTGCTCTACTCTGAGCTCCTCCCGAGTGACCGAGCTTCTCACCCTATCTCTAAGGGATCGCCCAGCCACCCTGCGGAGAAAGCTCCTTTCGGCCGCCTGTATCCGGGATCTTGTCCTTTCGGTCATGACCCAAAGCTCATGACCATAGGTGAGAGTAGGAACGTAGATTGACCGGTAAATCGAGAGTTTTGCCTTGTTGCTCAGCTCTTTCTTTACCACGACAGACCGGTACATTGACCGCATTACTGCAGAAGCTGCACCGATCCGTCTGTCAATCTCTCGTTCCATCCTTCCCTTACTCGTGAACAAAACCCCAAGATACTTAAACTCCTCCACTTGAGGCAGGAACTCTCCACCAACCTGAAGTGGGCAAGCCACCCTTTTCCGACTGAGGACCATGGCCTCGGATTTGGAGGTGCTGATTATCATCCCAGTGCATGCTGAAGGTCCTGGTTTGATGAGGCCAACACGACAACATCATCTGCAAAGAGCAGAGATGAAATCGTGTTGTCACCAAACCTGACACCCTCCGGCCCCTGGCTGCGCCTAGAAATTCTGTCCATAAAAATTATGAACAGAACCGGCGACAAAGGGCAGCCCTGCCGAAGTCCAACACGCACCGGGAACAAGTCTGACTTACTGCCGGCAATGCGAACCAAGCTCCTGCTTCGGTCGTACAGGGACCGGACAGCCCTTAGTAAAGGACCCCGGACCCCATACTCCCGGAGCACCCTCCACAGGCCGCCGCGAGGGACACAGTCGAATGCCTTCTCCAAATCCACAAAGCACATGTGGACTGGTTGGGCAAACTCCCATGAACCCTCCAGCACCCTGTAGAGGGTATAGAGCTGATCCAGTGTTCCACAGCCCGGACGAAAACCACACTGTTCCTCCTGAATCCGAAGTTCTACTATCGGCCGTATTCTCCTCTCCAGTACCCTGGCATGGACTTTCCCAGGGAGGCTGAGAAGTGTGATCCCCCTGTAGTTGGAACACACCCTCCGGTCCCCCTTCTTAAAAAGAGGGACCACCACCTCGGTCTACCATCCCAGAGGCACTGTCCCTGACCGCCACGCGATGCTGCAGAGGCGTGTCAGCCAAGACAGCCCCACAACATCCAGAGACTTGAGGTACTCAGGGCGGATCTCATCCACCCTGTTTCTTGACTACCTCGGTGACTTCAGCTTGGGTGATGGACGAGTCCACCTCTGAGCCCTCAGCCTCTGCTTCCTCAATGGAAGACGTGACGGCGGGATTGAGGAGATCCTCAAAGTATTCCTTCCACCGTCCAACGACATCCCCAGTTGAGGTCAACAGCTCCCCACCTCTACTGTAGACAGCGTTGGTAGGGCACTGCTTCCCTCTCCTGAGGCGCCGGACGGTTTGCCAGAATCTCTTCGAGGCCAGCCGATAGTCCTTCTCCATGGCCTCACCGAACTCCTCCCAGGCCCGAGTTTTTGCCTCCACAACCACCCGGGCTGCAGTTCGCTAGGCCCGATAGGACTCCTTCTTCAGCTTGACGGCATCCCTTACTTCCGGTGTCCACCACCGGGTTCGCCATTGAGACTGCCACCTTAACGTGGTGGAGGGGTTTGAGTACCCGAATAACCCTAGGAGCTATGTTGTCCGGGGCTATATGCCCCTGGTAGGGTCTCCCAAGGCAAACAGGTCCTAGGCGACGGGTCAGACTAAGAGCGGTTCAAAAACACCTTATGAGAAAAATTAAACCGAGGACCGTGACGTCGCCCGGTATGGCGCAGCCGGGGCCCCACCCTGGAGCCAGGCCCGGGGTTGGGGCTCGTATGCGAGCGCCTGGTGGCCGGGCCTCCCCCCACGGGGTCTGGCCGGGCTCAGCCCGAAGGAGCGACGTGGGGCCACCTTCCCGTGGGCTCACCACCTGTAGGAGGGACCGTAAGGGGCCGGTGCTGAGAGGATTGGGCGGCAGTCGAAGGCGGGGGCCTCGACAACCCGATCCCTGGACATGGAAGCTAGCTCTAGGGACGTGGAACGTCACCTCGCTGGCGGGGAAGGAGCCTGAGATTGTGCTTGAGGTTGAGAGGTTCCGACTAGAGATAGTCGGGATCACCTCTACGCACAGCTTGGGCTCTGGAACCACACTCCTCGAGAGAGGATGGACTCTTCACCACTCTGGAGTTGCCCATGGTGAGAGGCGGCGGGCTGGTGTGGGCTTGCTTATAGCCCCCCAGCTCAGCCGCCATGTGTTGGAGTTCACCCCGGTGAACGAGAGGGTCGTTTCCCTGTGCCTACGGGTTGGGGATAGGCCTCTCACTGTCGTGTGTGCCTACGGGCCAAACGGCAGTGCAGAGTACCCGGCCTTCTTGGAGTCTCTGGGAGGGGTGCTGGAAAGTGCTCCAACTGGGGACTCCGTCGTTCTACTGGGGGACTTCAATGCCCACGTGGGCAGCGACAGTGACACCTGGAGGGGCGTGATTGGGAGGAACGGCCCCCCTTATCTGAACCCGAGCGGTGTTCAGTTATTGGACTTCTGTGCTAGTTACAGTTTGTCCATAACGAACACCATGTTTAAGCATAAGGGTGTCCATCAGTGCACGTGGCACCAGGACACCCTAGGCCGTAGGTCGATGATCGGCTTTGTGGTCGTTTCATCTGACCTGCGGCCGTATGTCTTGGACACTCGGGTAAAGAGAGGGGCGGAGCTGTCAACTGATCACCACCTGGTGGTGAGTTGGATCCGATGGCAGGGGAGGAAGCTGGACAGACTCGGCAGACCCAAGCATACTGTGAGGGTCTGCTGTGAACGTTTGGCCGAGTCTCCTGTCAGACAGGTCCTCAACTCCCACCTCCGGCGGAGCTTTGACCGGATCCCGAGGGAGGCTGGAGATATTAAGTCCGAGTGGACCATGTTCTCCACCTCCATTGTCGAAGCGGCCGCTCGGAGCTGTGGCCGTAAGGTCTCCGGTGCCTGTCGAGGCGGCAATCCCCAAACAAAATCAATTAAAACTAAATCCATCAGTGATCCCATAATGGGAACCCCTAAAACGTTCTATATATGAAGCGTCTGACAGAACCCTTTAAGGTTCTGTATAGAACCTTTTCTTCTAAAGGTGTGTGTTGGTACAAACATATTGTCTTTTAAACATATTGTGTATTTGGTGTCTATTTGCATTTTCGTACACAACCGCACTGCTTGTTCCTAAAACGTTGAAGTGACAAAGTGAGGCTGGTGACAGTATAAATCACGCACATGTAGTACGTTGAGTTGTGATTCATTGAACCCAGTATGAGTCAACAGTTGTGCACTGTGGTTATATATTACAAAACCTTTAGAGGGTCACAGCTGACATGCTCCTTCTACTTAATATCACCAACCTTGTGGAGGAACAACAAAAGTCCTGAAAATCAAACCTTCAGACATGTTGATAAATGTTACAACACATTTCAATGTCAAGAATCAGACAGCTTTTCAGACTGGAATAAAACAGACAAGACGAATGAATAGTGCACGCCTAGAGACAGTCAAGTTGTCTTGTCTGTTATATGCTATTATAAGATTGTTGCATTCTAACAGATGCCTTTCTTTGAATAACAATGACTGTATATCATGCAGTAGAGTTAATTATGATTTATTTTAGTTTAACAGAAAATGTATAGCAAAAAAAAAAAAAAAAAAGTCTCATTAGAGAACACTGTACTATATTCGGTGAAGGTCAGACTGAACAGACAAAACCCCACATCTGGATTCAATTAGGGAGACCATACAGTATATGCGTTGCTGTGCCAACCAACATTAATTTACCTTACATTATGATAAAACACACTTTGCACACTTTGTGTTCATGATAAAAGCAATGAAAATATATTTACATTTACTGAACCTTATTGTATGTCATTTAAAACCTGTATGACACTCTTCTATGGAACATACACAAAAACATGATATGGAACAAGATATTTCAAAGAATATTGTTACCAAACAGTTCTGGTTATCATTGACTTCCATTGTATTGACAAAAAAAAAAAAAAACTCACATTTCTCAAAATATCTTCCACAGACTGTAATATGAACACATGATGTTGCATGTTCAAACATTGCATTTTCAGGATTTTTGCTCAGGCTTCGATGTTAATTATTATTTTTATTATCATTTTTATTAATAATTCTTAAAGTTAAATGTATTACTATAGCTTTAGTAATACACACACACACACAAACACACACACACACACACACACACACACATATATATATATACAGTATATATGCTTTAACTTTTTGAGCTAGTATAAAGAAATATTATTCAATAATACATGCAGACAATTAAATAATAAACAAATGTACTGTACATTTTACATATTTTATAATTTTGTAATTATGTTTTATAATTTTGTTTAATACATTTATTTTTTAATTTACATCTTTAGTGGTGTAATTATAACACATTTGATTCGGAATAATTGGGCCTGAATAAATATGTAACTCAAAATATTTTTGTCACGAGCGTGTTACAGAAGGACAGACCATTAATTATGGACTCAGCAGGAGCTGCAGCTTCAAGTGCAGAAACAACATTTGCTGACATGGTGCAGCAAGTATGTGACGCTCTCCTTAGCCCTTAAGGCCAGTCCATTTCAGCGAGGAGTTCACCCACACAACATCACGACCTGCCACAAGCCAGTCCCATGGTCAATCCGTCTCCATTCTCTGGATCAGCGGAGGAGTGCAGTGGATTTATTTTGCACTACCAGCTCGTATTGGAGATGTGGGCTCATCAGTTCTCTACTGAACGTTCTAAAATTGCTTATGTCATTTCTCTGCTTAAGGGTTGAGCTCTACAGTGGGCTCATACGATCTGGGAGCGGTTGGAATGAGCCCGCCTTAATTTCCATCTACCGCCAGGGATTTGAACCTCGTCTCTTGCGTCTCCAGTAAACCCCTCCAGTAACGGTTACCTATGGTCTTGTATCTCATACAGTCTCTGCGTTCCTTGACTCTGGAGCCTCCGGAAACTTTGTCTCCGAACAACTATGCCACCTATTAGACATACCCAGAATCCCCTCACTCAGAACTTACCCATCACCTCTATTCTGGGCAAGCCTCTTGGCTGGGGCTACATCTCATACAAGACACCACCCATTAAGGTTCAAGTTGGAGTACTACATCTGGAACAAATTCACTTCCTGGTTCTGGAGGGCTCCACCATGGACATCGTGTTTGGCTATCCCTGGTTGTGCAAACACTCACCTGTTTTGTCCTGGCATACTGGTGAAATAATGAAGTGGAGCTTTCAAAACCTGCATAGCTCCCATCCGACGGCCGACATACCCCAAGGAAAAGATCCTGTCACAAGAACAAGTGGTGAGTATGTGCACCACCTCAGTTGAGAGTCCAGCCAGTGATGGTCCGGTTAACATCCCTGATTGCTATAACTCGTTCCTTGATGTATTTTGCCTGAAGAGAGCTGCCCAACTTCCACCCCACAGACCATGGGACTGTGCCATTGAGCCTCTACCAGAGGCGACAGTGCCAAGAGGGGGTGAGTTTACCCGCTATCGCTGCCAGAGCAGAAGGCCATGGAAGAATACGTCAAGGAGGCACTGGAGCAATGATACATCCGTCCATCTATTTCCCCTGCCGCTTCTAGTTTCTTTTTTGTTCAGAAGAAGGATGGAGGACTATGGCAATGTATCGATTACCGTGCCTTGAACAACACCACCATTAAGGATCGTTACCCCCTTCCCCTCGTCCCGTCTGCCTTGGAGATGCTCGGGGCGCAACCATGTTCACAAAGCTCGACCTCCGCAGCGCCTACAACCTCGTTCGAATACAGAGGGGGGATGAATGGAAGACAGAGTTTGTTACTACTAACGGGCACTACGAGTACCTGGTGATGCCGTATGGACTGGTCAATTCCAGGAGTACCTCCACCGCTTTGTCGTCATTTACATTGATGACATCTTGATCTACTCCCGGAACCTGACAGTACATCGTCAAACAAGTAGCCCTCATGTTAGAGCGTCTGTGGAGGCATCAGCTGTTCCTGAAGGCGGAAAAATGCTTGTTCCATCAACACAGTGTTCAGTTCCTTGGTTACAACATTGACAAGCACGGCATACAGATAGACGAGGGGAAAGTGGAATCTGTTCGTTCTTGGCCCATTCCAAAGACCATCAAGGACCTTCAACGCATCCTTGGTTTCGCAAATTTTTATCGGAGATTTATTCGAGACTACAGCACCATCACAGTCCCTCTAACCTCACTCCTGATGAAGGGACCTAAGACGCTAAGTTGGAACGACAAGGCCTCTGCCGCATTTACCAAGCTGAAATTAGCTTTCATCTCGGCTCCCATTTTGGTCCACCCAAGCCCAGAGCTTTCCTTCGTCATGGAGGTGGACGCATCTACTACAGGTGTTGGTGCTGTATTGTCTCAGCGGCAGGGGATGTCAGAAAAGCTCAACCCATGCACCTTCTTCTCCCGTAAACTCTCACAGGCGGAGCGGAACTACTATATGATATAGGAAACCGTGAGCTCCTCGCAGTTAAACTGGCAATTGAAGAGTGGCGACACTGGTTGGAGGGTTCAAAGTATCCATTTCAAGTTATAACTGATCACCGGAACCTAGAATACATTCAATCCACAAAGAGGCTCAATCCACGTCAGGCACGCTGGGCTTTGTTTTTTACTCGGTTCCAGTTCACAATCTCATACCACCCTGGTTCCAAGAATATGAAGGCTGACGCCTTGTCCTGCCTTCATGCTCCAGATCAACAGTCCAGCACACCTGAACCCATCCTACCTCCATCTGTGTTCGTCGCTCCTATCCAGTGGGACATTGATGCACAGATCACTCAAGCCATGAAAACCGAACCCGCTCCACCTGACTGCCCTCGAGGAAAACAGTTTGTACCATCCAGCCTTCGAGCCACCCTCCTCGAAGCTGTGCATTCCTCACTTGGCACTGGCCACCCCAGTATCCAACAAACCCTCTCGTTCCTTCAAGCGAAGTACTGGTGGTCCCAAATGCCTCAGTAAGTGAGTGGTTGGAATATTGGTGGTGGTTGATTGTTTTTCAAAAGCATATAAACTGATACACCTGAGAGGATTACCATCTGCATTGGAAACGGCTGAGAGACTCTTCCAAGAGGTATTCCGAAACTATGGTCTTTCGGAGGATATCGTATCGGATAGAGGTCCTCAATTTATCTCACAGGTATGGAGGAACTTCATGAAGTTACTTGGTGTAACAATTAGCCTGCCCTCAGGGTACCACCCACAGTCCAACGGGCAGTCGGAGAGAAAGATACAAGAAATCGGTCGCTTCCTGAGGACGTTCTGCCATTCAAACCAACACAGCTGGAGTAATTTCCTTCCTTGGGCCGAGTATGCACAGAACTCTCTTCGACATGCAGACACAGGGATAACTCCATTTCAGTGCATACCCGGCAATCAACCTCCCCTGTTTCCCTGGTCAAGCGAACCATCGCACGTTCCAGCTGTGGACCACTGACTCAAGGAGAGCGAGCGGGTTTGGAATGCAACTCACATCCAACTTCGCAGGGCAGTTCGGTGCCAGAAGAGCCAGGCCGACACACAGAGATCCACTCCTCCCCAATACCAACCTGAGCAGAAGGTTTGGCTCTCCACCAGGGACATCTGGCTCTGGCTACCCTGCAAGAAATTAAGTCCATGTTACATTGGTCCTTTCCCCATTACTAAACAAATCAATCCCGTCACTTACCAATTACTACTACCCCGTGGCTATAAGATTCATCCCAGTTTTCATGTGTCCCTTTTAAAACCTCACCGCCCATCTCAAACTGCTTCCTCCACAGAGTCTGGTGCCTTGGATGGTCCCCCACTGCCTCTCCTCCTTGATGATGGGCCCGCATATATCGTCAACAAGATTCTGGATTCCCATCGCCATGGAGGAGGACTAGAATACCTGGTCGACTGGGAGGGCTATGGCCCAGAGGAACGGTCCTGGGTGGCAAGGAAAGATATCCTAGACCCTTCATGAAAGTCACCCCAACCTTCCTGCACCACGACCCAGAGGAAGACCACCGCGATGGGTTTGGCGGCCCGTAGGAGCGGTCCGTGGGGATGGGGGTACTGTCACGAGCATGCTGGGCTCTCACTCACCTCCGCACTCATTCACCTGCTTACGCTCTGCGGATTACTGATGATTATCACCTGGACTCAATTGGAGAACACACTACTTAAGCACAACAGTTTCAGTCCTTCTTTGGCTGTCCTTAAATGTGATTACAGACCTGTTTTCCTTCTGAACAACTTACCTGCTGTTTCCTGGTTTTGGGATTGCGGTCATTTCTATGGATTATTCTCTCCTGTGTGTTTTCAGTGCAAAGACTGTGTTTATTCCCCTATGTATCAACAAAGTACAGACTCAACAGTGCTGACACCTGTGACTGTACTAAAGACAATTTAAGTTAAGTTTGTTTATCATTTTCCAGTTAGGTGCTTCACGGAAGACGTTTTGTTCTCATTATCTTTTGTTTTGAATATTTACCGGAGTGGGTTTTAAACTCCAGTATTACTGTGTTTTCGTGCTCTTATTGAGCTTCCCTTGTTTTCTGATCACATGTATGTGAGATGATGATGCACTTGAAATATTTACCTGAATACTTGCCTGTATCAATTTATGTTGAATAAACTCCTGTGTTTGGAGTCCATCTCTATCTCTCTTGTGTTTACGTCTGTGTTACAATTTTGGGAGACTAGCTGTGAGTATGTTATGATTCATAATGACAAACAGTTATAAGTTGAGTTATAAATATTCATATTCAATATGCCAACACTAGAGAGTTCATCATTTCAGAGATTGTGCCAGCTTTTAGAAACCGAAAGATATTTGAATTCTCTCAGGCTCAAAAACTTTGCCCAATAGATCAAAGATAGCCATGTGTTTTACTGAGTATTTTACCTTTGTTAAATATGAGGATGAGGATAGCCTCTCAACATCTGCAGCAGACCTGTATCTTTGTATCATATTCTTATTCATATTCTTATATGTGTAAATATATTTCTGATATCTTTCTTTCCTTCTACTCTATATAAATGCATGGTTTAGAAAAATAACATGCAAGTTATTGCTGTTAGTAGAACACTTTATCACTTGTATATCATTACACTATTTTTCAAATTAGCTACTGTACATGTACTGCCTTTACTCCAACAGAAGGGGCTATGAATGTGACCACCTTCCAAAACTGCTGAATATGAGAATTGTGTCTTTGAGCCTGAGTGCAGTGGTTGTTTTTGCTTACTCTCACACTACATTTGCATGTGATATGTACTCTCAAGTTGCACTAGTCTGCTCAGATCAGAAAAATTCTCATATTTACATGCTTTTGATTTCCTCCTTTTTCATATTTTACTTTCTATTGATTAATATTACCTTGTGAAAGAAAAACCCATCTATAAAGTTGTCTAGCATGATAAATGGGGCAACGTTAGCATGAGAGATGGGAAATGCAAATGATTGATCTATTTAGTGTGCGGATGTCTGGGTAGGGAAATACTATGTGTGTGTGTGGAGAATATCCATATCATCCAAGACAGGAAATTCTGATCCCTCATGTGCCTCTGTCCATGCAAGCGTTTTACAACAGGGAATTAAATCTCAACACAGGCCACCTGGGTGTGAAACAATATAGTACATACCAGAGATAAACATGTCTTTTCAAAGAAACGGGGGCGTGGGGTTTATGGAGTTCAGAATAATTCATATTCGGCAGATGAAACTACAATAAAGAGCTTCTTTAAATGAGTATGTCGCTGTAAATTCTTTAAGCCAGTCTGCTCTCTCTTTTCTGTTTTAGAAAACCCCATTGAACTGTAAATCTGTGTGTCCCTGCCAAAAAGAGCATGTGAGATTGTGCCATCTCAAAATGAGTGGTAATTCAAACATGGTGGTAAACAAGTCTATTGTAAATGATATTGAACAATTTAATAAAGTTTGTAATGTTTTGTAAAGTTTAATTTTCCATGCTGTATTTGAAAATTATGCGGTCATCATTGCATTTTTTTCCTTAAAGGGACTGTGTGTAGGAATTTCTCCCATCTAGTGGTGAAATTGTATTTTGCATTCAAACGAATAATGCTCTCCAGCGCCTCACTTTTTCAAATGCGCGTTGCATCTACGGTAGCCGTTATGTACCAAAAAGCTATGACAGGATGTCTTATAATAGCATTTCGAGTTTTTCTTCGGGTGAACAGGTTTGAACAAACTGAAACTTGAAACAACGAAAAAAACGTCTCGGTTACGTATGTAACCCTCGTTCCCTGAGTAGGGAACGGAGACGTTACGTCGGATGACGACGAATGGGGTTTCGCTTAGAAAGCCTATCACCTTCGAGTATATAAAACGAGCCAATGGCAATGAAATGCCATGGGTCTGCGGAATTTGCATAGCGTATCTCCGCCCCACGCAGGGGGTATATAAGGAAGTACGCCGGCAACATGCAGATATGTCTTAGCTGAGGAGCCGAGACTGAACTCAGGCGTTCCCAGCGGTACAGCGGAAGTGGCAGGGAGACGTAACGTCTCCGTTCCCTACTCAGGGAATGAGGGTTACATACATAACCGAGACGTTCCCTTTCGTGGTCACTCCGAGTTACGTCGGATGACGATGAATGGGGTCCCCAGTCTAATCACGCCACCTCGGCTGTTTTCCAGTGCCCTGCGTAAGTCTGAGCTCCCTGTCGTGAGACTAGCACGGACGAAGGAGTCCTACTTAACACAGGAATACCAAGGTACACTGAGAAGCATATCTCAGAGGAAATATGCAATTATGCCCAGCCCGAAGGGGGGGGGACTTAGAATACACATATGACCCCGAAGGGCTGCATATGGAGTATCACTGGGGTGTCCAGCCGCAGGTGGAATATTTCAACCCCAGGGGTGGCAAGGTGGCTTGCCGAGGGAAAGACACATGCTCAGAGAGGCTTACAGTGGAAATACACATGTGGGGGTCGCCCAGAGGGGGAACCATGCACATGGAGGCACCTAGCCAAGCGCGAAAGCTGCCAGTGGCATAACTCTGGCATTGACGTCGACAGTGCTGGAGGAGACTCAGGGCTTATTAGGCTCACCTGAGGAAAATATCGCACGTATCCCGTCCGTGGAGAGGAATGGCGAGCAAGCGAAGACACCTGAGCAGAATCTAGTACCGGCTCATTGAAGCGAGTACATGAGAAGAAACTGGCTCCACTCTGAGATTATAAAATCTCGCGAATGTGTTAGGTGTCGCCCAGCCTGCAGCTCTACAAATGTCTGTTAGCGAGGCGCCATGCGCTAGAGCCCAAGAGGATGCCACACTCCGAGTGGAGTGGGCCGTCACACCAAGGGGGCATGGTCTACCTTGCTGCTGGTATGCCAAAGCAATGGCGTCCACTATCCAGTGGGACAACCTTTGCTTGGAGAGAGCCTTTCCCTTCAGCTTCCCACCATAACAGACAAAGAGCTGGTCTGAGGTCCTGAGACACCGCGTTCTGTCTATGTAAGCACGGAGGGCACGTACTGGACAGAGCAGAGCCAAGGCTGGGTCTGCCTCCTCCAAGGGCAGCGCTTGCAGGTTCACTACCTGATCTCGAAAGGGTGTGGTAGGAACCTTGGGCACATATCCAGGCCGGGGTCTCAGGATCACGTGAGAGTTAGCCGGCCCGAATTCCAGGCACGCTTCGTCAACCGAAAATGCCTGCAGGTCCCCTACCCTCTTGATGGAGGCCAATGCAACCAGGAGCGCTGTCTTAATTGACAGGAACTTAAGCTCCACTGATTGCAGAGGCTCAAAGGGAGCACTCTGCAGGGCAGTTAAAACCACTGAGAGGTCCCAAGAGGGTATGAGGGGAGGACGAGGAGGATTCAGTCTCCTCGCTCCCCTCAGGAACCTGATGATCAGGTCGTGCTTTCCCAGAGACTTACCATCAACTGCGTCATGATGTGCGGCTATGGCGGCAACATACACTTTCAGGGTGGAGGGAGACAGCCTCCGCTCCAACCCTTCTTGCAGGAAGGAAAGCACGACACTGATCGGGCATTTCGTGGGTTCTTGATGTTTTGAAGAACACCAGTTGACGAAGAGGTTCCACTTCAACGCATAGGCATGTCTCGTGGACGATGCTCTAGCAGAAGTGATGGTAGCCACCACCGCTGGTGGTAGGGTACTCAAACCTGCACCCTTTGGCACCCTCGTCCCGATCTTTGGAACCTCCACGTGTGGCTCCTGGACGGGACGAGGGTGCCAAAGGGTGCCCCGTCCCTGAGAAAGGAGGTCCTTCCTCAGGGGAATTGGCCAGGGAGGTGCTGTCGCGAGGAGTACCAGTTCAGAGAACCAGGTCAGGTTGTGCCAATATGGGGCAACCAAAATGACCTGCTCCTCGTCCTCCCTGATCTTGCGCAAGGTCTGCGCAAGGAGGCTCACTGGGGGAAACGCATACTTGCGTAGGCCCCGCGGCCAGCTGTGTGCCAGTACATCCGTGCCGAGCGTTCCCTCGGTTAGGGAATAATACAGGTTGCAGTGGGACGAGTCGTGGGAGGCAAACAGGTTTACCTGTGCGTCCCCGAACTGATCCCAAATCAGCTGGACCGACTGGGGATGGAGTCTCCATTCTCCAGCGAGAGGCCGAAGCCGAGACAGCTCGTCGGCCGCCTGGTTCAGGTCTCCCGGGATATAAATGGCTGGAAGCAACCTCAGATGCTTCTGACTCCATATGAGGAGGTGGCGAGCGAGTTGCGACATACGGCGGGAGCGTAGACCACCTTGATGGTTGATGTACGCTACTGTCGCGGTATTGTCTGATCGGACTAGTACGTGCTGACCCTTGAGCAGCGCACGAAAGCGGTGCAGGGCGAGACGTACAGCCAGTAACTCGAGGCAATTGACATGCCACAGGCGCTGGGGTCCTGTCCAGGAGCCCGCGGCAGCATGTCCATTGCACATGGCGCCCCAGCCCATGTTGGAGGCATCTGTTGATACAACAACATGCCGGGAAACTCGTTCTAAGGGCACTCCGGCCCGTAGAAAACTGAGGTTCATCCACGGGGTGAAGGTCTGATGGCAGGCTGGAGTCACTGGGACTTGGAGCGTGCCGTGTTGCCATGCCCACCTCGGGACTCGATCGCGAAGCCAAAGCTGAAGCGGTCTCATATGAAGCAATCCGAGCGGCGTTACTGCGGCTGCGGATGCCATATGCCCCAGGAGCCTCTGAAATAGTTTCAGTGGAACCGCACTCTTGCCCTCGAATTGGCTAAGACAAGTCAGCAGTGACTGCGCGCGCTCGCTCGTAAGCTGCGCACACATGGCGACCGAGTTGATCTCCATACCGAGAAAAGAGATCCTCTGCACGGGGCAGAGTTTGCTCTTCTCCCAGTTGACCCGAAGGCCCAGACGAGCTAGGTGCCGGAGCACTAGATCCCTGTGTTCGCAAACCTGATCTCGAGAGTGAGCTAGGATCAGCCAGTCGTCGAGATAGTTCAGGATGCGAACCCCGTGTTCCCGGAGGGGAACAAGGGCTGCCTCGACGACCTTCGTGAAGACGCGAGGAGACAGGGCTAGCCCGAATGGGAGAACCGCGTACTGGTATGCCCGCCCCTCGAAAGCAAACCGAAGAAACGGTCTGTGTCGAGGTAAAATGGAGACATGGAAGTAGGCGTCCTTTAGGTCGATCGCTGCAAACCAATCCTGTGGCCGCACTCACTGGAGGATGCGTTTGGCCGTGAGCATCTTGAACGGCAGCCTGTGAAGGGAGCGGTTCAAGACGCGCAGGTCGAGGATTGGCCGTAACCCACCGGATTTCTTCGGTACAATGAAGTAAGGGCTGTAGAAGCCGGACTTCATTTCGGCTGGAGGGACAATCTCGATCGCACCCTTCGCCAGTAGGGTGTCGACCTCCGCTCTCATGACAGGGGCATTGCCACCGACCATAGTGAAGCGGACTCCCCTGAAGCGGGGAGGAGACCACGCGAACTGAATCGCGTAGCCAAGCCTGATGGTTCTCGCGACCCAGCGGGACAGTCTGGGAAGCTCTAGCCAGGCCTCCAGAAACTGCGCCAGCGGGGTCATACGAACCACAGACGTACCGCCGGTGGGGCAGCGAGGCGGAATGACCGGCCCAGGCGAGGGTGGCATAGCGGCCCTGTGCGGGGGCACGGTCATTAACCCCCTGAGGTCGGCGGTATCGTCGGCGATACCAGCTCGCTTTTTTTTTATCAGTGTAAAAGAAACTCATAAATACTCTGTTGACTTTGATTTTCCATAGGAGTTTCATACATCAATCGATTCTGTTAAATGTGTATTATTTTTGTGTATACTCACAATAAAAACAAAGTGTTGTGCTTTTTGCCAAATAAAGAAAAATAAACACGAAGCGAGTTCTGCCTTCTCTCTGCCAGTGAAGTCCATTCTGAAACGCGTCCGAAAATGAACAATAACTCAGCGAATACTCAGTCAAACAGGCATACAGACACACAGGCATGAAGCTTGAATTCTCTTCTTTTAAATGAAGTAATTTATATAAAAAACAAATATTCTCATCTTGTGAAATCTGTATTAAAAGAGAGCGATTCCAGTCGAGCTCATTACAGCTCATTCAAATGTAATGTGACACGCCCACGGAGAGCGCGCGCTATTCAAACGCAAATGATTGAGGCAATCCACGCAAACCTGTGAACGCCCCCATATCAGCTCGAGAAAACACAAGTTTATTCAGATCATTACTTGTTTACACCGTCTCGCAGCTCTGTGAGGAATAATAATAATGGAAAATGTACCTCAGAAGTGCGGGTATATCGAGGAGCGAGCTGAGGAATACTGTAGTAAGTTTTTTTCCTTCTCACGTGAATCGGGTTTCTGTTTGTGAATGAATGAACGGCAGAGATGCGCGCTGTTTACCACAGCTCGCAAAAAGACAGTTTAAATTTAAATCGCGTGTGTGAATGAATGATGATGTTTTAGCAAACTGTATTGCTATACTGAGATGAGTAAAAATCGACTGAAATATGTTGAAATAAAATGTAGGCTATTTGTATAAGCAACATATTAAACTGCAAATTAACATTTATATGCCCTAATATTTCATAAAAACAACGTTACAGTCAGGCGAAATATGAAAGACAACATTTTGTTGACTAGATTTGGGTACAGTTTTTACTGTAGAATATACTGCCACATCAAATAAGCTTTTGTTTAGCAATTTCTATATATATAAAATACTATTTTTGTCAAAAATAAAGTCATCAACTAAGATGTTAGCTGTTCCAATGTTGGCTATATTCAAACTAATGAATACATAGATAAAATGTAGGCCTATAATCTTTTTTTTTTTTACAAAGAAAGAGTACACTTGAAATATTGTTGAAATTGTAATTATTGTTGTAATTGTAACCTTTTTAATAAAATAGCAAAACATATTTACAAGATAGATGTAAGCAAAATCTTAAATGGTCAATATAAGTCTTCTTCTAAATATATCTTTTGTCCTTGCATTGTGGCTCAGTCAGTGTCACACCTGAATGAATGGCTAATTATGCAGAGTGGGTGGGAAATTGTATTCTCAGGTGTAAACCACTCCTCGTTCACGCCCCCCTCGCATATTGGCTTTCCAAGCAAAACCTGTTTTACATCAATTTAAATCAGTGTATTGTTTTATGTGAACGATAAAGCAAGACTATTTTCACATAATTTTGAAGCCAGAACTCGAAGCGACAACATCCATTAGTCAAAAGTCTTATTGACACATATTTATTATGAGTTTCCTTTCAAGGGAACTCGCGTTGCGTCGAGATTGATGCTATAGGGAATGCCTTGCGTGATGATGTCTTGAAGCACATGTGAAATCAGTCCAATGGCGTGGCGGAACGTCAGAGGCGGGTGACGTCACGTACCAGGAAACTATAAAGCCTGCCTGAAAACAGAAAGCGAAAGCTTCTGTGTCTTCAGTAGCGCTCTTTGTGAATTTGTCAGTCTTATTTGGTGTTGTCTGTCTTTATAAAGTACACAAGCACTATGGCGAGCAAGCAGCAATTTAAACAGTGTGTCCATCCCTGCCCGCGTTATTTAACGGGAGGTGATACTCACGTTTTATGTGTTGCTTGTTTGGGTGAGGAGCATGCCCAGTCAGCACTCGAGGGTGCTGGCTGCGAGCATTGTAATGCACTGCCTTTGCGTACGCTCCGATCCCGCCTGGCGTTCTTCAGCGAGGACGCTCAGGCTCGCGTTCCCCAGGGCTCTGGTCCCGCCGCTGCCGAGGCACGGCGCTGATCACAGACCTGGGGTTCGCAGATGGATGTATCAGCGGGGTTTGAGAAGGGCTTTGCCCTATCTCAACCTTCACCTGATAGATCCAGTGCCTCTTCTCGGGGTGTGGAAGCACGCGTTGCGGTTCCTTCCCCCCCGATTGAGGCACCAATACTGCAACTATCCAGTTCTGAGGAACTGGATGTTGTTAGTGTTGAAGCTGAGTCTGAGGATTCGCCACCTCAGTCTCATGCGTTTGAAGAGCTCTTAGAAGTGGTGACTAGAGCTGTGGAGAGATTATGTATTGGGTGGCCAGCTGATAAACAGGACGTTCGATCAAAAAGCAAACTCGACGAACGTTTCCTGCCCACCAGATCACAGCCTCAGCGCAAGAGCCTGCCGTTTTTCCCTGATCTCCACACCGAGGTGTCGAGATCGTGGGAGAATCCGGCTTCATACAGAGTATATAACACACAAACATCTAATTACTCTTCCATCTCTAATTATAAAGAGTATGGTTATGGGGAGATGCCGAAGGTGGAGGAGACGCTCGCGAGCTATCTCTCTCCAGCGACGGCATCTTCTCTAAAGGCTCCCGTGCTGCCCACAAAGCCCGTCAGAGTAACATCCGCTCTGGTGGGCAAAGCTTATTCTGCCGCTGGTCAGGCTGCAGCGTGCCTTCACACCATGTCTCTGTTGCAAAGCCTACCAAGCAGAATTACTGAGTGATCTAGATGAGGGCGGGGGTATTGGGCCTGAGGTAGTTTGTGAACTACGTAGAGCCACAGATTTGTCTCTCAGGGCCACCAAGGAGACCGCTAAATCAATCGGTCGGTCTACGGCAGCCCTGGTGGCCACTGAGAGGCATCTGTGGCTCAACCTCAGTAATATTAAGGAGAAAGAAAATAACCTTCTGTTGGACGCACCTATTTCTACGTCTGGTCTCTTTGGTAATGCGGTTAACACTGCAGGCAGCTGCCCTTCAAAAACTCCTTCCCCGCCGCTCTTATCAAGAGGCTGCTGAGCGGGAGCAGCCTCACACATCCAAAATGAGCTCACATGCATCACACCGTGCCACTCAAAAACAGAGCGTTTCCTCCCGTGCTCCCCCACAAAAATCACGGGGACACGGAGGGTGCTCTCAAATCCAGCAGCCTTCGAGGGGTAGAACGGATCTGCGGACCGTTATTATCGCCAAGAAGGCTGCGGGGAAGAAATCCTGACGCTCGAGGGCTCAGGAAAATGAGGGTAGTCCCCCCCCGAAGTAGAGCGGTCAACACCTCTTTTTACGGTGCCCGTCTCTCTTCGGTGCCCTCAGGGGACCGTTCTGCCAACCCTGCCACCTATGGTGTTCCAGGGCGCAGCGGTCTCCGGCGAGCACATATCTCAAGGACCACCCGAAGACGTAGTGGCCTTGAGATGCCCGCCCCCTCTGAGGAGGGTGTTAGAGGAGTCGCTGCCGGTTACAGGGCGACGAACCGACTATTCAACAACAACAAAATCCAGAAACCAGTCTTGTGAGACTGGTACCTCTAGTAGAATCTTTGACAGCGTGGAAGCTACTGCCAAATGTTTCTCGTTGGGTTCTGCAGACCGTAGAAAAAGGGTATCAAATACAGTTTGGGTCTCGCCCACCTCGGTTTATGGGGGTCCTATCCACAGTGGTGGCCCCCGAGCAGGTTCTGGTTATGGAACAAGAAGTGGACACTCTGTTAGAGAAAGGGGCCATAGAATATGTACCTCCCTCCAACAGGGAAACCGGGTTTTACAGTCGGTACATAGTTCCAAAAAAGGACGGGGGATTGCGTCCCATTCTGGATCTTCGAGTTCTAAACGAGTCAGTTATGCAGCTCAAGTTCAAAATGTTAACACTGAGACAGATCGTGCCACAGATCAGGTCCGAGGACTGGTTTGTCACGATAGATCTCAAAGATGGATATTTCCATGTTTCCATCCATCCTTATCACAGGAAGTTCCTGAGGTTTGCTTTCGGGGGCAAAGCTTACCAATATCGAGTTCTTCCATTCGGTCTAGCTTTATCACCCCGCACTTTCACCAAATGCGTGGATGCAGCTCTGGCGCCCCTGCGCCTTCAGGGTATTCGCATCATGAATTACATCGACGATTGGTTGATTCTAGCTCAGTCGCATCAGTTGGCGGTTCGGCATCGAGATGTCGTTCTCGCACACATGAAAGAGTTGGGGTTATGGCTAAACGCCAAGAAGAGTGTACTCACTCCACTTCAGAGGACCTTTGGGATTCGGTGTCGATGCAGGCGCGCCTGTCACCGCCACGCATAGAGTCCATCCTTGCAGTTGTAAAGAGTATAAAGCTAGGCCAGTCACTCACTGTAAAACAGTTTCAGAGACTGTTGGGTCTCATGGCAGCAGCTTCCAACGTGATACCTTTTGGACTACTGCACATGAGGCCCCTACAGTGGTGGCTCAGGACCAAGGGGTTTTCCCCAAGGGGCAACCCATTTCGCAAAATCAAGGTCACGCGGCGTTGCTTACGTGCCTTGGTTATGTGGAAGAAGCCTTGGTTCCTGTCCCAAGGCCCGTGCTGGGAGCTCCTTGTTGTCGCAAGATGCTAACGACGGATGCTTCCCTCACGGGTTGGGGAGCGATCCTTCAGGGTCGTTCAACTCAGGGTCTGTGGAGGGACCATCATCTATCATGGCACATCAACTGCCTGGAGATGTTGGCTGTATTTCTATCTCTCAAGCATTTTCTCACAGATCTCAGGGGACACCATGTTTTAGTTCACACAGACAACACATCGGTAGTCGCCTACATAAATCATCAAGGGGGTTTGCGCTCACGCCCATTATGCAAGTTGGCACGCCATATCCTCTTGTGGTCCCAGGACAAGCTGTTGTCGCTCAGAGCAGCTTACATCCCTGGGGACCAGAATTTAGGAGCAGACATTCTGTCGAGACAGAGGCTGAGGCCAGGGGAATGGAGGCTCCACCCCGAGGTGGTGGAGCAGATATGGAGGGTGTTTGGCCGAGCACAAGTGGATCTGTTTGCGTCTCGAGAGACGTCTCACTGTCCACTTTGGTTCTCCCTCACGCATCCAGCTCCTCTCGGACTCGATGCTATGGTACAGACGTGGCCGAGGCTACGTCTATACGCTTTTCCCCCAATTGCTCTGCTCCCGGGAGTTCTGGAGAGAGTTCGCAGGGACCGGATTCACCTAATTCTTGTAGCCCCGCGCTGGCCGGGCAGAGTTTGGTTCCCCGATATTGTGTCTCTCCTCGACGGGCCACCTCTGGAGCTACCCGTCAGGAGGGACCTGCTGTCCCAAGCGGAGGGCTCGATATTTCACCCCCGACCAGAACTGTGGAAGCTGTGGGCTTGGCCTCTGAGGGGGCCCAGCTCATAGAGTCAGGTCTCTCAACTGAGGTTGTTGACACCATTCTACAGTCCAGAGCTCCCTCCACGAGGAAACTTTATGCCCTGAAGTGGAGAGTATTCACTTCATGGTGTAGTGACCGTCGGTTGGACCCAGTTAACTGCCCAGTTGGTACAGTGCTGGAGTTCCTGCAAGAACGGTTCACTGCAGGTCTGACCCCGTCCACTTTAAAGGTCTATGTGGCGGCCATAGGTGCTTACCACATTCCTTTGGGTGGAATGTCTGTGGGGAAAGACCCTTTGGTATCTCGTTTCCTTCGTGGCACTTTGAGGCTGAGGCCTGCAGTTCGCTCTAGGGTGCCTCCATGGGATTTGTCCATTGCTCTGCAAGGCCTTTCCCTGGCCCCTTTTGAGCCTATTGAGGAGGTTCCGGCTAAGTTTCTGACTCTGAAAGCTCTCTTTCTTCTTGCCATTTCTTCTCTCAAGAGAATAAGGGATCTTCAAGCACTTTTGGTTGCCCCATCGTGTTTAGAGTTTGCACCCGGTATGGTCAAGGCATTTCTGCATCCAAGACCGGGTTATATCCCCAAGGTCCCCACTAATGTGGCCAGACCTACTGTACTGCAGGCCTTCTGTCCTCCTCCCTTTCAAAATGCGGACCAGGAGACGAATAATTTGCTTTGCCCAGTGCGGGCATTAGACGCCTATGTCCACAGAGCTGCCCTGTGGCGTAAATCCGATCAGTTATTTGTGTGTTTTGGGTCCCCGAATAAGGGGTCCCCGGTGTCTAAGCAAAGGATGAGCAAGTGGGTGGTTGAGGCCATCTCAGTTGCTTATGAGGCGGCCGGGCAGCCTTCCCCTATGGCTGTCCGGTCCCACTCTACAAGGAGTATGGCGGCCTCCAAGGCCCTCATATCAGGAGTTTCTTTACAGGACGTTTGTGATGCGGCAGGCTGGTCCTCACCGCACACCTTCGTCAGATTTTACTCTTTGGATCTAGACTCTACTCCAGGGTCTCAGGTTTTGTCATCCTAGTGCTGCTCACTCGATTCACACAGGACAGACATTTGTAGCTATGGTAGCGTTGGTATAGACGTTCCCCATAGCGTCAATCTCGACGCAACGCGAGTTCCCTTGAAAGGGAACGCCTCGGTTACGACTGTAACCTCGGTTCCCTGAAGAGGGAACGAGCGTTGCGTCACCTTGCCATATCTCCTTCATGCCTGTCAGCGACTACTTCAGACTTTACGAAGCTTTCGCTTTCTGTTTTCAGGCAGGCTTTATAGTTTCCTGGTACGTGACGTCACCCGCCTCTGACGTTCCGCCACGCCATTGGACTGATTTCACATGTGCTTCAAGACATCATCACGCAAGGCGTTCCCCATAGCGTCAATCTCGACGCAACGCTCGTTCCCTCTTCAGGGAACCGAGGTTACAGTCGTAACCGAGGCGTTTTGTGGTCTTATTTCAGCAACTTTCATTTTTATTTTTTTCAATAACCACGCATAAACATTATTCTCTTAAAAATTCAAAAATATACATGCATGGTGATCACATATTTTGGTAGCCCTGTTTGTGCTATATAGAGTGAATGTACACCTTTGCCATTAACATGTTTATAAATAACTGAAAAAAGCACAAATGTCAGAGCATGTCAGAACACCTCCAGTGCCCAGAAAACCGCTCAGACTCCAGAGGGTTAACCATGTCCTGCCAGAGGAGGCCAGGGGAGGACCAGCGTCCCACGGGGGTGTGCTCTGGCAGGGGTCTGGCGACAGAGGGGGATGAGAGGAGCGTGGCCCGTGGGCGGCGCGTGCTGTCATCCGAGAACTCTGTGACAGAGGGGGACGATAGTGGCGGGACCCGTGGGCGGCAGTTCTTTCTTTAACCACATTAGGGTGCTGCTCGTCGTTGGACGAGCAGCGGGGAGTGGAGAACACAAGATTCTCCCCCGGCCCTCCACCGGGGGAAGGAGTGGCCCTGCTACCATCTCCTGTGAAGAACTGATCGCCAATCCTGAGCAGCCCGTCTCAGGGGCGCCGCTTAGCCTGGCGTTTAGCGGGGCGCGGGGCCGGAGAGGGCTGTGGCGCCCTTCCTGCGGCTTCCTCCATGACGCGGCCCGGGTGGAGGCTGCTGCTGGGGCCGTGCGGGAGGGGCGGGAGCCGCGGGAGGGCGCCCTCGGCGGCGAGCAGGCTGAGGATTCTGTGGAGGCAGCAGCGGGCCGTTGGGGCAGAATGTGCTTGATCGCCTCAGTCTGCTTCTGAGCGGTCGAGAACTTTTGGGCAAAGTCCTCGACCGCACCGCCGAAGAGGCTGGCCTGGGATATGGGGGTGTCGAGCAGACGAGTCCGCTCGGCCTCCCGCATATCAGCCAGGTTCAGCCAGAGATGTCTCTCCTGGACCACAGCAGTGGACATCACCTGACCCAGGGAGCGTGCGGTCACCTTTGTCGCTCGGAGAGCAAGGTCGGTGGCGGCACGCAGCTCATCGAAGAGCCCTGGGTCAGTCCTACCCTCGTGCATGTCCCTGAGCATCTGGGCCTGGTAGACCTGCAAGATGGCCATGGCATGCAAAGAGGCAGCTGCCTGTCCCGCCGCTCTGTAAGACTTCGCCACCAGGGTAGATGAAAATCTACAGGCTTTGGATGGGTGCTTAGGGTCACCACGTGATGAAGCGCTTGCCGGACACAGCTGCATCGCGACAGAACGCTCCACCAGGGGAACCCCAGTGTACCCACAAGCATCAGCCTTATCGAGGGGAGGAAAGGCGGAGAAGGTCGACGAATGATCGCGGGAAGACAATGGTGCCTTCCAGGACCGCGTGACCTCCTCATGCACATCCGGGAAGAAAGGTATTGGGGTTGGACGCCGACGAGGATCGGCGGCCGCACACAAAAACCAATCGTCCAGCCGCGAGCGCACTGGGTCGGGTGGCGGGGACCACTCAAGCCCAATGGCCGCGGCTGCCCGGGAAAGCATGGCCGTCATCTCGGGATCAGACTCGGACAATGCTGGCACACCCGAAGGTGGCAGCACAGCCGAATCCTCACTTCCCGAGGACTCATGGCCACCTTGTGATGCAGCAATCGACATTGCATCCTCTTCTGGAGCGCCAAACGAGATTCGCGGGGCCTCCGTGGAGGGACCAGCGGTCTCAGTCTGGACACTCGCGGGTACCAGCGCTGGAGAGGGGGGTGTGGACCGTGGACGAGTCGGCGGTTTGTTCCACACCGTAACCTTCAGGTCACCCCGGCCACCAGCCGAAGTACTGCCTCTTGGGGAGACAGTAGATCGGGGTGTGGGTGGGGGGACTCTCACACGTAGCTCATTGAGTCTCGACCTCAGCGCGGAGATGGTCATGTTCCCACAGTGAGAACATGAGTCATCCACAAGCGCTGCTTTAGCGTGATCAATGCCCAAACACACAAAGCAGCGATTGTGCCCATCAGAATTAGACACATTGCGACCGCAACCAGAAGTGCACGGGCGAGGCATCTTTAAAAAGACGTGCCGCGTGCAATGCTCTTTTTGTGAGAGGAAAAACTCCGCGGATGTTGAAGCGACCAGGGAGAAACACACTATCTGTCAGATCACTGAGCAGATCAGCAGGGTAATGTGCACTCGCTGGGAATCGCCATCACACCAACACCGGAGAGTTAGCTCGTCTCGAAGATGAAGGATGAGAAGAATAACTCAGGAATTGGCTTTTGGAGTGAAGAATAGCTCTCGGCTCCGAAGCGAAAACATATCTGCAAGTTGCCGGCGTACTTCATTATATACCCCCTGCATGGGGCGGAGATACGCTATGCAAATTCCGCAGACCCATGGCATTTCATTGCCATTGGCTCGTTTTATATACTCGAAGGTGATAGGCTTTCTAAGTGAAACCCCATTCGTCGTCATCCGACGTAACTCGGAGTGACCACGAAAGGGAAAGAATGTTACAGTATGAATTACTGACTGTGAAAAACATTAACTATGGTAATTAGTAGTACTTTTAGTAATTAGTAGTATTACTCGTTATATTTTTTGAAGTACGTGCATTGTTAGATATCATCATCATCAGAGCCTTCTCTAACGTTACTTTACTCAATAGCTGCTATTCATCAAAGAGCCTGTTTAACTTTTAACTATAAATGTTCTACTGTCTTTATAATAAAGTACACAACCAAGCAATGAAAAAAAAAGCTTGTAATTAAGACCGTAACATTGACTTACCTGTCGAGAAGAAAGCGGGCAACTTCAGCGTCTCTTTTGAAAGCTTTCTCCTGCATTAGCTATCCCGACATTAACCCTATTTTTTGTAATCTCCGGTCACGTTTCCTTTTACGGTCTATTTTGGACTTTTTCGACGACGAGGACTCATCCTGTGACTCAGCTCAGCATATGTATGAATGAACGGTGTATAAATAACCATGCAGTGCATCCTTTTAAACTTGCCGCGGCAGTGACAAGCGCCTCTCACTGCTCTGCTCCTCCGCTTCTGCTGGCTTCAGTCACGTGACGCTGGTTCTGAACGAAAACGCGTTGTGGAAACGCGTTGGCCTAGTACTTTTTGTCCCTCTCTGCTATTATAGTTTTTCAAGATGGCGGAACTACATGGAAGCCTCCGTGGACCTACCCGTCCCATGTATATAAAGATAATAAATTCTTCGTTTACGAGGATTAGTCTGATCATTGGCATAGGTATTTGTACACCATTGAGGGCATATTTATGAATAAAAATATTGATTTTAGATAATAAAATACCTAAAAAGCTACACATAGTCCCTTTAATGTTCTTTGAGGTCAAATCAAATCAAATCAAATCAAGTATATTTGTATAGCGCTTTTCACAATACAGATTGTATCAAAGCAGCTTCACAGTATTAAAATAAAATAATACAACAAAGTTTGTTTCTAGTGGAATTTATTGATTGATAGAATAAAATTAAATATCCCCAAAATATCCCCAATTTAGGTCCACTTATAATGTTGGCAAGGTTTTTTTAATTTTTATTCACAATGTATGAAAGAGCTTATAAACAACTTTTTTTTTTTTTTTATACAATTTGTTTTAATGCAATAAATGTCAATACAAAACAAATCTATATGTTGTAGTATCAGTTGTTTTTACAGTTGTTTTGTTAGTGATTTACACTAGCTTCGATACTTGTCTATATAAACTGCAGGGGCATTGGCAGAACTTATCCATTTCATTAATAGCAACATTGCTCTCACCTTGAAGAAATATGAGACCGCTGGTGATATATAGCTGTCAAAGCATTATATGACAGTCACATTTATTGAAAGAACACATTAAGGATGGATATTGGCCTGATGATACAAAAGCACTATATAAATAATCTAATGAATATCAGACTTCAGATTGCTCAAAGTCATATGAACGTTACAGTCTGAGTTGATTTTAGGGGGCAGGAAGATGTACTGCTTGAGTTTCACCACATCCTTATTAAACGAAAGGATAAAAAAATCAAAGTGCAGAGGAATGATACTTAACTGATACACTAATTTACAGGACAAAGAGATAAAGAAAGGAAACCGAGAAGAAAGAAAGAGACAGTATATCACTTCTATCTCCTGAACCTGATAAACATTACACTATCTAGTCTCTTGAGTCTTTCAAATTGCTTGGCTACTATAGTTCATGTGAGCTGCTGACCTGTGCTGTAACCTTTCAGTGGATACACAATTATCACCTAGCCAGAGGCAGAGAAATGGATTGATCTGGCTGTAGTTAACTGTAATTCATTGGCCTCTGTCTTCAGTAAGAGTCCTGTGGGCAGGATTAATGTGGCAGAGGACCTAACAAACAACCTAGTTCTCTAATAATGTCCCAGCTCTCCTGTTGTGGGCAGAGTGAACTGTTTGCACTTGGGACAAAAACATTGAAAACACAAATCCAATCTCAATATAGAAGTTTAACTTCTGGATTATTTCATATCAGACAATGTTCAAATATACCTTTAGTGTACCGGGACCTTTGATTCAATATAATATTGAATTTGTAGTTGATTTTTTTTTTTTTTAAAGAAGTGATCATTTGTTATTACTGTATATGGAGGATTAATATTATTTTTAAAGCATGATTATTTGTTTTCTTTCTGTTTGCTGGCCCATGAAATCAAGAGGGAAGCTTGTATAGTGTGCCTTGTCTTTAATTTAGGATTCTGGAGAAGCTCAATTAGAGCATGCCATCTGAAATATGTTGTCAGAATTAATAAATGCAATTAGGTTTTATTGTTCAGTGGAGTGCATACACCACAACTGTGGGTAAATTCTGAAAGTGAAGTATAACATTGTTTTCTGACACATATTGTAGATTTCAACAGAAGCTCAAAATATTAATGAATTGTGTTTTATAAATTAAACTAGGGGCATGTATACATCAAAGCTAAATACAACACCTACAATGGATAGACTGAATTTTTCTTTTTTCTTTTTTTAAGTGTTTTTATTATTCAGAAGGCCCAGTATTTCAGTGTATCTGTGATAAGCAACACCGTGAAAGGCATTTCATATTTCCCCTCAAACAGTTTATAACATTTTGCAAATATTTAGTGAGACACAATTAGTGACATACAGGCCCTGATACTTGTTCAGCAGAAGAACTAAATTCATACAGGTTTGGAACAACTTGAGGATGAGTATATGATGACAGATTTTTTTTTGGGGGGGGGGGGGGGGGTGAACTATCCCTTTAAGGCTATGTTAAGACTGTCAGCAATTTATTTTATTTTTTGCATATCCAGATTTTATCCACATTGGTTTTGCGTCACTCTTAACATGACACACAGCGATAACATTAAAACGTGTGGCAGACACGCCGGAAGTATTCATATGGTATTCAAACAGTGTGTCCAAAAATTTTGGCCGTGACTACAGCTGCACAACATCATAATATATACCAGTGCAGATCTACTCCGTCACATAAGAAAAAATCAGCATCGGAGGAGTTCTGCACCAATGATGTGATCAAGATAATGCACTTCCATTTTTCCTCCATCCGTTTTGAAAGCCTCATAGCATACATGGGTACACCTACAGTATGTTGTTACCAAAGCATCCCAAGCAGATAGGTTGGTTAGGTCTGAACACACAAATCTTATTTGATCACTTGCAATTAATAGTGCGGACAGTCTGCCTGAAAAGATCTGAATTTGATTTGCCTGCAGTCTTAACATTGCCTAAGATACTTCTTTCAAAATCATAAAAAAAAAAAAAAAGTACTCCCCCCAAACTTTTGAATGGTAAAGTATATTAAATAATATACTTTATAAATTTCACTATTTGCCAACATATCTTTATCCACATAATATAATAATAAATGTAATAATAATACATTTAATTTATAATGCACTTTATATTTAAGTAAATCCCAAAGTGCTACATGATAAAAAAGGATAAAACAGGAAAAGGAGAGTTCAATCAAAAGCTCTCCTAAAAAGGTGGGTTTTAAGGCCTTGTTTAAAAGCATCCACAGACTAGGAGCAGTTGAGCAGAAAGCCCGATCTCCCATTGTACGAAGCTTGGTCCTGGGAGGTTTCAGGAGATACGCTGAGGCAGATCGGAGGGCACGTGTTGAGGTCTGTGGGGTGAAGAGTTCCTTGAGGTAGGGGGGGGGGCTTCACCATGGATGCACTGGTGGGTAGAGAGAGACCTTGAGAAGAAAAAAAAAGTAGAGAGACCTTGTACTCAATCCTGAGTGAGACAGGAAGCCAGTGGAGTGATTTGAGGATGGGGGTGATGTGGTCATGTTTGCGCACCCTCAAGAGGATCCTAGCGGCGCTGTTCTGGATGTACAGCAGCTTCTGAAGGCTTTTTTCAGAGATCCCATTGTTTTGTAGGAGCGCATTGCAGTAGTCCAGCCTGGAGGAGATAAAGGCGTGGACAAGCTTTACCGCATCTGCAGAGGTGAGTATGGGACGAAGTTTGGCAATGTTCCTGAGGTGGAAGAAGGAGGTCTTGCAGAGATGTATAATGTGAGCCTCAAATGTCAGATGGGAGTCCATTTTAACACCCAGGTTTGTGGCTGATGTTAAAAGTGGAATATTTTGGCCAGAGAAGGTGATGCTGGTAATGTCCAATGACCGAACCTGGTGTGGAGTGCCAACTAAGATGGCTTCAGTGTTCGTGCTGTTTAGCTGCAGAAAGTTTTGCTTCATCCACGCCTCTACCTCCTCCAGGCAGGTGGTCAGAGTGGATGATGTCAAGGCGGCAGAGGAAGTTGGGTTTGTCCTGATGTAGAGTTGAGTGTCATCAGCATAGCAGTGGAATGAAATTCCATGCCGGCTGATGACGTGGCCAAGGGGGGGCATGTAAAGAATAAACAGGGTGGGGCTGAGCACTGAACCTTGAGGGACACCACAGGTGACGTTGTGTGGCAGGGATTTAGTCTTTTCCAAGGCGACATGCTCAGTTCTCCCAGTAAGGTAGGATGAGAACCATTCAAGGGCAGAGTCAGAAACACCGATAATAGAATTTAGACGGTGGAGGAGGATGTTGTGGTCCACAGTGTCGAATGCTGCAGTCAAGTCCAGAAGGACGAGAAGAGATGGAGAGCCGTCATCAGCAGGTCATTTGTGACCCTGACCAGGGCTGTTTCTGTGCTGTGGCCACGTTTTTTGAGAAATGGCCTGATGACAGCGGTTTTCAGTGTTGATGGGACATAGCCAGCCCGGAGGGAGTGGTTAATGACCTTTGTGATAAGGGGACTTATGGCATGGAGGTTGGATTTTACCCGGGCTGTGGGGAAGGGGTCCAGGGCACAGGTGGATGGTTTCATCTTTTTAATAATGTCCTTAACCTCTCGCTGTGAGATGACCAAAAAACAACAGAGATGTTGGGAAATCCCAGGCTGTGGTTCGGCAGTCGGGACAGGCAGTGTGGAGAAACTGGATAGCAGGGAGCGGATGGTGTCTACTTTTTTTCTGAAAAAAGTAATGAAATTGTTGCACCTCTCTTCTGTTGCTTCTGAATGAAAGTGAGTTTGCGGTTTGGTATGGTAGAGAAAAGTTGCTTGGAGTTGCCAGGGCTGTTGTTAATAATGTTGGAAAAGAACTGTGAACGTGCATTTCTCAAGGACCTTGCATAGGACCTCTGATGTTCTCTGTAGGCCTGCTTATGAACATTGAGTCCTGAGGCCTTGAGACGACGCTCAAGGACATGCCCAGCTGTTTTCATTTGCCGGAGTTCGTAGGTGTACCAGAGGGCTGAGCGTAAGAAGCTGACAGTTTTAGTTTTGACAGGGGCGTGGAGATCTAGGACACTGCTCAGAGATTGGTTGTAGAAGTCAACTGACTCAGTGGCTGAAGAGAAGTCAGCAGAGGAGAGATGTTGGAGGTCGATGGTCAAGGTGTCCAGGTTGATCTTTTTCAGGTCCCTATAGCAGATTTGACGCCTGACTTTGTTGTGTGGGGACGGGAGTGACAGCTCCATTGAGATGGCCTTATGGTCAGATACACCCAAATCATATGCCAGAAGGTTGCTAATAGGGGCAGAGTTTGAAATGACCAGATCCAGTATGTGCCCCCTGGAGTGTGTGGGGACATCGACATGTTGTTGGAGGTTGAGGCAATCTAGTACTTGCAGAAACTCAGCTGTAAAGTGGCAGGAGGGGTTGTCTACATGAATATTAATATCTGAGTATAATAATGTTGGTAGAGGTGGTGCAGAGTGTTGTGAGAAGGTCGCGTATCTCTGGGATGAAAGTTGAGTTTGGTTTGGGGGGCCGGTAGATCAGAAGTATTGTCATGGGGAAGGGAGGTTTACATTTAAATGCAAGGCATTCAAATGAGGACAATGTAGGCAGGGGGAGGGGGGACAGCTCCAAGTTTTGTCGGTGTATGACAACTAGGCTGCCACCCCGACCAGTGCTGCGGGATCTCTCCAGGTAGCTGTAACCAGGGGGGCAGACTTCATTAAGCGCTGAGTAAACCCCTGGCTGGTGCCATGTTTCTGTCAGGCACATTAAGTCTAATTCCTTTTCCATGATGTGGTCTTGTATGAAAGATGCTTTATTTGTGAGGGATTGTGTATTGAAAAGTTCTATTTTGAGTGTTGATGCTGTAGTGAATCTTTGTAGAGGCCGTAGTACACTGGAATCCACTCCACGTTTTCTGGCCTGCTTAATGTGGAGAGATCTTGCGATGTTTCCCGTGCTGCTCAGCTGAGCGTGCCGAGAACTCGTGATGTTTCCTGTGTTGTTAGCACCAAGAGCGACACTGCTCTGATGACGCGGCAGACGTGCGACAGTGGTCCAGAAGGATGGAATGTTTGAAGCAGGGTGGCCAGGCTGATGGTAAACAAACTTTCGACGGGAACTTCTGTGGATGTAACGCGGACGGCGCTGAAGTCCAAGTTATTTGATGGCTGCAATAGGCGTTGGAATGGAGCGGTTGTTGAGAGTTAGCAGCTGTGGGATAGAATAGCTTCATGCCGGTCACCGAAAGTGTTTGCCTGGAGCTAGCCGCTAGCCGAACACAGAGATGGAAGACTGTCAGGCACAAAGAGAAGATGGTCCATATCATTGCAACGGGGTGCACGAGGCAAGGAGGACTGGCTGGAGGCAGCTGACAGCTAGCTTCCAACTGCAGAGGTAATGACTCGAGGCAAAACCGGACCGGGACAGCTAGATGGCTGCACCAGGGGTAAAGTTAAGCCTTGTAGTAGCAACGCTGGAACGACGGAGAAATCCGGTTGTTCACCACTGACAGCGGGAGTGGACCATCAATCCGCTGGTGTTGGAGAAGATGTCAGTAGGTGAGTAAAGCTTTCAATTTCGTATAAATTCGTGCAAAAACTCAAGAGAAATACTATTCAGAACGAGAAAAACACGAAACAAGGCGGAGAAGCAGCGACACAACAAACGCCAGCGTCCTCTCCGTCTCTCCATCAAAGCCGAGTTTGATGTCTGATAAAACACAGTAGTCATAGTCTAGGAGACACAATTTCAGTCAACTCAATTTTGACAAAATGCATAGGTTTAGTTATTGCGTTGTACCTTTGAATAGCTACACAGTTGATTTTGTATATCAAACTGTAAGTACCTTTATATTTTTTTAAAAAGGGAGAATTCCAGCATCACAGCATGTGTTTCTAATGAAATTCCTGTAATACCGACTACAGATAAAAGTGTCATGGCTTTGTTTTGCTTTGTTACGTTTGTGAGTCCGGCCATGCAGGGCGAGAAAATGCCAAGGAGGAGTTAGATGATATACTCATAAGTCATGACACTGCACAGTAAATCTGGTGCAGGTGTGGCTTATTGATCTCCCAAGAGAAATATGGTCCTTCCATTCTGTTTCTCTTCCACTGATATACGGCCACACTGATGTTGTAAATGAGTCTCATGGCCATCCACGGAGGTTTGGACAAAGGGCAATATTTGAGGCTGAGTTATCAAAACATGCTGGAAATCTTTTATCCCTGAGCAACCTTCACCACACATTTTTGGTCATTCACATTGGTAGAGAGAAAGAAATAATGTTACATAGGGTGCAGCTGCAGAAGGAGATCAGTGTAAACAGGCCAAGATGATGTGCAGAGAAGCAATGATGTGATGTTTTTTCTTTCCTTCAACAGAGTAAACAGAGTAGATTGGGGAGAACTTAGGCGAAGCTGTGTGGGAGGATGAATCCAGCGAGTCCAATAAAGAAACACATCGACTGTTGTTTCTCCAGGGGAGCTCCTATATTCTCTGTGTAACTGAGGGGAATATTAGACATGCCTCCTGTGTACACCACAGTTCCTTATGTGTGAGATTGCATTATAGTGACACATTATACTTGTGTGTTTGTTTGTTTGTTTCAGGGTAAGATTGGCTTTACTGTATGCATGCTGGATATGTATGGAAAGCATAAAAATATTATTAATCATATATTAATGAAGGCATTGTGAGTAAAATACAAATGTGGTGCGTTTATAATTGCATCTTTAGTTGAATTGAAGCATAAAGTGGTGGCCTCTCAAAAAGAGCATGGTGAATAGAGCAATATTCCTCTTCTTATATTTCAGACAATGCCTAAAACTCATGAAATTGTTAGTTCTTGGAAAGTAATGTGCAGGAATGATCCATGCATAATGTATTTTTATTGTATCTAACCACTCATAGAACCTCAATCCTTATGCTATGTTGCTTCTGGCGATTTGCGACACTTTCATAATGAAATGTTCAGTAAATGCAAAATGAGCATTCAGTTTTATTCAAAACAGATGATTGTATGTATCGTGAGAGTTCAGAAATCGCATTTGAAAATGTTGTACAACCTACACTAAACCCTAAACTATCTAACCGATAGTGTTAAGAAAAATAAAAATAAAAACATTTGGGGAAGCCATTAGCTTACTTCTATAAGTATTTTGCCTCTTTATCGAGACTATTGATTCATGGGACTTGTATCTGAGCACTCCACATCACAAGTGCAATGCTGTACCAGGTGAGCTACTGATCAAGTTTACTATGATATAAAAGCCATATAGTCTAGATGGAAATACTGGTCCCCTCCCCACTTTTTTTATGCCACCTGATTTTTTTAAATCCTTAAATTATCTATTTTCAGAATCTGCCAGGTACCAAGCTGACATAATGTCCCAAAGGCTTCATTTTTAACCCTTTGCTGCACCCCACTGGAACCCGAAAAATAAAATAAAAATGATACATACAGAGACAAATGAGCACATTTTCCCATACAATTCTGACCCCAGGAATTTAATGGAATGGTTATTTTTGACATTTTACAACATATTGACCCTATTTCTGGACAAAAATAGCAAAAAAATGGCCAAAGATGTGTAGAGGATCAACTATTTTTTCGTTTTCTCAAGCGCATAGGGTGATTTTTTTTTTTCACAACCCGTTATTTCTTTATCATTCAAGTGTCTATTTTAAGATTAAATTGGGTACCAAGCTGAAATAATGTCCAAAATTCTTTATGTTTAACCCTTTGCACCAAAACCGAAAAATCTAAATATGATATAAAGTGGCATAACTTTTGATGTAAACAACTTACAGAGACAAATGGACACATTTTTCTATACAATTCGAACCCCAGAAATTTAATGGAATGGTTATTTTTGACATTTGACAGCATTTTGACTTTTTTTTTTTTTATGGCCAAAAAAAAAAAAAAAAAAAAAAAAGTTGACCTAAACTTCTCATCTTCCTCATCATCACTGAAGAGATCTTCCAAGTCTATTTCTTCCAGCACTTCATCCTCACCATTATGTTCATACTCTCCATCATCTTCACCCACAGACAAGTTGTTGTTGTTGTTGTTGGAATCAGCTACCTTGTCAAGAGCTGCCTGCTCTTCTGACTCTGCTCTCTGAGCCAGTACCTCAACAAGAGAAGGAGGGAGGATGGGTCCAATTGTCCAAACCCTCCATCTCCAGTCCAACACCTCCTCATCTCCAGTCTTCTCCCAGCCCATGCCTGGATCATATGGTTTGGGGCTCTCGATTATTGCATCGCCTGCTGTCTTATAGCAGGCAACTCTGTAGTTGGCTATCTGTACATGTGGGATGAGACAGACTTTGGGGGGTGGCAGGCGTTTCAGGTCAACTTTTGACTTTGAGTCCAATACTTTGTCAGCACCGACCATTTTTCTCAGCATCTTGGCACATACTGCTTCAACTGATGTCATCCGTGCTTGGCCATTCATGATGCATGTGAAGCTCTCCATCTCCCATTGAAGCTCATCTGGGACCAGCCAGTCTGCACCAAGCTGCCTGAAAGCATTGTGGAGTTTAGGATTCTGCTGTAGCTTCTTCAGGGGATTCACCTTCCCTTTGCCTTAAAAAGCGCTGGTACAGTCCTCCCCAGTAAAGACATAGAATCCCAGCAGGGTGCTACAGTAGTCAGGGCCCAGTGACTTGCCAACGAGGATCGCATGCTTACTGAATTCCTCCTCATTCTTCCATACTATAGGACAGGCCTTCATGACCACTCCCAGGTCAAACGTGTTGATAGTGTATGGCTGTCCAACCTCCTCTGTTGCTGCCTCGGACCTCTTAAATATCTCATACACTACTGCATTGTCTGTAATGGGCTGGTTGATGGGGGTGTAAAAGTCAATTGTAGATTTCCTAGGAGGCACTTTCCATATGTTTGAAATAAAACCACCAAATCCAGGCACCTGCTGCTTGCCCTGGCTGCTTAACCATCTGCAGAGGAGATGGGTGTTGTACTGCAACATTGAGGCATCATATGACTCTTGGTTCTCAGCAGGAGGGGGAAAGTTGGCATTGTTGGGGAATTTGGGGCCAGCTCTTTTGAATGCCAGCTCTGGGAGCATTTCGGGAGGCGTGATCTTAAGGCTTCTCATCTTGGATGACCTGTCATAGAGAGGAAGGGTCCTCTTCTTGGTGCTTACATGGCTCTCCTTCACCTCTTGAATCATGATTCCCCCAGCGCTGTTTACAACATTTGAGCCATGAACGTTGGTTGTGATTCTGTTCAGGTTGTCCCATTCACTTGAGGTTGTCCCAAACAGTGTTTCCCTCGCCGGTGATGATTTGAGGGGTCAGGTGGGTGGAAATGTCATCAAAAGCCTTGACCATTGCTGTCTCAAGTTCCATACTGAAGTCATATGTTTCTGAGTGTCCTAGTCATGAAGGGATAGTTGTGAGCTACAAAGACAGAAAATTGCTTTAGTAAATATCAAAATCAAATACCAGTATCAAAAAGAGTTCAGCATTGACAATGTAGGACCTCGTAAGCAGTAAATTAACTTATAACTCACCTGTTTGCTTCAATAGAGGTGTCAAAGTGTGGCACATAGGAGGATGTGCTTTGGGAGTTTCCACTTGCTGTTAGTTGCTGCTCGACACACATCTTGTGTAATCGAATAGACCGGCCTCTGTGTCTTCTCACACTTTTCGCCATCAAGTGTCTCAGTCACCACTGAGCTCAGAAATTGTACAAGATGCTCTGGAAGAAGCATGTCCATCTTCACAGCATCTAGCTCCTGTACTGTCGGGGCCATGGTAGCTCCTTTGACTCTTTGAATGCTTTTATAATGTGAAAATGGAGGGTGAGTGCTGCTTCTTGAAGTTGGTCAGCTGTTCCAAGTTTGTACGCACATCCAACTGCTTCATCTACAGTAATGCTAGAGCTGTATTTGAGGTTCGACTCAATACACCCACGGTGTTGCACCTTGGAGAATGTGAGTTCATGAGAGAATTCATCTTTGTCTCCTTGTAACCATCTTACCAATTTCTCACTGCGGTATTCAGGATTAGGAAAACCTTGGTTTTCCAATGTCTTCATGTACAAGTTGCACATGGATCTTAGCTGGACAACCTCTTTGCATTCAATCACATTCCTAAGAATGTAATCCTTTACCACACAATACGACTTATGTGCTGCTATCTTCTGGGCCTGCAGGCTGTCAATGTTGTCTGCTGCCTTTTCTGCCCTCTCCCTTCCAAGCTCATGGGTTTGGTACTCTGTGTTGAAGTTGTTTCTGCATGATGGATGATACTTAGCTTCCATTGCAAAAAGGTCATTGCCCTGCACCTTGCGATAAATAGCCTCTTTCTTTAATTCCTGTGCCCTAGGTTCAATAACTTTCCAGGCTGTTCCTTGTGTTTCCAACTCTGAAACTTTGTAAGCTCTTCAGTCTTGCCCTTGAACTTGTATTTTGCTTTGTCACAGAAAATGCACTGATTGGGAAACAAGAAGGAACACCTTCTTGGAGCTTCTTCAGATTGAATTGACAGAGATTTAACATGACGCAGAGAGTCCTTTTTCAATGATGATGATTCACCAGATGTAGAAGCCTTTGGCACTTGTAAACAATCCATTTTCCCTCTAACACTTTTATAGCAGTTTTGGTGATAGCCAATTGTATCAAAAGTCCTCTAATGTTAATGGAATCTGTTCACAAATATCCATCATGCAGTATGGTGAACTGGCTGCTTCACAGAGTCTCATATCTCGGATACTGTGTATAGCTTCTCGCATCATTTTTTTGATTTTTCGGGTTCTGGTCGGGTGCAGCAAAGGGTTAAAAATGAAGCCTTTTGGACATTATTTCAGCTTGGTACCTGGCATTCTGAAAATAGACACATAAAAAATCAGGTAGCATAAAAAAAGTCGGGGGGTGTGCGTGGACCCCTATTTCCATCTAGACTAATACATATGGAGCTGATTATGTGGTGCTTTTATCAAAATGTGTTTACAAATCATGCACTATAGTAAAAGTGTTTTGAGGTCACAGTATAGTGCAAGGAACTGTGCTAAAATAAGTCTCTATAAATCTATAATCTTTCCCTGTAATCAGAATATGTGTGAAATGATGTGTGAGATGTTGGTTTTTTACATCCACTATAGTGTTAATTTCAGCTGGAAGCTGCAGTGAGTTGTATGTGTGAATTGTATGTCTACAATGAATAGTATGTGTATGATACTACAGCATATGTTGCTAGTTTGGCTGCTTCAACCAATTGACAGATGAATATTTACCAAAATTCAGTACAGTATGATTGGATGTATTGGATTTCACATCAACGACAAAAGGAATGGCTAGTTAAGAATCCCACATCAACATCAAACGATGCATTACTCTGATATGGAAAATAGCTATGTAATTGTGTTGCTTGTTATCTAGCAAATGTTACTCAAAATTATGGGCATGAGATGTTTGCTGCAGAGAGCAAAATGACACACACAAAAAAAAAGAATAAAAAAATACATATAGCAAAGACCTTCAAAGAACAAACAGAATAGGAGTAATACTGAAACATTATCACTGTGTTCATGTCATGTCATGTTCTCTGGACTTCAAATTTATATATGTACAGTATACATAAAAGTATTTAGCAAAGTGTTATTTTATATTCTTATTTGTTTTGTATTTGCTTGTTTGCAGGGCATCACTTGCCACTATGTGCTTGAGGAATGAGGACAAAATAGGCTGTAGAAATTTAGTGTCCAGTAGCTCTACAGTAAGCAGGAAAACCACATGAATTCCAGTCTATATTTCTTGGCTTGTTTAAATAAGGGATAATATAACCTCTGCTCTGTCTATTAGGGACAAAGTAGAACAACATTTTTCATTTAAATATTCAGTGTTTGACAGCCAGCAAACTAATATAAATGCATAACAGGACTAACAGTCAGATAAAATCAAACAATTAAAGCTGCAAGCAGCATTTATCGGGGTTCAAGCAGTTAAGGCCTTTAAGGCCTTTAAGCACACAAGCATCAAAAGACATTAAGTTTTATTTAGCAAGCATTTAACAATTGCCATCATAGATGAAAAAGTCAATTTACAGCCTATACAGGCAGTTTACCATAGGAAATATATGGTTTTAAAGCGTTTTTACAGTTATAGCACCTTTTGCCTGAGTCTTCTTATAGTCTTGCCTGATCTCCACCACTTTTATTAGTAGTACTCAAAGTGTGCCGATATATATGTGTCAGATTTGTTGTAAATATGTAATTTTGATAAGGAGTTTAGACAATTATATTCAGTGGCGTAACGAGCCAACACTGGGCCCTTAAGTAGGATTATCAAGGCGGGCCCCTTGATGACGCAATTGATGACATTGATGATGCAATGTCCGCGAGTAGGCTACCATGAATAGGGCAGGATATGATCATACACAGCATGTAAGAGATGAGATGACTAACAAAATCAGGAGTAGCCTACGCTCACCAAAAACAAAACAAAAAAACAATGGGGACAGCGCACTATAAAACATTGTTAGGCCTAGGTCCAAATACATAAAAAAGATGCTCTCTTACATTATAGCGGGATTTTCCGGGCTTTCCTATGTGCAACTGCAAAGTTGTCGATTAGATCAGGATTGTGCGCACAGGCATTCTCAATTGACCCTTCGCAGGGAGTTTGATTGACAGGCGATCTGACTAATCATAATCCGCCATTTTGTCCAACAAAGCAGTCAGGAGAGTTAGTAGATTAACATAGGAGGATTTAAATTTGAAAAACAAAGTGTACTGACGTCTTAGCACTTTAAAACAACATTCCTTTTATGTTCATTCATGTTTATTTTAATGCTATAAATTAACTAGAAGGAAGAGATGATCGGTTCACAAGCAGTTTTAACTGAGTCTACAGCGATCTTTCAGACACATTAAAGAGTCACAAAACGGTATTTATTGTTTAAATGTCTCTAAAAAATGACTACATTTGAAAGGTGAGACTTTGTTTCATATCAAAAGTACTTGTCTGTCAGCGCGCAGTCTTTTCTTTGATCCGCAATGTATTTTTCATTGCGTGAGAACTTGGTGTGGTGTGAGAGTGGCGTCGCTTGTCAGAGATAGCAACAGTAACTAAAGTGGGCAGGTCTTTGCGAACGGTCATTGACAGTATGGACGGGGATTCGCCAGTCCCAATTCAAAACAAATGTCATCACAATCCATTATTGTTCGTTTCAAACCTGTGAGAGCATCAAAATGATCCATGGGTGAAATTGATTGGATTTAATTAATTTTTTTGTCAGTTCCTATCATAATTTTAACATTTTGGCGTTGTTGTTTAGCTATTTACCTATGTTTTCAAATTTCCTTTGTTTTTTTGTTGTTGTCTCGATCAGACTAACGGCTTTGAAGATAACCACAATTTTTTAAAGCTCTAAATGATACTTACAAAAACCATAAGGCGAAACCTGGCATGTTTGGTATTGTTGGACTCGGCAAGGATTCTTAGGAGGTCACTCTTGTGAAAAAAACACGGGCTTGAAACTTCTAAGGCTCCTTCAAGGCATTGTGCCAATGACGTATACTGAGTTTTTTGAGATACACCAATGTTCTCATAGACTATCATGGCACCCTGGACAAAGACACTGCGTGCCAATTTTCAGTAGACTAACGGTTGGGTGCGCTTATAGCTATTTTCATGATTTTTTTCACTGTTATAGCGCCACCAAGTGGCCAATTGTCACGATTTTTTTCATGTCAACTCAGATTGAGCTTATGAACATGTGTCCCAAGTTTAGCGAAAATATCTCTTTCCGTTCACAAGTTATAACCATTTTATAGTGCCACCAAGTGGCCAATTGTTGCGATTTTTTTCAAGTGATCTCAGATTGAGCTCAGGAAGATGTATCCAAAGTTTAGCAAAAAAATCTCTTTCCGTTCACAATTTATAACCGTTTTAGTAAAAGTGGCCCTGGTGCCATCAAATATTTTGGTTCCCCTTATCGACCGTTAATTGAAATTTTTAATTTTTTGGATGATTATTGATTGTCAGACTCCAGAGAATATTCTTGCAGTGGTTTGGTTCCGATAGGGCCACAAACCTATGAGAAGTTCGCAAAAATGGACAAACGGTCTAAGAGTTATGAGCAATTTTGAACTTTTGGTTGCTGTAGCGCCACCTATGGGCCATTCGGGGTCATACTCTGATAGGTTGTCCCCAAATTGAGGCCTACCCTCTGGCCAGGTTTCATGTCTCTAGGCCTTACGGTTTGGCCTGCACGATGCGTTTTACGAATCCTTACAATTACAATAGGGTTTCAGCATTTCATGCTTGAACCCCTAAATATGACTTTCAAAAGCAGTCAAAATTGAAAGTGCAGATTCCTGTTAATTTAGACCAAGTGCTTCACAAAATGTTCACCATGTTCCTTAGCTTGATGCGTCAGAGGAACAGATGGAGAACACAGAACAGTGGCAGAGCACAGTTATTATGGTCTTGCACATTTACGGAAAAAAAAAAGAAAAAAAAAATCACTGCGACCTAATGGAGCCTTTGCCGGATCCGCTTTCCCAAGCCTGTGAAAACACTGATGCAAATGTATATTTTAAAGATCATGATTCGCAGGGAGTTTTGAGCATTCCCTCTTTGAAGCAGGAGCTCAGGGGCTTTTGGGAGGGTAGTGCACTGCTGTATCCCACTGCGGTTCAGGAAGACAAAAGTAATATTCTCTGGTGAATTAATGCAGTGTCGCAAATTCTGTCTTCCCTGCCTCTCCTCTCTTAGTGCCGTGGGGTTTGAAAGAGCGAATAGAGTAATGAACATGGAAAAAGAGCGACTACTGCCAAAATTCAAAAACAGGCAGCTGAAGAGTGGATAGAAGGCAAGAAAAAAAAAACACTGAAAAGACTACTCAAATCCCCTACTTCTAGAAGAGGACTCAAAGGATAAAAAAAAAAAAAAATCCCTGAAATAAAACTTCATTCAAAAAGAGTTTTAAATGGACAACAATGAGCGTTCCACATGGCATATACATTAAATAAAAAAATATCAGTCATAAGCCTACTGGATATACTGTATATGACAGAATACTGTAGGCCTATTATAGGCAATAGACACTGAGGAGTATAGCGATTTGCTATTAATCAAATAATTCACGTCAAGTCACGCTTTTAACAATATTAATTGTTTCAAAGCAGCTTTACAGTGATAATAGGAAATTACAGTAACAGAGATTGTTTTGGTTTTACAGCAGCTCTAGAATAAAGTTATTGTCCAGCTAAAGTTAGTTTTGATTGATTGATTCACTTCCATTGCAAATATCATTAGTTATTAAGTTAGGGGCCGCTAACACAACACCGTTCTAACAGAAAACCCTCAACACTCTCTGGCCGCCCATCTGCACAAAACAGTGCCTGGTGGCTCGAGAACGCACTCCCTGAAATAGGTTCCAAGGTGCAAACGATTATCAGTTATCTCTGCACAAACCTACGCAACCTCTGTGCAAACACAGACGTTGCGCACATGCGCATCACGTGTTCAGTCCATAGGTATGCGTGTTTGAATATATGTGTGCGCTGGCGTGTAGTCCTTCTTTACAAATCAACCCTCAACAAACTACTTGTCTGGCCTTAAAAATTTAGAATACAGAATTATATACCGCGGGATAAATAGAGAGACTAATATTAGCGTATATGCCATTCTTCTTATGATGTAACAAGTACATCAGAATTTATGGGAAGTGTTCACGGTTCCGGCTGACCTAAACTATGCAGCCTAACACTGAAGTCTATAATGTGTTAGGTGTATGCTAGGCCAAAGATATGTGTTTTTAGTCTAGATTTGAACTGACAGAGTGTGTCTGCTTCCCGGACAATGTTAGGAAGACTGTTCCAAAGTTTTGGTGCTAAATAGGAAAAGGATCTACCGCCAGCAGTCGATTTTGATATTCTAGGTAATATCAACTGGCCGAAATTTTGAGATCGCAATAGACGTGAAGGACTATAATGCATTAAGAGCTCGCTCAAGTACTGGGGAGCTAAACCATTTAGTGCTTTGTAAGTAATCAGCAATATTTGAAAATAAATACGATGTTTAATAGGGAGCCAATGCAGTTTTGACAGAACCGGCTAATATGGTCATACTTCCTGGTTCTGGTAAGAACTCTAGCTGCTGCATTTTGGACCAGCTGTAGTTTATTTATTAAGAGTGCAAGACAACCACCCATACTAGCATTACAATAATCTAGCCTTGATGCCATGAACGCATTAACTAATTGTTCCGTATTTGTCATTGAGAGCATATGACGTAATTTAGATATATTTTAAGATGGAAAAATGTGGTTTTACAGATACTAGACACGTGACTTTCAAATGAAAGATTGGTATCAAAGAGTACACCCAGGTTCCTAACCGACGACGAAGACTTGACAGAGTAGCCATCAAGTGTTAGACAGTATTCTAGGTTATTACGTGCAGGCGATTTTTTGTCCAATAATTAGAATCTCTGTTTTTTCAGAATTAAGTAGTAGGAAATTACTAGTCATCCTTTACTAGTCATTTTTTATATCAGCTATGCATTCCGTAAATTTAGTGAATTGGTAAGTTTCGTCAGGGCATGAAGAAATATAGAGCTGAGTATCATCAGCATAACAGTGAAAACTAATGCCATGCTTCCTAATGATATCTCCCAAGGGTAGCATGTACAGAGTGAACAGCAACGATCCTTGTACTGAGCCTTGAGGTACGCCATACTGAACTTTTGATCGATAAGACATCTCTTAATTTACTGCAACAAACTGATAATGGTCAGATAAGTATGATTTAAACCATGCTAATGCAATTCCGCGAATGCCAACATAATTTTCGAGTCTATTTAAAAGAATGTTGTGGTTGATAGTATCAAATGCAGCACTAAGATCGAGTAACACTAATAGAGAGATATAACCACGATTGCATGATAAGAGCAAATCATTTGTGACTCTAATTAGAGCTGTCTTAGTACTATGGTACGGTCTAAATCCTGACTGAAAATCCTCGCAGATATGATTTCTTTCTAAAAAGGAACATAGTTGTGAGGATGCTTCCTTTTCTAGTATCTTTGACAGACAAGGTAGATTCGAGATTGGCCTGTAATTGACTAATTCTGAAGGATCAAGTTGCATTTTTTTAACAAGTGGTTTAATCACAATGACAATCCTAATGACAAAGATGAATTAATGATATTAAGAAGAGGATCTATGACCTCTGGACACATCTCTTTCAATGGCTTAGTCGGTATAGGGTCTAACATACATGTTGTCGATTTAGATGATTTAACGAGTTTAGTAAATTCTTCCTCTCCTATAGCAATGAATGAATCAAATTTTTAATTAAGGATGCACTGCCTGATGCAATACTGTAGTAGACGGTTGCATAGTTATAATTTTCTACCTGATATTATCAATCTTGTAAGTAAAGAAGTTCATAAAGTCATTACACATCTAGGTTATAATCTGTAATCATATCATTAACAATAAGTGCTTTTGAGAAGAGAAGAGCAGCACCATCCCAGGAGGGATGAATACCATCTCTTTTCAACAGGTCAGGTCTGCCCCAAAAACTTTTCCAATCTATGAATTCTATATTATTTTGCGGACACCACTTAGACAGCCAGCCATTGAGTGAGGACAATCTACTAAGTACAGTATCTCATCACTCCTGCGAACAGGAAGGGGGCCAGAGCAAATTACAGTGCCTGACATCGTACTTGCGAGTTCACACACCTCTTTAACGTTAATTTAACGTTCACACACCTCTTTAACGTGCCGACGTGAATAATAATCTTAGAGAATTTACGATTAGCATTAGCCAGCACTTTTAAAATTGCTTTGATGTCAGGCACTCTGGCTCCCGGCAAACATGTGACTATGGTGGCTAGTGTCTCTATTTTTACGTTCCGTGTAATCAGAGGTGGGCACAAATACATCAAAAACGTCTCGGGTTACGTATGTAACCCTCGTTCCCTGAGTAGGGAACGAGACGCTGCATCGATACTCGATACTTTTCCCCAAAGTATCGAGAATCGATGCAGCGGGAGTTCCCTTTACGAAAGGGAACGTCTCGGGTTACGTATGTAACCCTCGTTCCCTGAGTAGGGAACGAGACGCTGCATCGATACTCGATACTTTGGGGAAAAGTATCGAGTATCGATGCAGCGGGAGTTCCCTTTACGAAAGGGAACTATTTTGTTACAAACTACAAATACTGGCTCATGAAATGTAACAAAATAAAATACAAAATACTGATGTGAAAAATGTATTTAAATAAAATACAAGTAATTAGTATTTTGAAAATACAAAAATACTCCCACAATAATCTTAAAGGGTTAGTTCACCCAAAAATGAAAATTCTGTCAGTAATTACTCACCCTCATGTTGTTCCAACCCCGTAAGACCTTCGTTCATCTTCGGAACACAAATTAAGATATTTTTCATGAAATCTGAGAGCTGGATCACTCCTCCATAGGCATAAGGCATTATAACTTGCTGGCCCAGAAAATGTATTAAAGCTGCATTATGCAGCTTTGCCGATTTCTTCGCTGTTTTCTCGCTTTTTGCTCGCGGGTTTCTCTATAGAGCTCCCCCTACAGCTTCGGAATAGATATTTGACAACACTGTCGTCAAAATTCGTTGGCTCGTCCCATCTTCTCCCGCTGGTCATGTGCATTTGTTTTCAAAGAACCCGGCGAACGCACGGAGCCATGTCCACTGAGGTATGTATGATACACAGAAGGCTAGCATATAAATGTTTAGATAGTATATGTGTGCAGTGCCGTAAAGCAGTTTGTTACATCGCAAGACCTGATATCACGCGATACTTCCTGATGCTGCGGCCGGCGGCCCAAAGTTGCAAGGGTGGTTTTTCGTCTCACAGGCGCTCGGGGGGTGCGAGAAGACCACCATTCAACCCGAAAACAGTCATATAACCATTCCAATGACTCCGAAGCTGTTCGGTTAAGATAAAAAAGTTACTTAGTTCACCTTTAAAGACATCGTTAATATAGTCCAAGTGACTACAGTGGCTTAATCTTAAGTTTATAAAGCGACGAGAATACTTTTTGTGTGCAAAAAAAATGACTTTATTCCACTATTCATTTCCTTCTCTCTGGGCCTCGAGTTAGTTCACGTAGTGTTTTAGCGCAGTGCATCTGTGTTGCACGTCACACGCATCACACACATGACCAGCGTCGGCCAATAGTGAGCCTACGTGTGACGTGCAACACAGACGCGCTGCGCAGTTATACTAAGTGAAAAAACTCGAGGCCCAGAGAGAAGGAAATGAAAAGTGGAATAAAGTCGTTATTTTTTTTTGTTTTTTGCGCACAAAAAGTATTCTCGTCGCTTGATAAACTTAAGATTGAGCCACTGTAGTCACTTGGACTATATTAACAATGTCTTTAATACATTTTTTGGGCCAGCAAGTTATAATGTCTTAGAAGCCTATGGAGGAGTGATCCAGCTCTCAGATTTAATCAAAAATATCTTAATTTGTGTTCCGAAGATGAACGAAGGTCTTACGGGGTTGGAACAACATGAGGGTTAATCATTTTTGGGTGAACTAACCCTTTAATGCCGTTTTTAAGAGGAGCAGCGCCACTTCTTCTCCTGTGTTCAAAACTCATTCACTTCTTGGAGGGAGCCCGGTCTACAGGGTGTCACGTGATTTTCGTGCATCTAACCTGGACATTGCCATTGCCAACATCAGACCGAAAATATGGCAAAATCGTTTACTATGGTGATAAGCATATGGTGATTTTTCTTAAAGGGACACTTCACCCATTTGCATTAAGCTTTGTATTGTTAGAAACCCAGTCATATATTATAATAAACGTGGATTTTTCATTCATTTTTCCCTGAGATGGGAGAAATAAGGATTTAAGTGTTTTACTTCCTGCTTATTATGACGTAAAAATCATCATTTTGCGTCATAATAAGCAGGAAGTCACATTTCATTGAAAAGTGTAGAGACTACAAACACTGGCTCCTCATTATTCCAGGGGGAGGGACCCGCTCACGCTACAGGCCTATTACAGATCAGTGGGTGGGACTTCACTTTCTGAAACTGAAAGCAATATCCTCCATCTTGTTTGGAAGCTAAGCTAACAGGCGCTGTGGAGACAGATGTGAAGATATGACAATAGCGGAGGAGAGTGCTCAATATGATATAGAGGAAGAGGATTTCGGAAGTCTGATGCTTGAATCAGGTGTTTGTGGCTACCTTTACAAGTCGCATAGCGAAGAGCAGCCGAGGCAGAAGACCTGCCTGTCGCGGACGAGAAGCCCAGACTGGCTCGAGCTGGGGGCGGACTGGTGGCGCCGGTGATCTCACACCTCTCGTTTCAATCTAACTGAATTCATTCCGATTGGTGAATCTGACTGTAGTGTTTACATGAACGCTAAACAAGTGATCGGTTGATGTGCGCTTTACCCTTGCTAAGAAAATTTCCGCTCCTCCGTGAGAGATGCGAGACCCGGCGCGTCTCAGTAATGACGCCACCGGCCTCGCGCCGTTCTCCCGCGGCCGTCAGCCTCGTCCTGCTCGCCACAGTAAACATGATGAATGGCGACTGTAGAACGCAAAAGCCGAATCCCGGACATTTTGGGTCTCTAAATCCCTGGCAAACTCATCACTTACTGAGGCTAGCCTTGTTGTTTTCAACTGTGCTCTCTAACCGGTAGGCGTGGCCTCCTAAGGCAGCGAAGCAAGTGCATTCTGGGAGTTGTTGTCTTTCATCCACATAAGCCAAAAATACATTTTCTGGCTTTTCTCAGTCTAGAAAGCTCCAAATTCAAAAATTTCTCCACATTTCTTCTACTTAAATGACCTATTTTAAATACACATTCATCTTCCCAGAGGTGAAGTATCTTCCCAGAGGTGAAGTATTTAAGTATTTGAAATACTCTAAATACACTCCCTCAAAATATTTTGTTACAAACTACATTTTATTTTTTCCACACCTGCAAAATACAAATTACAAAATACACTAAAGTAATTAAATACGTATTTAAAATACATTTAATTGAAATACTGCCCATGTCTGCGTGTAATAGAATCGTCAATAACTAGGGCACATTCAACAGGATTCACAATGGGTGTTTCACTGAGTGGGGAGTAGGGTTGGGAATCGTAAGAAATTTTCCGGTTCCGGTTCCGATTCCGGTTCCGCCAAACGATTCCGGTTCCGGTTCCGGTTCCCATTCAATAAAAAATATTAAAACAACTAATAAAAAATAGTAGTAAGGGAAAAATCCACAATCCTTTTTGTGTTTATTTCTTATACTTGTCAAATGAGTTTAACAGACTGGTAATGTCAACAAATTCAACATATTATTTAAGCAATTTTTGCAAAAAAAAAAAAAAAAAATTTTCTGAAGGAAAATAAAAATGTCTGCATTCTCTAGAATAATTTGGGACCTCTTCATAGCTTATTGTATCTCCAGCAGTGGAGAATACTCTCCGAAGGGGTAGAATATGCTTGAACATCCATGTAAGATGTGTGTACAACAGATTATTTTTAAAATTGTTTTGAATGATTGATTCATAAAGACTTTACTTGTTTCATTAGTGGATAAATCAGCGCTCTAGCAGTTAATAAACAGAACTGCACGCGTCTTGCGGAAGAACATTGTAGCCGGAGCTACTTCTCTCTATTTATGTCTATGGCGAGTCACGCAGGTACTGGGCTACTCCGCAGCGGCTGCGATCCGCCAGTCTAAAGTATAGTCCGAGTATAAACGCTTATTGCAGGCTTAACGTAGTAATTCAGGATAAGACAAAAACACGGTTTGAAAAAAAAAGGCATTCATGATGCACTTGCTCATTGTATATATTTTGTAAATTCTGAACACAAAGAAGTTACGGACTGCGTCTTTATGAATGTTTTGAAGCATCAGATGTAATCGATACACTCGTTATCTGAAGGCAGCGACTTTCAAAAGGTGATTTACAATATTTTGGTTGCTACCGTAGACATCAGTGTTTATACTCGAATTATAAACTTTTATCTCAGTACTTCTGTGATCATTTGAATATTTGTAACAGAAATATCTGTGTGATTGTAAAGCTGTTTCATATTGACAACTGCTGTCTCTCGGTAAACGAAAGCGCAAACAGATTAGAATGTTCAGGGGTGAGATTTTTGTAATTTAGGAATAAGATCGCGTGGGTGTTTGAATCGAGATATTTTAAAGATTAATCGTGCAGCTCTACTGTCTTTAATTCTCTCTCTCTCTCTGCGTTGATATCTGACGCAAAACGTATTTGAGTACGTATTTTCAGTGTATTCATTACTATTTTAATATGAGGTGCATTCATTTCAGTGCATTCATTACTATTTTAATATGAGGTTAGACGTCGCTATTAAAGGATAAGCTTCCAGCACTTCGCACAACAGAACCGTTTTCGGAACCGAAACTTAGGAATTTCACACAGTTCCGGTATTTTTTCAAAAACAGTACCGGTTCTGGATAAGAACCGTTTCTCGGTTCCCAACCCTAGTGGGGAGAATCTATTTGTTATGGTAATCGGAACAGAAGAGTGATGTTTTGTCCCGCGACTTCAGAGTCTCAAGGTCACCCAGTTGCCCTGCTGCACGGGCTCTACAGGCGGAACCGATCAATGTACAGAGTTTGCTAAGCTAGTTGCATCCAAAGCAGTATCTAAAGCCCTTGCACTCTTACTAACCTCAATTAAAGTTTGGATGCGTGTCTCTAGATCTGAAATCTTCTCCGTCAGCCTGACTATCTCCCTGCATTTATCACATGTAAATCCTTTAGTGCTGACAGAGAAAGCTATGCTATACATGTGAAACAAAGTGCAAGTGACAATAAGAGGAGAAGACATGACTCATCGTGTTTGTTGTCTGATCCTACTCACCACAGTTGTTTGATGGACTCGTAAAAGGCGCGAGAAAAAAAAAAGAAAAAAAGACGGCAGGCATGGATGGCGAGAGGGCGCGCGAGAAAAAATAAATTAAAAAAAGACAGCAGGTACGGATATACTTTATTAAGTATATACAATATGCTTTTTTTGGAATGAGTGTTATGAATCCTGATGTACTTGGATGTAAGGTAAATAGTACATCTTGCTGCAAATGAATAATTTATATCCCCATATTCTTGCCCATATGGCACAGTTATATTGCTTTGTATAGGGTTACAGCTAAACAGCTCTATAAATATATTCAACTTTCAGCATTTACATGTCTTATATGTCATAGGTGATACAACCTGTAGATGTGCTCTTCACGCGTGTTAGAAAGAGCAATAAGCCTCTATTCTACCCCTCAGAGTATTTTTAGAAGGGTTCTTACAATTTTTGGATGCTGGAAAACCAGCTGTGTCTGATGTGATGTATATGGCGATGTTCCACTTTATTGAATGTAATTAATTAAACATCATATCAAATCACCAGGGACTGGCAGTCACATGTTGTAGGCAATGTTGGATAAGTATTCATACCAAACTCTATTATCCACATTTGAACCAGCCAGCATAAGGATTTTGCTCCTTTTAGGCTAATGAAGGGTATAATGTGGTGTGGTAAATCGACAGCTCGGGTTTGCTTTAAATTGTTTAATATTTGAATGTGGGATTAAAGTACTCCACAGTCTGTCAATACCTCAAGTATTCAAAGAGATACTGCACAAATGTGAATGTCCATTAAAATTAATGGAATTGCTAAGTGCAATAAGTACACTTAACCCATTAAAATAGAGATTACGTCTAAAATATCATAATGATTTGTACAGAGAAGAAAAGTGTGTTGTAACACCACAATCTTTTCTGTTGGTTGAGGATGGTTGTAACATTTTCCAGTGTACTTCTAAAAGACCCACAAAGACTGCACAGAATGGCACCGTTTATACGCAACATTTTCCATAGTTGTGAGAGACTAACACACACACACACACACACACACACACAGTTTTGACTTTCCATAGGCGTAATGGTTTTAATACTGTACAAACTGTATGTTCTATACCATAATCCTACCCCTAAACCTACCTATCATAGTAAACTTTATGCAATTTTACATTTAAAACAAATTATCATTTAGTATGTTTATTAATAATACTGTAATACACTGTAATATAAACTTGCACACACACACACACACACACACACACACACATTTATCATACAGTATATATATATATATATATATATATATATATATATATATATATATATATATATATATATTAGGGCTGTGAAACGATTAATCGCGATAAATCACATCCAAAATAAAAGTTTGTGTTCACATAATATATGTGTGTGTACTGTGCATAATTATTTTCTATATATAAATACACACACATGCATGTATATATTTAAGATTTTTTTTTTATTTATACATAAAATATTTATATTTATATATAATACAAATTATATATACAGTATATTTAAGCAAATATTTCTTAAATATATACATGCATGTGTGTGTATTTATATATACAAAATAATTATGCACAGTACACACTCATATATTATGTGAACACAAACTTTTATTTTGGATGCGATTAATCACGATTAATCATTTCACAGCCCTAATATATATATATATATATATATATATATATATATATATATGTGTGTGTGTGTGTGTGTGTGTGTGTGTGTGTGTGTGTGTGTGTGTGTGTGTGTGTGGACGATGGAGTTTGGTATGAATACTTATCTAACATTTCCTACAACATTTGACTGTCATTCCCTGGTGATTTGATATGATGCTTAATTAATTACACTCAATAAAGTAGAGCATCTCCATATACATCACAAAAGATGATTGGTTACCAGCACTAAAACATTTAAAAAAAAACTTCAAAAAAATCCTCTGAGGGGTAGTTCTTCCTATATGTTACACACGTGAAGAGCACCACTACAGGTTGTATCACCTATGAAATACTTACCTGATTTATGTTTGATGCCACATTTCAAAGACTATGAAAAGCCTTACCTGTGAATGCTTACCTGAGTTATGTTAAATGAATAACTGCAAAGACTGTGAATTCTTACCTGTGAATAACCACCTAAGTTGTATCCTGTTCTGCCCTTTCTGGTAAAAGCTTTCCTGCTTCAAGTCTGTGCTGTGCCACCTGTTGTTTCTCACCGGTCCAGTCATCTTGCATGTCCTATTTTGATTTCAATAAGTTTCCTGCAACTGGTTTCACTTTATCTACCTCTCCCTAGTATCAATGCAGAAAAGCAAGATCCTTAAAGATGATCCCAGCGGGTGTTTTCTTTGGACCAGAAGCTTTCCTGTGCACTATTTTTCAGGATGGCTGGGAAATTGAGGACTATGTGGAGGAGTTTTTGGAGTGTTGCCATCTGACCACGTGGGATGACCGGGTTCTTATAAACTGTTTTGTGGGTGGAATGGATGACAACCTCAGTCAATGGTGGCCAACGAGAGACTCTGGCGTGACACTGGCAAAATATATGGACAGTGTGCTGTGGCTCATCATATACAGTCAGAGAGGTAGATGGCGATGATGGTGACACTCATCTACAGTCCCTCTAGTCCAGGGGTTCCCAAACTTTTTCATTCTAGGACCCACCTAGACAAGTATAATCAATCTCAAGACCCACTTGCACTGGTGCTACCAACTTTCTCAGTTGGTCGCACCAGCATGATTTGGTCGCACATTTTTTTTTTTTTTTTTTTGCTACATGCCATGGGATTAATCAATGCATGCTGATGAATAGTGGTCTTATTCTGCGTACCCTAGTTTTGCACTGATGTAAAAAGACTGACAGTGACAAGACCTCATGTTAGCAAAATATTTTAAACTTTTAACTCTTAAAAAAACTTTAAAAAACATGTATGTTCTTTAATGTTTGATTATAATTTTACCATCTTCACATAGGGATGGGAAATTATATTTTTATCAATAATAATAATGCCACTGACGATTCTGATTATCGATCCGATTCTTTAACGATTCTCTAATCGATTCTTGATCACACTGTGTGGAAAAATGTAGTCATATGCTTTTCAAAAAAAAAACAAGGGGTTTTATTTATTTGAAAGCTTAAGCTTGAGTAAGCAAACTGTACTTTTTATGTAATTTATGTAATAAATAGAACCTTATTGTAAAGTGCTATTCAGACGTCTCCTGAGTTCACTGTTGGAAAGATCAGTTGTTTTAACCATTCATTAAAATGAATCGTTCAAAGGAGTCATTAGTTCACAAATTGGACGTGTGTGCGTTGTGTGATTATCCCAGCAGAAGGACATGGACATCCAAGATTTGTGTCAACACAGAAAACATTTCATCACTGGATAGTTTTTTTCGTTTAATTAAAGTGTTGTTTTATGTCAGCTGAATGTCTGGGACGCTTTTCAGAGAAGATAAGGCAACTTATTTAGCACAATTCACACCCAGCGGTAATTAAGGAAAAAAAATCTCCGAATGCTCCACATGAAACTTTGGTCTTCCGACCTTATACCACGTGTCGATTTATTTTGAGAGAGAGCAAGACAGCGCTTAGTTTGGAGACGGTGAAGTCTTGTTTACACTATCGCCTGGCTCCGAAGAGAGAGAGAGCGCGCGCGCGCGCGCAACCGGGGCTCTCTCTCTCTCTGCTCGTTCTTTCAGTTAAACATGCACTGTGGCTCTGTCACAAGCGCAGCAGTTTATCTACATTACTCACCGATCAAATAAGACTTTGGCGGGACAAAAAATCACTTTGGCGGGCGCTAAAACTCACTTAAGAGTCGTTTGGTCATTAATCGGACTGGTTTTGTTTCACTCATCGTAACGTAAATTTAGCTGCAGCTAAGTTCCTTTGTGCGACCCACCTTTTCTCACTGTGTGACCCACAAGTGGGTCGCGACCCACAGTTTGAAAACCACTGCTCTAGTCCACTCTCATCATGATGTCCTCAATCCTCTGCACCGGGCCCACCACAGACCCCGAGCAAGAGCCCAATGCCTTCCGTCATGTCCGTCCCGGAGCCAAAGCTGTCTGAGCAGTTTGACCAGATGTGTGTGCTGGGTTGTATTTCTGTACCTGTGGGAGTCTTGGTGGAGCTAGATGAGGAAGTAAATGACTATCGCAGTCCATCTGCTTCAGAGAGTTCCGATGTTCCCCAGCCTGAAATTCTGGATGTCTTGTTTTCCTTCGGTGCCCAATAGCTTCCTCCTCCACTGATCCTGGTCAGTCTCAATTTTCCTCTATCAACTAGCTCCAAATGTTCCTAAGATGATTCTCTGACCCTGCCTCCCACTCCCACCTCTTCAGCCTGTTCCATGTCGGCAAAAAGGGACATTCTTGAATTGTATGTCTGCCCAGTCCTCCAGCCCTGACTGCACTGCCTCTCCTCAGCCCTTTGGCTCATGTTGATTCACTTCGCTCTGAGTCTGCGCCAGTCCAACCCTGGATGGTTGACCATGTAGCTCTACCTAGGATCTCAGTGCCCGTCACTTCACACTCCTGAGACCATCATCCCTACGTCACCACCACGCTTCCTCGTCCCTCTGGCTCCGATTGGTCAGCCGTCTCTCTGCCTGTGCCATAGACTTCCGGGCCTTCAGCTGTGCTTCGCCCCAGGCTTCCGTCAGCTTCACATGAGTCCTTGGTCACTCTGCCTTCACCTCAGTCCTCTGGTACCCTGGCTCTACCTCGGTTGCTCATCGCTGCTGCACTGCCCTGCCCTCAAGGATTTTCCATGTCACCCAGTTCCTCCTATCCTTAGGCTGCACATGAGTCTTCACCCTGGCCAGCTCCATTTTGGTCCGTCTGCTCCCTGGTTCCTCCTGCTAAGTCTCCCTCATGGCTCCTCCCTCCTTCGTCTCCACTGTGGTAATTCATACTGTTCATCTTGCTGTGGGGTTATTCCCTTTTTGCTCCCTCCCTCCCTACCCCATGGATTGCAGGAAATATTTTGGAGCATCTGGAATCCGTTTCTAGAGGTGAGGATAATGTGACAGCGACACCCTGGATTCGGTTCCGTCATTCACCCTCTTGCGCTCTCCTTTATAAGAGTGTGTGGAGCGTATATAAACGCTGAAACAAAAATTAGTCGGAATCTGGATTTGAAAGCTCTAAAGGATCCTTACTGTGTTCGTCTGCAAAGGACCAAACTTACTGAATGTTTCCTGTAATGACACAAGTTAAGTTTTAGTTTGATTCTGAACTAGGTCTGTCACAATATCAGATTCTTCACCACATGGTTATCGTGGCCTAAAGAATTCACGATAACAATATATCACAATATCTATCTAGAAATAAATAAAAAAACAATAATAATGTTATCAGTCAAATAGAGATTAAAAATAAATTATATTGTTTTATAGTATAACATGCAGTGATAAATGCTATGTTAATTGGCATTGCATTATGAATATAGATTATCCTTATGAAAATCTAAATAGTTTGAAGAACACAGATAAACCATAATACTGTCGCAATGCGTGTTAATTCTCTTCATGTTTAATCAGTCAGAATGTCTCTATCTGCGTTTTAATCAGCTACATAAATCGATGGATGTCTTTGTCAATATTAGGGCTTTCATGGAACTTATTCGTCACGAGTCTCACTTGTGGACTTTCTGCACAAGGGCGCTCTCCTGCATCGAGTATGAATAAAAACATAAATTGCATGTGAGAGTTTAGCGCTCCATAATGCTCACATTGTCCTATGTTGGGTAAAAATAGAAAACAAAAAATACTGCTCTCTAAAGATATTTGAAATAAACGTACGGCAATCATAATCCATCATTTATATCTGAATGAGCACACTTTTGGAATAAAAGCCCAGAGGGATGTAAATAATAAAACACAGAAAGTTGTCAGCAGTTAACAGGTTAGTGTAACATTTTCCATTTTAGGACTAGCAAAATAATGGAAACTTACTCTCTGTACAGTGGCCAAATCTGCAAGATAAAGGAGGCGGAGGCAGAGGTGGAGGTGGTTGAACAGGTTGGTGTTTTGTCCCCCTTTTGCGCTGACAGATAATCGGCAAGTCCTTCAGACTGGGCTGATAAACGAGTAATTTTCTCCGAATCCAAAAAACTGCCACACTGGCGAGCTTTAACTTTCTTGGAGTGCTGTGAGAATGTCTCGTCTCTCATATCCGACGACATGCTTTTATGCGGCAGTAGCAGTTGCAAGCTGTATCTGCTTGTGTTTTACGACAGGTGGCAACCAGCGTTGAGGTGCAATACCGCCACCTACTGTACATTGGGATGTCAACCAGATAAGGCGCTGGATTATTCAACGGTATATCACGACAACCCTTTACTGAACAGTGTAAACTTACTTGAGATACATTCTGTTCTTCGTTTCAAAGACTGTGAAAGACTTTACCTGTGAATACCAACCTGAATTATATCCGACGCCTCGCTTCAAAGACTGTGAGAGATCTTACCTATGAATACTTACCTGATTTATGTTTAATGCCTTGTTTCAAATACTATGAAAAGCCTTACCTGTGAATGCTTACCTTACCTTAAAGGATTAGTTCACCCCAAAATGAAAATTTCCTAATAATTTACTCACCCCAATGCCATCCAAGATATCCATGTCTTTCTTTCCTCAGTTGGAGAGAAATTGTTTTTTGAGGAAAACATTTCTGGATTTTTCTTCTAACAATGGACTTCATTGGTTACCATCGTTTTTAAGTCCAAATCAATGCAGTTTCAAAAGTCTTTGAAGTATTTAAATGGGCTGTACGCGATCACAGCTGAAGAAGAGGTTATCTAGCGAAACGATAGGTCATTTTAAAAATATATATATATATAATTTATAGACTTTTTACCTTCAATAGTTCGGATTGAGCTGATCAACAAACGGACAGGGAACTACATCATCACGTTGAAAGGTCACGCCGGCGGAAGTACCGCCCCACTGTTTACAATGCGACCGTACGTAGGAGGATAGTTCAAATAGTATTGTTTGCTATTATATACAGTATATAGTAATAGTATTCAGTGAATATGAATATGAATAGTATATGAATAACATTCTGATGAATATGAATAGTAGTTCAAATAGTATTGCCGGCGCCAGCGTGACCTTTCAACGTGATGACGTAGTTCCCTGTCCGTTTGTTGATCAGCTCAATCTGAACTATTGAATGTAATAATTTTTTTTTTTTAAATGACCTATCGTTTCGCTAGATAACAACCTCTTCTTCAGCTGTGATTGCGTACAGCCCATTTAAACACTTCAAAGACTTTTGAAACTGCATTGATTTGGACTTAAAAACGATGGTAACCAATGAAGTCCATTGTTAGAAGAAAAATCCAGAAATGTTTTCCTCAAAAAACATAATTTCTCTCCCACTGAGGAAAGAAAGACATGGATATCTTGGATGGCATTGGGGTGAGTAAATTATTAGGAAATTTTAATTTTGGGGTGAACTAATCCTTTAAGTCTTTGTGAATACTTACATGTGAAAAACTACCTGAGTTGTAACCTGTTCTGCCCTTTCTGGTGAAATTTCCTGCTTCAAGTCTGTGCTGTGCCACCCATTGTTTCTCACCGGTCCAGTTATCTTGCTTGTCAATGACAAAGATTGTTTCAGTTGCTCAATATGTATTTTTAATCAGCCATGGCTCGTCTGTAAGGGTAGGTGCGGCAGTGCCTTCATGCAAAACACAGACCCTTATATAAACTGAATCAATAATAAATTTTAAAATTATTAAGCATCAAGTAACTATTTTTTTCTCTCAAATTTTTTAGACTATTTTAAGTCCTAAAGTGAGGAGGATATATTAAAATTTAGCGCATGGCTTCGGCAGGCATACTAAGCGGAGTAGAGCCTCCCCAGCTGAACAGCGCCCGCCACCCCACAATTTGCCAGTGTAAATTTGTGATGAAACTAATACTGCAGTGCATTCCAATTGAGAAATCGGACAAACTCCTATTGAATCGTACAAATCGGAATTGAAGAGATCAGATTCCATGTGGTTTATGTGGTTCACACTGTCATGAGATCAAAAGATCTGGGTCACATGTGAGCAAACATGTTGGATTGGCCACATTTGCCTGCAGTCTGTCTGAACGTCGGCTATAGCGTTAGTTTATGATACCCAGTTTTCTCTGTAACCATTGACGAAGTCGGCAAGTGTACCAAGTGTTTTAAATCTGATTAGATTTTTTTTTTTTTTTTTTTTATCATGTAAGTTATTCCAGTTCTTTGAGTTGTTTTTATTTTTATTTGTTATTAAATGTTTGGGTTGTAGTGTGATACATGGCATAATGTTTTCGACTCTTGTAACAACTCACGCAGGTAGCCTATAACGCCGGTGCACTCTATACTTTACAGATAAATATGGGACGATCATATCAAAGTTTGATATAAATAGCGCAAAAATATCAAAGCAAAAATTGTAACAGCAATCCCTGGTCTCCCCTCTACAGGGCCATCCCACTATCTCACCTAGCCTACAGACATAGAGAAAAGAGACTGTGTGGGATAAATCTCGGAAGGGAGGTCAGAACAGTTAAGCCGCTGTACCTGTTCATCAGAGCAAAAAGAGCGCCTTTCCCGGTGCGAAGTGAAATACACTGACAGTGTCCCACCCATTTGGGTTTTGCCGTTCGTTCTGTGTATTGGAGGCTCCAGGGCTGCTGGGGAGGAGCGAGGCTCGTCTTTATCAGTAAGACAGCGCCGCTGCTCGAGCGCTACACTGACCGTCTGCCGCGCGCAATCACCGTTTGATCGGGACCCGCGAGTCTCTCCGTTTGACCGGAGTCTCTCCGTCATCTCGCCGCGTGCCACTGCAGCATAAGGGCAAGAGGAACTCCTGAGAGGATCACTTATTTCATCTCCGCTGACCCTTCCTTGGAGAAAAAACAAAAAACAAAAAAAACACACGGACTTAACTGACACCTGTCCAGGGAGATACTTAGTAGAAAACCTGTGCGTGTAAGAAGTTTTAACCGTAGGTAACGTTGGACATTTGTAACCTTGGAACTCGTAGGCACTGTTCGGTGAGGATGGGACCGTTGCTCGTCTCCATCGCCCTCTGCGTGCACCTCGCTGTCCCGCATCTCGTCAAAGGTGAGTGGCAAAGCGCAGGATCCATGTTTGTTTTGTTTTGTTTTTGTGAGTGATGTTGTTTAACTTTCAATTCTAGAGAGACAAAACAAAATAAGAACTGCATAATTCGGCACGTAACTCGTTTAAAACAAAATATTTACTGTGCATCTCAAACATGCCCTGGAATTAACAACAGAACGCATGATTAGTTTGCATTAACTATATTATCACAAGTCATAATGCGGATATTTGAAATGCCATTCATTGTAGCTCAAGCTGTTTTTATTGGTCAAATGAAGGTAAGAGAGACATTTTTTTTTTACAAGGTATCCCATTGACAGGCTGCTACGGCTTTCATGATCTTACTCCCACGGTTTTTACATCTATGGCAAGCTCTTTTAACATTTAATCCTTAAAAACGAACAACTTTCTGTTATTATGGTACCAGTTGTTATGTAATACTATTCACTATGCTTATTTATTAGTCTACACACTAGTACTAACATCAATCAATAAATCAGTCAATCAATGTATTTATAGAGCACAAATAAAAACATCATTATTTGATTACTATTCATATTCTTTGCTGCTAGTCATTATCACAAATTATAGTGTCTCTTCCAGCTTTGTTTTTGTAATGAGACTCTGGTATGTACATACTGGTATGGCTTGAAAAAAGTCTGCCAACTGCATAACTAAATGTAAAACTGGAACAGGGACCAGCAACAGTTTGAATTTTTTTTGGCGGTAAATAGCTGATGTCTGAATCACAGATCATCATTGAATCAATGACGAATATTTGCAATTAACCAGTTAACCATGGAATAGTTACTTGTCAGTATTGAGATGACAAGCAATTGAATAGACACTAGTGAGTAAATTATGCTAGTCACTGTAAGAAAACAGTATGATTATTTGATGAATAGTTTACTGTAGAAATACTGCAAAAAAGGGATACTAGTGGAACTTGAAGTAATTAAAATATAAATCCTAGTAAAATAAAATGAAAATACATACTAGTTAGTTTTAATGAGTCAATGTTAAAACAGCTTGCCACATTGCATCAGAATTTTGAGAAACAGAAGGAGACTGATCAGTTGTCATGCTGGAAGGACTAGAGATCCATTTACCGGAGCTTAGTGGATGTTTCTCCTTGTTCTTATTGATCTCCAGTCACAGCGAATGTTTTGCATGAGAGTGATGCATATCCATTCAGATTCAAATGTGCGTTTACATGGACACTTATAATCGGATTGACGGCTCAATCGGACTAAAAAACCTTCATGTAAACACCTTAATCGATCCGATTGAGCTCGATCCGAATGAAATTTCGATCGGATTGAAAGGGGTGGTTTATCCCTTTTGTAATCCGATCGAGAGAACATAAACACTTGATCGGATTGAAAACCGAAACTGAAAGGACTGCACATGTGCAATGACGTTAACTAGCGTAACGACTATGACGCGCGGAACAAGCTGTTCTTCCTGTTGAATAAAGTGTCATATTAATAAGTTTCCCGTCATTCTAAAATTCTCATTTCACTCGCGCGTCTGTGAAGTGAAGCAGGACAACGTCCTTGTTTTGGATTCTCATCCACAGACGACTGGTTTTGGCCACGGGGAGGGGCATTTTTACTGCATGATCAATACGCAGCAAAACGGTTATGCTCTAAATTATGACCAGAGACGAATTAATAGTAGGCCTACGTCTGCTTTTTAAAACAAATAAAGAACCAATAGAGGAGAATATTTATGCGCGAAAAGCAGGAAACTCTGTATATTCGTGCAGTGTGCGCATGTCAAAACATCAGATCCGATTTGAAACTTGTGACATATAAACGCGCACATCAACCCGATTACTTTATGTATCATTCATGTAAACACCTTGTTCGGATTCATCAATCGGATTGATTTCATTCCGATTGTGTCCATGTAAACGTGTGAGAGTGGACAGGTTTCATTCCTGCTTCTTTCATTGTGATATTCGCATTACCAGGATTTCAACATTATTCAGAGCTGCCAGAACTGCTGTAAAACATCTTGAAGATAATGTTCAATGATGTCATGATCCCTCGGATTATAATCATTTAAAAAAATAATAATAATATATATATATATATATATTTTTAAATCATTGTGTTTTGGCATGTAATTAGATTTAGGTATTAATGTGGTATTTGTGCTTATTAACTTATACGCACTAATTTTAGATGCTGCAATGGTGATTTTGGCATTCAGATCAGCATTATGACCCTCTAGCAGTAAAAACAAAAGACTCATCATCCATCTGGCACAAATAAATTCAGTGCATTCAAAGAAAAGAAAGGACATCTTTTAGTTGTTTTTTCATAGCTTGAGGGACACAGTGGAAGTCCCACTTTTGTGTCATTATATGTTTCTTTAATTCCATAGGAGGAATACAAATAATTAATTGTTGACAGTATGAATATATAACAAAAAAAAAAAAAAAAACAATGTGGATAAGATATCTCGAATAATTTGAAAGAATTGAAGACGAAATGATTATACTGAAACTCTTGGCAAATTTTCTTGGTTCTTGGCAAATCTGAGCAAAGTTTAAGACACCGAGATCTCTACTGAAACTCTAGAGGAGACACATGGGAAATTACTGGGATCTTTTTTCTCTTTGAGAAAATTCTCAAACATGCTCTCTACTGATTCTCTTTGCAGTCTAGGAGAAACGGTTCTCATGTGCGATTTTTTTTTTCACCCTGAGGAGATGAACCTGTTTTCTGAAAGTGTCTCCTTGAGGCTGCTAGAGCACTGCAGTATATGATGAAGCGTTCTCACAGAGGTGATGAATTGTGAATAATTCTTCATTTATTTGTTCCTCAATAGCAGATTTGATCGCTTTCTAAGTTTGGATGCTGCTTTAGTATGGACATATCAGTCCAAATATTTTTCAGTTGAAATGGATTTGAGAACTAAATAGTATGGTGAGCTAATAAGTTGATTGCTTATACCTGTGTTTGTTGTGTCCCAGTCTTCTCGTCTTCACAGGTCTGTTTTAAGTATGCTCACCTCTTCTAGTTTAGCTGTGCTAGGAGCTATAATTGTAACTGAGCGTGGCCTCAGAGCCTCCTGGAGTCAACTGTGCTTCTGCAGCTTGGAGCTAAAGCCTTCTCCTTGAATAATGGATTGTAAGCTACAATACCTCAGGGTGCACTTGTTCCTTGGCTTGGTGAGAGAGTGAAATCATCAGCGACAGTTCTTCAATTAATCACAGCACATTCAGACGTCACACATTCGACATGCTTCAAGGTGTGATTTGGTGGCATGCCACACTTTCAGTCACGTTTTCCTTTGTTTCATACACACGAATTAGAAACTTCACAGAGTTTATTTTCTAATATAGTCAAAGCTGTATATTAAGGTAAAGGGATAGTCCACCCAACAATTCTGTCATAATTTAGTCACCCTCATGTCATTCCAAACCCTTTTTGGTGTAACACAAAATAAGATATTTAGAAGAATGTTAACCAATTGTTAACCAAACAGTTTTGGTTTCCATTGTCAACAAATATAATGGAAGTCAATGGGAACCGTGAAAAAAAAGGTTCTGTTCCACCGAAAGAAAAAAAAAAAAGAAGAAAAAAGAAGAAATGCAAACAGATTTGGAAAGGGTGAGTAATTTATGACAGAATTGTTGGGTGGACTATTCCTTTAACTTAACATTGACTTTAATTGAACAGAAACTCAATACAATTCTCAATTGTCATGTAAAAAAAATAAAAATAATCGGGGGGGTGGACTATCCCTTTAAAGCTGCAGTACAAAATGTATATAATAAGCGAGAAAATCATGAATCTATTTTCTAAACCATGTTTTTGTCTTATCCTGAATCACTACAGTACACCTATAATAAGTGTTTGTATTCAGACTATTTTAGATTGGTAGGGGTCGTACCACTGCGGAGTAGCCCAGTACCTGTGTGCCTCATAGACATAAACAGAGAGAAGTAGTTCCGGCTACAATGTTCTTCCACAAGACACATGCTGCTCTGTTTATTAACCACTTTCGAGTGCCGAAAGTTACAGACTGCAGCTTTAATTTAACAGGAAAATGTGTTTGTTTTTTATGTTAAAATATTTGCTATCACAGTTTAATGTAGGTTAACGTCCAATGGTGGAACATTTGCTTTAGAAGTCCAACATCTATGGAAGTGTAAGACAGATTAAATATCTTGCAGTATGTCTCATATTTTTCCCACTGTGTGCAAGACTGTGTGAGAGATTTCAGTGGCTGCTTTCATTGATGCATAACTGTCGGTGGGCAATTACAAGCAAACACCCTATTCTCAATGTCAGAGGCCACAGCTGCTGGCTTGAGCGAATCAATGCTCCTTAAACATCTCTTGCCTGGAAAGATTTGCTGTGCATCGTCTCATGCCATTTTGTAATGTATCAAAATGATGTGTGGTTGATAAAAAGGCATTTGGTTTGTTAAGCTACCGACTGTCTCAGACAGACCGTGAAATAACACTTGGTGATGACAGGGACTGTTGCAGTATGCTTGTTCTTTGTTGTTTTCACTTTTATGTAAAGTTATAATTATTAGAAATAAATTACGAAATTACTGAAATTTCAAAAAATGTGATGATACCAGTATTTGAGCGGTGTTGAACGGGTTGGCTAAACATATAATATGTCTGTGATTGGCAACAATGATTAATAATGACATCTTTGATGCTCTTTACCAAGCGCTTACATAGATACACACGTGAGCGTTTAAAAGCAGGTCCTATCAGCAGACCCCTAATATATCCGCTGATAGAGGGATCCGCTGATAGATGCCGCTGATAGATGCCGCTTTCAAACACTCCTGTGTGTATCTGTGTAAGCGCTCGATGAAGAGCGTCAAAGACCACATGTTTTTGAAGCGTTGATCATTGTAGCCAATCACAGACATGTGTTGAGTGCCTCAACACAATGGCCAATCAGAGGTGTTTAAGAATCCGTTCAACGACGCTTTAAAGCTAAAGGGAAATTCTAGTATCATCACATTTTTTTAAATTTCAGTTATGACTTTGTACCGAAGTCGGTACTTTTGACAACTCCTGAAATAAAGTTGCAGTTGTGAGATATCAAAATTATCAATTACGAAAACTAAAATTGCTGTTTCAAGAAATAAAGTCACAATTACAGAAAATAATCACAAGGTAAGAATTATGAAAAAAAACAAAAAAACTTAAGAGAGCTAAAGCTGCAGTTCCAAAAAAATAAAGATGCATTTGTGAGATAAAAGGTAACAATTACAGAAAATAATTGCAATTACGTGAAATAAAGTAGCAGTTGTGAGATATAAAGTCACAATTATAAGAAATAATGAGTCGTGTTTGTGAGAAAATCACATTGTGAGAAAGTCATAATTTTGAGATTGCATCACATTTAGCTCAAATTCTCTTTAAAGTGGAAATGGGCTTTCATACCTCATTGTAGAGTATAGATGATGTTTATGAGTTGCTCACCACTATGTTTTTACATACAGTAAACTGTCTAGCCATCCTCTATTTATGCATATCTACGTACTTGTATGTATTTTGTGAGTAGTGTATATGTGCACTACAGTTTAGACATCAAAAGCTTTATTCATCCAAATTTATTGCATTATATTTTCCGCTTCGTATTGGGCACACTATCTATGACACTGTAATTGTTCCCCAGCTTGAGGACAGGAGTGTGTTTGACAGAGGACCCATGTTGAGAGCGTGAGACAAATTTGATCTGATTGGTTGAGCATGTGGGCCCTTAAGCTCTAGTAGTTCAGGTCTTTATCCCGCACACATGAACTGTGCTGTCAGCGTCAGCTGGCCACTTCATTAGAAAGGCTTCCCTGCGTGAGTCCTGCATGCGTTATTTATTGTGTGACATTTGCGAATACATTGTGGAAAAATTCAAAGCAAACACCTTAGAGAAACAATCCACTGTGGGCTCTCCATCTAACAAGAGGACCATCAGCTGTGTGAAAAAAAAAAAGATTTACTCATTATAATAGGCCTAGTTCAGATGCAAAGCGCAATCAGATTCCTTGTTAAAAATGTAAATGCGGCCACAGCATTTTCCCAGAGTAAACTTGCAGAGTGAAATGCAGAGCTGATTGTAATTTTGAGCATTGACGTGTGATTTTTTATGATGGAGAACCAGTTGAATTGTTTTCTTAGTTAAGCAAATTACTTTCTTCCCTTGAGAACAACATACAGCCGTATTACACAAGTTTACCATCTGATAGGCTCACAAGGCTCATTTTGCAGGTTGCTAGAAGTAGATAGTTTTGTCATTAGGTTTTTTCTTCCATTACTTTCACTCTCTCTTTAATGAGTGTACAGAGGCCATTTCTTTCTAGATCATTGGTTCTGATAGGCTCACAGATCACAATTAATCATGAATGGAGCAACATGGCTGCACTGGTGAAACAGAACTCAATCTTTCCATAATGACCTTCCATTCTGATGAGGTGTCATTGAACTTTAATCATTGCCCTTCTTTTCCTGTACACTGGGGTGTAATTGTGGTCATCACTGTCTGGACTGTGCCCATGCAGTACAGCTAATAATAAAAGAGGGATTCATTCTTCACTTGTTTTGACAGACTAATGGCACCATTGGTGTTTGTTGATGAGCAAGACTTGACCTGCATTATGTCATGGTAGGGCACCTTCATCACAGGAGTAAGATTATGCTAGACTGTGTGAAGAATAATAAGGGGTCAAGAAGATTTAGCTGTTATTTAGAGTTAGAGTTAATTTAGAGTTAGCATGGTCCATTTAGCCCCTTTTCTCTACTCATAGTAGCCTTATATTTAGACAAAAAAAAAAAAAAAAAAAAAAAAAAAAAAAATATATATATATATATATATATATATATATATATATATATGAAATGGTATAAAAATGGTGCAAAAATGAGAAGGAAAAGAAAAAAATCAAATAATATGCTTCTGATAGGATCTGCACTAGCAGTTGGTATGCTGATGAAAGGGAATGTTAACGGATAGCTTTCTTTAAGAGTGATAGACCTCCTTGAAGAATTTGAGAAATTTGTTGTTTGTAGGGGATGCATGTTATGGTGTGCCTATGGGGGGGTATCATCAAATGCCATTGTGACATTTAGAGTTTCCTATGCAAGATGATCTGATCTTAAGCCTGGGACACACCAAGCTGACACCAAGCTAGTGGCGATGAAAGCTTACTGTGTTGCTGCCTCTCGTCGGCTGCGTCTCGCCCTAAAAGCTGCGCTTGAATACACCAAAAGGACTAAAGGCGACTGTCAACTAGCATGTGCATTTTGTGCCTGTGTGTAATATCTCTTTAAATCAGCACCAAGCAAGCAACTTTACGTTTAAAAGATGTCTAATAGCCGTCCAAACACAGCCCTGACGTCTAGGCTAAAACAAGGCAACAGGGAAAATTGAATAGCCCAATAATATATGCACTGTCTACGCATAGAGCATGTCAAAGAAATGAAAACAAACACCTCGTCATCACTGATGACGTTGCTTACATTTTGGAATATCATACATATCGTAAGTTTTTTTGGGGGCAAAAACGACATGTAATCAAATTCAAGGTTATTTGTGGGAAGTGGGTTACTCATAGCTGGACTATATCGGGTCTATAGTTAGACGGTGAAATGACAGCTATTGCTTGCTTGGCAGGTATCAAAAGTCTATTTTCATCATTCAAAAAGGGAAACCGAAACTAGGACTGCAGAAATACAAACCATAAACAAAGCAGCGCTTGCTTACCATTTAGAATATCAATCATGCTGATCACTTTTTTCATTATTTCTAGTTGGCTCATGTTATTATGAAAATATCTGTGCATTCGAATGATCAGGTAAGATGACGTAATAAAAGCGAAAGCGATGAAAGCAAGTAAAGAAGTCAGGACGGTACAGACAGAAGGCTGTTATAATATAATGCTGTAATATTATAACAGCCTTCTGTCTGTACCGTCCTGACTTCTTTACTTGCTTTCATCGCTTTTGCTTTTATTCTCGGCCACTGGATTGTTTGCTAAACTGAACAGCCAATCAGAGTTCTCTGATTTATCATTAACATGATAAATCAGCCCAAAAAAACCTAATGGCATCCGACTAGAACCAACGGTGTGGAACACTCCGAAAAAACTAAGCCGAACGACACACACAAACAGTGTGTCCCGGCCTTTACTGCCTGTGGGTCAATGGGCTTGGCTGTCTGCTTTGGGAGGAGATATTGCAGAAGGATATCCTTTGTCACTGTGTCTTGTGAACTATGTGAAAAGTTTGATCACTGTGATCTATGAGAAAAAAGAAAAAGTAAGATTGATTGCTGCAGATCTATATTCCCTCTAACTGAATGGTAAAGGCATAACAGAAGATGTGAGCTTTTTGTAACAATCCATGATTGGTATTAAATAAATAGTGGTGCTCCATGAGATGAACAATACATTTTTTGTTTGTTTTAGGGAGTACTACATTGCTCAACTCTTTGTATAATGCTTATGCATCTATCATTGTAGAATGAGTTATACTGATTCATTAAATAATACATTTTTGTTGATATGGGGATGTTAGGATTTAGAAGCTTTAGCTGGAAATTGTGTAAAATTACCACGTGAAAGTGTCCATAACTTTATGTATGTATGTATGCATGTATGCATACAGTTTATTTTTTATTCAGTTGTTGTGTTTTTCACCAGCACATAATTTATTACAACAGGCAAAATTTATTTTCTGTTCCTTTTGTCATATTTTGTTGGTCTTTATGGCCTATAGTGGGTGTAGTGGTTTATCACCGCCTGTGAGTGAAAGGACATTCATAATGAGTGATGAATTAGAATAATAGATGGCAGGAAGTCAAAATGAATGAAGATTATGTCAGTCCAGAGCACATAACCCTCTTCTTCTCTGTGGGAAACAAATCATCCTCTTATAGAACATGGCTACCTCATGTGGCATTTGTTAACAAGCACCACTGGTACTACTTATGTGGCTAAGGAGTGATGGGCTAGAGGGTGGATTGGATCTGAATTGCTGCATATTTAAACAGTTTATTTAAAGATGTGCTAAAATTACCTGTGTAGCAAGTTCTCCTTTTTTTCCCCAAGGTCCATAGCTCTGTTAAGACTTTGGTTTAAAGACTGAAGTTGATTAAAGCAAAGTGCTTTGCAAAGAGCTTATTACTTTCAGATCTGACATCAGCTATCTAGTAAATCAAGTCTATATTTGATTTATTTATGTAAAATTTATGTTGATTTTGAAGCTGCACTGTACCTACATGACATTCAGAACTGAATTGAGAATGCCTTTTAAATTACAATTTAATTAACTAATTGTAATAATTGATGTTGCATAATGGCAGTAAAGTATAATACAAATAGAAAAGCAAAGTCTGACAAGACTTTTAATGTTGACTCAACCCGACATAAAAAAGTATAACAATTTTATGGTTTGGCGAATTCATATGAATCTAGTTTCATATGAAAAAATAACATTTTTAGAAAATAACTAAGCAGAAGGTCCAGCCCTGAACCTAATCTTCAGTGAGCGTAAGCAGATCGTAGGAAAACGTAGGAATGAGATTAATGTGAATTCGCCACAAATTTGCCTAAAGGTTTAATAGTTACGAATGTCAATGAGAGTGTGTTGGTTGACTTGAAAAAGCCTTGTTTGAAAGTTTTGAGAAAAGTAGAAAACACCCCTGTCCTTACAATTAAAAAATTTGACCAATCCCCACACAAAATATTATGAATTAAGAAAGGAAGATATCATACAGTGCAGTTTTCAATCAGTAAAATTGTGTATTGAAGTGGATGTAGTAGACATAATAGCTGACTGCAACCGTATAAGTATGTCAAATTCTTCAATGTAAACACCATCTACGTAAGGTGCTGGGTGTATAACTGGGGGAGGAATTAAGAAGGTCTTAAACATCAGAGAAGATTCAAGCATTTCATAGCCATGCAGGTGCCTCATTATTAAGTAATTTGGAAGTAAACATAGACACTTGGCTTGTCTTTGTGAAATACTGGGAGTGGGTGGATTGTTTGGGAATTATTGGCTGAACTCCGGTTGTGGTTCTCTTGGGTTCTTTCATATTTTTTAATTAGATTAGCTCCATCACTCAAGCTCCTTAAAATAGTCTAGACAGAGTATAATATCTGTCCAAGTTCTGCACTGACTGCAACATACACTTTTGTACAGATATGCTGTGCTTGGCAGTTGTGATCTCTATAGTACAGCATATTCCACAAGTACTTTTAGGTATTCACCATCTATTTCGCCTCTGCGGAAATATGAATTACATTAGTCAGCCCCTTTACTGACGTGAGGTGTGATAAGATTCAGATGCAGGTATCAGTGTCATTTATTGTGTTCTGAACGAACTGCATTGAATGAATGCACCCCAATTACTCTCAGGCCAAGGTTAATGCCCTGGCTTGTTTATTGATTATCAGAAAATGAAGGTTTAATTTGATACTCTGAAGCAAACCTCCAGCTGACTCTTTTCCTCATGCACAGCCGTTTCGTTTAACACCACTCGCTGTCTGTCTGATCTCGAGGCTTACATCTTTAGTAGTTAGCACAATGCGGTATGGCTTTTACCGCTGTATTCTCTGCTCCCAGACACCCGGAGCTCACAGCATGCCATTCTTAGGCACATTAAGTACATTAACCACAGTCGATATCTGAGTATTTGTCTTTCTTCCCTTGGTTCTGTTCTCAGAGCCATCATCTCATGCTCAGTTCAAGACAATGGCTTTCACTTGGCTAGTTCTGATTTAATTTGATGTGTGAACATCAAATTAAACCTTTGAATGTATGTGTGTGTCTGTCTGTGAAGGTTCAGAGAAGAAGCGTGTGTATGCATGTGTGTGTGTGTGTGTGTGCCTGTATTTTTAGCTGTTTTTGTGCGTGTGTTGTTCATTATCGTGCTAGTGTATTTGTGTGTCTACCGTGTGTTAAGCAAGAGGATGTGTTTTCTCATAATGAGGTACTATGTGTGCCATACTCAAAAAGCTTTGAAAGCTAACCCAGAAATGTCATCACATTAATAAGGGCTTCTTCACAAGCCAGAGAAGCTTTTTCAGAAACTTCTACAGCACTTTGTGTGACACCATGACTTTCTCGCACACCTACTCATATTAAACCTATGCTCATGCTACTGTTTATTGATAGTCTTAAATCTGATTGAAGTTGCACGTTTCACTTATCTATCCTTTACAACAATTCCAGCAGTTTTCTACCATCATGATTTAAAAAAAAAAACTTTACTAAAGAGACAACAAGCTTACTTGATTGTCAAATTATGTAAAACAAATGTGAAAATAATATTTAAATTTGTGTATGTACTATATATCTGCTGTTAGCAATGAAATGGGCCAGAATGAGTCAGATTTTTTTTTTTTTTTTTAAATTTGAGATGTGGTGACTGTATAGTAGTCATTTCATTACTTAAAAAAAAAAAAAAAAATCGCCTTAGGTGTTTATACACCGTTGGACATTGTTAGTTGACTAATTAAATAATCCGGCGAGTGTTAAAAGGTTTTGTTTTTTTAGTCCACAGAACTAAAAGTGTCCATAGTAGAAGAAAATTTCACCAATCATTATTACATATTTGGGTCTTTAGCAAGCCGGAACTATATCTAACACGGATGGATCTCTACCTGTCGCGATAATATAAAACTCTCCTGAATGATTAGAGTAACATAAGCTCATTTCCCAGTACATTCAGGATCTGGCTCATATTCGCAATCTCAAACATTATTCTCAAAACTATAATTTTTAACATCTGCAAAAAAAAAAAAAAAAAGTTTCTTCACTAGATCCACCGTCAAGTGACAGTGACACTAATATTTATTTGTGTTCAGTACTTGCTCTGCAGTAAATCGCTGAGCCATTTCAAATTTTGCTGATGATACTTCCTATTCTTTTGTTTTCTGCCTGCGGTAATTATGAGTGAAACGTCACTTCATCATTGTGTATCAGACAATGGGCCCTATCTTGCACCCAGCGCAATTGACTTTGTACACCGACGCATGTTTCATTCCTATTTTGCACCCGCGCAAAGCGCGCTTTTCCCTCCACAGAAGCACGTCGCTAAACTAGGGAATGAACTTGCGCTCCCTGGGCGGTTCAGCGCAAAAAAAGGAGGCGTGTTCCGGCGCAAACAATCCCTGGTGCTATTTTACTGTTTCATAAAACAATTGCGCCACTGGCCAGAAAAAACCTAGTCTAAAGTCAGTGGCGCGTTGCGCGTTGTTCATTATGCTATTTTAAGGGCGCATGCTTGACCATAATGTATTGCGTGCACAATGCGCATACACTTTGATTCTCTAATCTACACAGAAGCAGCAGTTTTCATTTTTGCAAATCATATTATTACAAACGATGTGAACCGCTCCTGGCGCGCGCCTGGCAAATCCGCCGTTATAATAGCAATACGCCAAGGAAAAAGCGCGTCTGCTCTTAAAGGGAATGTGAGATAATGCTCTGATTGGTTTATTTCACGTTACGCCCAAACCACACCTATGAATAATGAAGCTACTTCAGACCAACCCCTTTTAGATTTGCGCCAGGCGCAAGAGCCATTTATCCCGCCGGGAAAATAGCAACAGCGCCGAGACCCGCCCACAAAGTTACTTGCGCTTTGACACTTGCGTTTCAGATCGTTAAAATAGGGCCCATTGCCTCCTTGTGGAATAAAGGTCATCAAAAATGTAATTATTGTTGTGCAGAAAAAAATATATTTACACTGTTACACACCTCGGGTCATTAGCAAACCTATACCATTTTTTCAAAAAAAATAATGGGAAAACAGGCATTCTTTTATATTTTTTTTATTGTTATATTGTGTAGAAGTTAATTGATTGATGAATAGTAAGAAGGTTGATGTCTAACTTTAAAAAATGAATGAGGAGGAGGGAAGTTAATGATGTCCTGGGTTACTAAATACCTGAAGTATATGTTGAAGAGTTAAATCAAGTCCCCATGGTTTGGTCTTGAGGACCATAAGTTATGTTGTCACTTGCCATGTGATGCTTTAAACCATCAAGCAAATGTTTGAGAAATTCAAGAAAGTTCAATTCGGGTAGCCATCGAGATTGGCGCAATCCCTAGAGACCAGAGCTGAGAGTTTGTGAAGAGTTGTCCAGCTGTTAGACATTACAGCTCAACCATTCTCATGAGCCTAGTCTGTGACACTCTGTGAAACCACATGCTCTCCTAAAAACTGACTCATGAAGCGGATGGAGTGGGAAATTTTGGAGCCTTTTGTCTCCGCTGTTGCCCAGATGAGTTTGACATAGTCTGTAATTGGATGAAAGGTTACAGCCTCTCACAACAGCTCATGATAATTAGAGAAATGCTTGAAATTCAAACAGGTTGCAAGGGCTTGATGGGGGTGGAGCCGTGGAGGGGTTGGGAGCGTTTCTTTTTGAAGTTCGAACAGGTTTTTAGAAAACACCTGTTTCCTTCCAGAGTCTGAAACATTTGGTTTTAAGATCAGATGACTCAATTTTATTATAGACAGTGTGTTTGTGCATTACCATGTGCAAATGTTTGAAATTATGTATTAACACTGTAGGTTTTTGTCTGCAGACAAGCTATGTCCTCTTAAACTTTGTGTTAAAACAAACCAATGTTTTTTTTTAATGCAAATACATTTAAATAAGTCTAAATATAACATAACACAGTGTAGCTGACCCAGCGTGGCATTTCATAAGCTATTAGGCAATATATTATGCAAAATTACTCACAGCAGATAAGATATCACAGCAATTACCTAAAGTGTATGAAATCAGAGAGGCTTTTGTAGAACAGAGAAATTAATATCAGATGTGGCAAACAAAAGAATGGTCCCTTGCCTTCCCAGGAATGCATAATTTGTAGTTACAAAGGCTGCATTTAGGACAGTGCATTTCAGGAACATGATGCTGAATTTATAATTGATCATGAATCTTTTGCGGTACTTAACTGTGGATAATTAATTCTTGCAATTGGAAACTTTCAGCTATGAATGTCCATGAAGAATTCAGGTGGTAAAAACTCAACGCACTGGCATTGTTAGAAGTGATATGATGTTATTAAACTCATTGTTTATGATGAATTTTGGTCCATCTGCATTTGCTTTCTATTCTGTATTACCACTGAGGTTTAGCACAACTGGAATATTTTGGCCGATTTCACCTCGACTACATTTCCATATCCTCCCTCTTTCATTTGCCTAATTAAATGAATAAATATGCATTCAGCTTTCTAACCAGTTTACAACTCTGGGTTGTTTTCATTTTTATCAATTGGCTACTGCATAAATAAACAAGAATATATTTTCTACTGTACATTTTGTTAATCACATTGTAGGTTTTATGCGAATGCATTTGTTCTTGTGAACATTTGTGTGTGTGTATAAGGAATAGGGTTTGAAAACGAGAACTGGTTTTTATTTAGTATTCGAATAATGTTCGGTTCTGTTAACATTTCTAACACATTAATCCTTCTGTGGATTTAATACCGAACTAAAATGCTCAGAATGCAATTTGCAGTCAGTGTTGGTATTGTTAGCTAAGACGATTTTTGTTAAAGCTACAATATGTAAGATTTTTGTAATAAAATATCCAAAAATCACTTGCACAGTGTGATATATTTCCTGCAGTTGTGTACTTACAATATCCCAAAAGTTCCCAAAGATTTTTAATTTCAGAGAAATTCCAGTTTTAAATAATGGCTGGAAACGTAATATCCGCATTATCCCTGGTTTCCACTCGTACTGCCACAGTAACCATGGCGACAGACGTGGACAACTGCGTTACGTCTAGCGACACACTCACATTGTTGTTGTTTTGTTCAAACATTATGAACCATGGCAAGCAGACTTTGGGACACAAGGAGAACTAAAACGAGGATCAATATCAGCGTGGCATTTTCAAGATGCCGAGAGCTCCACGTCCGCGACAAACTTCAACTTGACAGAGACACCTGTCTTGCATGTACTTTATTAGACAGGTGAGCAAATGTACATAAAACTAATCAATGTAATATAGCTCAACATGATGAAATGTTAGAATATGATCAGTATGTTATTCTAATGTTGATCTAGCTTACTGCTAGTCTCATACAAACAAACTAACACAGAGAATAACATTATAACTTTCAACACACTCAAATGCAGTTTAGTGTGATTGTGTAGACCAAGTGAAACAGCGCTGCGTTACCTCACAAGTTTCATTCGTCTAATAAACTAACCTGTGCGAGTAGTACTTCTGCACTTGCACTAAATTATTCATTTATATCTGCGGGACTCGGTGTGGCGCTGATATCTGTCTCTCATTAGCAATCGTGACCTGCTTCATACCACAGTCATGTTAAAAGCATCAATGTATTCACTCATCCATAAACATTATTAGATCCTTCGGCATGACGACAAGTTCCATAATTCCGTCATCAACATACGCCTTTGTTATTGTAAGAGGTTAGCGACCGCTAGCAGGAAAAAAACAAAAACAAAACAAACATATTGTAGCTTTAACTGAAATAAAATCTAAATATTAGATGAAAAAAAAAAAAAAAAAAACTGGAAAAAAAAATAATGTTGAAAACTTTAATTGAACTAAAATTACTATAACTAAGCTAAAATTAAAAATCTAAAATTTAAATAGTTATTTTATTAAATTAAATAAAAATGACAAAAGCTCGTAACAAAATGACTTAAAACTTAATTTTGAAAAAAAATGCAAATCCAAGCTAATTCAAAATATTAATAAATACTAAAATAGCATACAAATAATAATAAAATAACACTGTACTTATTTATCAGTTTCACAACACCTTTACTGAATATACAGCATCAATACAGCATGACCAGTGTAGTTCAATTAGAGAACAAATGACTCTAATGAATCAGTTCTTTTTAGTGAAACAAACAAATGCTGCTTTCAAATAACTGTGATTAAACCAGTTGAGTTACAGATAGCAAGTTATTTATTATTGAAATTATCTTGTCAATGGGCATTGTTTTTTTTCCAAGAATCATTAATGGAATAGTCAAGGAACCAGAATCATTAAGAGGAATTTGAACTGGAATCATTAAGTTCTTAAAGATCTCCATTTCTCATCTTAATATCGTCAGAAATTGTCTGGTGGATTGTATGAGTCAATTGGATATTTTGAACACTGACAATCAGGTTGTCTTAACTAGTGACATTATATTTCTGAGAAGTTTTTTTCTGCTGTAAAATGGTTTCACGATACATCTGCAGAATATCTCATTTCAGCAAATAATTTAGTGCTCTGACATTTCTAAAATATGTAATGATGGTATATTGTTTAGATCATTTAAGCATGGAAGTGGCCAAATTGTTACTGATGATTCTGGGAAAGAAAAACCGACAATGCATGGCAGTACATTCAGACGTTAGCTAATCGGTAACCACAGCAGACATTCTTCAGATATGAGTTTATGTGTTTATGTAGGTGGGTGAGTGGGTTGAAGGTTTCAAATGAATAAGCGGGCCTGATAGCTTCTTTCCAGTGATGGTTTTGTATAGCGGGTCAGACTGGAAGAGCTGGAAAATGCTCTGTAATAAAGAACCTCAATACACAAACCCGAGAAATAATGCTTGTGTGCTGAACAAGGTCTCTAATGGGATAGCAGTGTTTTATAAAGCAGGTGCTTAGAACAATATTCTCTCGTTTGTTCATTTTATTCAGTAACATTTGCAACATCTGCAGAAAAAAAAAAAAAAAAAAGTATTCTTGCATAATGCAATGTAACACTCTGGCTAATTTAAAGCAGTCATTGTTTTCAGTGTTATTCCTTTAAGAATTCTCTATTATTACAATGATACAGTCTTATTGTTAACTCTTATTGGTAACATTTAAAAATATCTATCTTATGTTTTATGCTATGTGTTATGTATTGCAGTGCTGAAAAAGAATACAGTAAATAAGCTATAATTCATCCATACACTGTATTTCCCTAGAAATTATTCATTTTGTGTGAGGAATGATGCGAAAAATACAGATTTATAGCCCAACTGCAGAGTCCATTTGACAGATATGATGAGGATACATTTCTCATTATAATTAGTAGACAGCTCATATTTTCAGTCTGGTGAAATCTGCTGGAATTGAGAGGTACGTGAAACTGCATGGGGTAGCCTGGGTTGGTTCTTATCATTGGTGTATGTGTCATGTTTAATCAAGAAACTGATTATTCTGGTTGATGGTGTTTGATTGCGATCATGAGAATTTGGCAAATTCACCAAACAGACACTTTAGCAGACAGTTTAGAACTGGCATGTGCGATAAGCGGCAAATTGCATTCAGCTCTTATTTATGGCCATGTTAGCATTGTTAACTGATTTTGATATAGTTTGATATATAATATCTTTAATGAATAGGCTTCTAATGCAGACAAGCATGGGCACATGCTATCAACAGGTATAATTTATTCTTAGTGATTTTCCCCCCAGAGTAGGCTTTGTACATCGATTACATCACTTGGCCACCACAGCACTGTCGTTTTGCTTTTTTATAGGAATAAAAACCATTTAGTTCAGTTGGACAACGGAAGCTACAATTATAAACTGAAACAGTCTGCTCTGCTCTATACAGAACTAGCACAGTGCAGCAAGAGCCAGATTTCTCTTGTCACGTGATGAGAGAAAGGAGAGATGACTAACAGATGCACAACTGATCCTGACAAACATCATTTACAAACATCTTGTACCACCACCAAAACGAGCTCACATTCAAAAGGGATTTCAGTATCCCGTATATTGATAGCAGTTCCCTGATGCCTGCAAATTATATACAAAAATGTGACCATGGATTAAGTATTAATTCCCACAACATATTCATTTGTTTTTGTTCCCTTGTTTACTTAATAATTTGGTCCATCGTGGCCACGCTATAGTTAAAACGAGGGAACAAATTATTACAGCGTTACCACGATTTACCTAAAACGAGAGAACAATCAATCAAACGTGGCCACAATTTAACTAAAACATGGGAACAAATTAATAAAACATAGTCACAATCAACCCTTTCCCCGCCATTGACAAAATTTTACGTTATTTTTGAGACAACACTTCCCCACCATTGACGGAATTTTTGGCTTTTATTTTCACTGTTATAGGGTAGGGGGAGCTACTGCACATTTTCTGAAAGAGTACAGAATCCCCTGATCAAAACACAGGCAAAAAAGGAGCAGAAACAAATGATAACAGCACTGCTTATGCTCGTTGTAGTCTTTAGCCCTATTCGGACAGGATTAACTTTACAAGGGCAGATGGAGTAATGTAATTTTACCACAGGACGTCTGTAATATTAATGGCCAATTCACACAGGATAAGATATCTCAGCAAAACTACCAGAAGTGGGAGGGGTAACTCGATTTGGGCATCGCCGTCTCCCTCCTGTCGTGAATATCATGTGCGCAAACACATATTACCTATATAAATATGTATATATATATATATATATATATATATATATATATATATATATATATATATATACACACACACACATATATATATATAACAGTTATGTCCGGACGAACAATGTATCAATTAACTTCAGATTGGATTGTGTTGGTAATAGGCACTTACCTAACGCTAAAAGATATTTCGTGCCTCTAACAAGTGCTTTCGATCTTCTTTCTGATCTGAATGGTATGTAGAAAACACTTGAGTTTTGCCAGTTTAGCGTCTCCATACTTGAAAAACTGCGGAAAAGTACTTTTAAACAGGAAATGACAAAATATTTACGTACATATTTACAGCGGGTCTATTCGCACAGGATTAGTATTACCTAAGGTATTTTTTTCGGACCTTTTTACTGAAGGTAAAAGTTGCCGTAATCTTTACTGACATTGTCCGTAATGATTACTGAGATGGCACATTCGGACGGGACTAAAATCACAGAGAAACTCTGGTAATTATTACTTTACCCCACCTCACCATGTTAAACTAGTTCCGTCCGAATAGGGCTTTTGACAAAAAATATGAATTTCTCAGCTTTTTATTAAAATATGTTGCTTTTTTTAAATGAAACGTTTTAATGAAACATTCAAGGTTTGATAAACGTTGACTGTGTGTTTGTGTTTGCGAGGATCCATGTGTTTTGCGTGAGTGCCTTCGTTTGATCTCCACCTCGCTCATTGATTAAAACCATGTGAGTGCCGTGCTTATGGCAGCTCCCCATTAGGATTCCACGTTTCCCTGCCCTGTGATTTCCAAGCACACTCAACTTAACATCAACAAAGCCGGGTGTCTTGTAAAGCTCTCACATGTTTTGGCTCAAAATTCACACTGCTGCTTTGCACAAACTGTGAAATGGTCGAGGCCTCATCTGCTAACCAGTTTTTCACAGTAGCACTGGTGGGTGGTTGAGGAGGGGGGAAAGAGTTGGTGGGAGCTCTCGCAGCATCTGTGACATCGATCAGCCTGGCATAACGTCCGGCATAGGATGGAAGAGTCATCATCAAAAGCTACATCTGTGACAGGCAGCCCTCACGGACTCAGCCTAAAAGGATTTATGGGATGAGGTGAGAGAATACTGAAGCAGTTCTTATGGATGGGTGGACTAGTTGAACAGGTTATACTTTTTCTTGCGAAAACGCATATAGAAGATATATGCAACCCACACAAGAGCACTGAACACTGTGTGAGTTATGTTTGGTAAGACAAGCATATGAATAATTTACGTTTCAACACCCACCCTTTTTAACTCTCACATATTTATCTTTTGACCCTCTTTTTTTTCTCTTCTCCTTTGTAATGTTGTGGCAGAAGCGACAGGCTTCCTTGTTCTTTCACCTGCAATTTGGATTTGATGATGGCAATTCTTGTTTCCATTTACTTCACTTTTTCCCCCCTCTGGTTCCTTTATTGACAACATCGATTGACGCGGGACACATGTAATTTACTTGAGCCTCGCGCTGGTCTCTCCTCCCATGACTAATTCAACAGTAGGCTATAAACATTGTTAAAGAGGACAAACTGGAGTCATAAGTCATTGATGCCTGTTTTTATCTTATGCCTTTGTGTTACAGCTCTGCTTTTTCTATCCTGAGATACTCTTCTTGAGATCTGTATGCTACTGTACTTCTAAAGGTTTATCAGATATACACATTAAAAGTGTACAGTCTTTCTCTTCCAAAAAATATTGATGACATCCTGCACTACATATTTTCAATATCAAACGCTCTCTAGAATGAGAAAGTCATGTCGGAAATGTCATACAGTACAATACCATTCAAAAGTTTGGGGTTGGTAAGAATTTTTATTTTTTATAAGTCTTTAATTCTCTATATATTTGATCAAAAATAGAATAAAAAATAAATATTGTGAAATATTATTACAATTTAAAATAAGTGTTTTCTATTTGAATGTATTTTAAAATGTATTTTATTCCTTTGATGGCAAAGCTGAATATTCAGATCCGATTCTCTGAACTGCGGGACAAACTAACATGGCGACGCCCCTCAAGCGTAATAGATCAACAAACATGATCATTATAAAGGTTTTTAAACAACAAAACACAGTATTTGATGACATAGCCAACAAGTTGGTGAATATTTTAAATAAAAAATAAAATAAAAGCGATACATCTGCCATACAGAGGTATTGTGGCTGAGGTGTGTCACGTGATAAGCATGACGCGTCGCTAAGGAAGTAATAAGGTACATTACATTAGAAGCTAGAATATTTTAAACTTGCGTGTGAAATAGTTCAAATCACTTAAATGTTAAAACTGATAATACTTAAAAACACATGAAAATTATAAACTTTCTTGAAACAATACTGGCCCAATCTTTCAAATAGGTGATAGTTTAAGGGTGGTCATTTTTTGCTTGTCATTATGTTGCAATAGTGTTAACACTTCCTACTTTCGTCAAAAGAAAAGGGAAAAATATGAAATTGATTAATGAGTATATTTTATTCTGAACTACCCCTCCAAAACATACAGATTCATTAGTAAATACTTCAACACAGGACAAAAACAGCTCTTACGTGATTTCATAGGGTCTTGAAGTAAAGTGGGACAAAACAGAGAAGTGCAAGCCCTGCGACTGGCTGCTTCAGCTCACCTACTTCCTTTATCATCTCAATTGAAGTGTTCTTGCTGGTGTATGTGCAGAAATGTCTCTAGTCTTGGCTTTATGTGGTGGAATTATTATCATTAATCATCTCAATCATTATCATGACAGCCATTTCCACTCAAACAGACCTTTAGGCATTCTTCTGCAAGATTCACACTCACTTTACCTGGAGTATATGTGAAAAATAAATCAAATCATCTTTACCAAACTCTCTTAGTGACCTGATGTATATGACTCTTATTTGTCACTCTGGTACAGTATTTGCAATTGTTGCAGCATTTCCTGAGCACTTGACTTGCGTTTGTACCTGTGCTTTGTTTTAGGTCACTATGTTTAATGTCAATATGAAAGTAAATGAGACTTAAATATACTGAGATCTTTATAATCGCTTTATAATTTTATGTCCAATACTCAATATGTATATTCAATATAATTCAGATAAATTATGTTCATGTTCATGCTGCATATGAGAAATCAAATCAGCATATTCAAATGATTTCTGAAGGATCATGTGACACTGAAGACTGGAGTAATGATGCTGAAAATACAGCTTTGACATCACATGTATAAATTACATGTTCACATAATCTAGAAAACTGTCATTTTAAATTTTAATAATATTTCACAATATTACTGAACTTTAATGTATTTTGATCAAATAAATGCAGCCTTGGTGAGCATAAGAGAAATTCAAAAGCAAACAGACCACAAACTGTGTACGGTATATATACAACTTATGTATTTATATTTTACTTTATTCTGAAATATTTACTCACAGTTATTGTGTAATTAATATAAAGTTTTAATTTGCAAATTAGTTAATTTGCAAAAACGGATAACTCAGTTTTTATTAATCCTCATAAATCATTTTTAAAAATAAAGTTTTTTTTTTGTTGTTTTTTATTGTGCATTCCAAGTAATATCAATCAAACTGCAGTTGGGATGTTTTGATTAAGTAATAATAATTAAAATAAATACAGGTAACTTACCAAATTAAAGTTCATTGAAAGTATGTTTTTTATATATATTACAAGTTTGTTTTTTAGAAAAAGCAGATAACTCTAACAGTCTTTTTTTTTTTTTTTTTTTTAGCAAAAGCAGATAACTCCACATTTCAAGTAATTGCTGTGTGATTGCATTTAAGTGCAACATTTAACATTCTTTAACTTATAGGTAAAGAGCAGTAAAAATAGCCCATTAATGAGCAATATCAAATACTATAATAGCTGACAGAATTTTCCCTCACCACTGTTTCAGCTTTTATTTTCCTTTTACGCCCCAAATATATCACAGGTTCATCAAGTTTGTTGAAATTATCCAACCTCGATCACTTTTACTCAGCTTTGACAAAACTCCTTTAGACGAAACTCCTCTCAGCTAGCGCGTATTTTCGAGGTAACTAGCAGCCTTGTCACCTGACCTGAATACTGTGCGCTGATCCGCTAAAACGGACTTATCGGGTTGTGTTCACAAACAACAAGGGTGCTTGTCGGTTTCTGCTGTGAAACGTGAACTTGCGATGCCTTGATAGTGGACAATACCGGCTTTTGTGACAAAACGTGTTTAGGGTTCAGAACGTGCTACATTTGGAGATTTTTTTTTTTTTACGTGGCGTTTATTGGTTTTTGCAAATTACCTCTTAAATTATTGGCCATTGTTGATAAAACATCATCTGATTACTTATCCTGACTGATATATTACACTATTTTAAATACATGTGTTTATATGCATTTCATTTAATTTGTGTGCATTTTACATTTATGATTATGTTATGAACTGAAAAATGGTCACTGGAGTAAAACACGTTTTATTGTTTTCCCCATACAATGAATTCAATTTAGAAGAAACTACAAGGCAAGCGTTTAGGTTTTAATGAGTGTTTCTTTTCTTTTGCTTGGTCTCGACAATGTGGAAGCTGTCATAGCATAACTGAGTTTGAATATAGAGCCTGACAGATATATTTCAACAGAAATTTCAGTAAAAAGACCAGGACTGACAGTGTGCAGTCTTAACAGTTTAGAAAGTTATGACATGGACGACCTACTTGACTAAAATATTTCATTCCAGGTTGTACTTCACCTTGTGCATGTGGGTGGAACAATGCAGGCTTTTTGGTTGAGGCATTGTAAGTCTTCAACATGAATACAGATGTCTGTCTTGTCAGACGTAGGAGTGTATTCAGAATGTGTTTCATGGGAAATGTAAAACATTTCAATAAAGTTTCAAAATATGTTTGTTTCTGCCCTTTGAGAAGTGTTCCCTTTTCCAAGCTAGTGGTCTCGTTTTTTTTTTTTCATCTGAAGTTGACTTTCCAATTGCTGAGAAACTATTTTCATTATCTACACATCAGCAGAGCAAGTCCCTCTCTCATCATTTTGAAGACTTGCACACTACACTACAAAATTAAATTACTTTCTTTCTTAAATATTGCAAAGTTTGGAAATGCAGACAGAATACAGACATAAACTTTTGACTGCTCATTTTTGGACAGGCACCTCACACAAAGTAGCATAATCTGTCTAAAAAGAAAAACTTTTTCCAGACAGTCTGCACTTACAATCGTTCGCCGTTTTCAGAAGAGGCCCCTGCATATGGACTGGCCCTTTTGTGGGTTTATGGATGCACTTACTGAACTCACACAATGTATTTGGAGAAACAAGAGAAAGTACCCTCAAGGGACCTGTGGGATGTCGTATCTTCAGATGTGGATTCTCATAGTTGAATGGCTGTTTGTATTTGAACTCTATTGGTGGTGGATGAAACCACCCACCTCACATAAACGGAGGCCGCTCAAGGTCATAATGTGGGAGTAAACAACATCTTTGCAGGTTCATAACGTAGTGCTCTTTTATCTCTATTCATCAAGCCATCACAGACTCAAATCATGTTTCATGTTCTTGTTTTGAGTTCAGTCGCTTGTTGTTCTTGTTGATGCATACAAATGCTAGACGGGAGACCCCTTCAAAAGGACAGGTCCTTAGTCTTAAAATACTTTCACACTGGCTTCTCTCGCTGGTATCAGCCCTCATGACACCGACTGAGTCTTTCAGGGCTAAATGTCTTGCCTTTTTCGTCTGCTCTACCTGCTATGCCTCTCACTTTGGTAAATTGCATCTTGCTCTTTTTTCCTTCTCTTGTTTTTTTGTTTTGTTTTGTTTTTTAGTCTCCACTCTCTGAGCTCTTTATCTCCCGGTGTCGGCTTGTTACAACGGCAGTTGCCTCTAGCGCAAATGTCTTGCAGTGTGTGTGTGTGTGTGTGTGTTTATCCTTTGTCTTTTTTTTTTTTTTTTTTTTTTTATTTGCACCAGGAGCAGATTCCTCCCAGCCATTATATCCAATTAGCAAGAAAATTTATTTTCTTCTTCGCCGCCCCTACCTCTCAACGCAGAGCGCTAGAGGGGAATTCTGGCTGCATGCTTCTTTGATGAGAACAAATCAAGCTCTAGTCACTCGATGATTTAAGTGCTGTTGTTGTTTTTTATGTTTAGTATTCAGGAAACCTAAAAACATTGATCTGGACACTTTATAGTTGTCAAAAATCACCTCAGAACTACATTTCCCAGCATCCCTTCTGGTCCCCACCTGCACCCAGTCAGCCATCATCACACCTACAACTGATAATCACTCATCATCCACACACCAAGCAGTCACTCTTCAGTTCACCTTGGTCTGGTCTCGTCGTTCCTACCAAGTACCAGCAACCTGGCCACCTACCTTTGAGAAACTTACCTGTGCGATTGTCTTCCGTCTTCCGTCATTTCCTTCAATCCGGTCTGCTATCATCTTCACATACAACAGATAAGATCTGCCATTCACCATCAGCATTTCAGCACTGATCCACCAATTCAGTACTCACTTGATCCCGTCAATATACTTCCCTGCAATAAACCACTGTTTGGATATTTGCCTTTTTCTGTTCTGTGACAATATAACATTCTGACACTTATCCGTGTGCTTGCTGAGATTTGCGTGATGTTTGTTTCAAGATTACCTGCTGTTTGGAGTCATCATTAGGTGATGTTCCTTTTTATCAAATTGCTGTTTGTTATATAATTATTGTATCCATAGTCAAAAAATTTGTGAACACATTGTTATAATAAATACAATTTTGTTCAAGTGTCTGCATGTAGTAGCACGGTCATGATTGCAAAATAAACCTTGACCTGACAGACCAAATATTTATATAGTATTACAGAAGCTGTTTATTTTTACTTTATATTTTCAGACGTATCTACATGTTAATACAGCAGAACAGATTTTTTTTTTTTTAATGTGCACCAGTGACCCATTTAGCCTTTTTTTTTTTTTTTTTTTTTTTTACTGCATACCTTTAATACTTCATCGTTTAATTTAAATGAACAGGGCTTAATTAATTTATAAGCCTTTATTTAACCTTGACAAACAATACATGATTAGAAAAGTATTGCTTATTTTTTGAGCTACTATATCTTATAGTGACCAAAACAAGTTGTGTTCCAAATGTTAGGTTGATATCTCAAAAAATGAGCTTTCAGTAAGATTTTGTTTGGGCGCAGTACCAAACTTTTCCACTAGGTGACAAACAAACTCCATCACTGACCATATAAGGGCGCCTCTATTTCCATATTTGGTTTGAGTGATCTGAACCATATATTTCCATAATTTTCATACAATTTATGAATTAGACATCCTATTGAGAAGTAATATGGGAAGTTTGGCAGATTTGTATATTAATTTAACTTCTAATAAACAAATAAAAATAACACGCATGTACGTTATAGCTTACTATAGGATATTACTGTTTTAAATATGTAATGGCTATGGGCCCACCGGTGACACTTAACGAGCTTCCTCCCGGGTTAGTGACATCACAAACCCTAAAATTTACATAAACCCGCCCCCGGAACACTCAAGCAACAAAGGGGGGTCTATGAGAAGAGGAAGAGTTATTGTAGTAGAGCACATTTGGGACTGCTCAAGCAATCGCATCCGTCTTTTCACATTTCTTGCAATAAAGTACGTAACACAAATGCAATAGCATGTCACTCTGTAGACATCTTACAACAGTTCCCACACTAGCAATTTATAGATTATCATGAAATAATATGCTAATCAATGGCTTGAAGATAGTTAACTCCACATCAGCTACATAAATTCATCAACTAACCATTCAGAAACATCCTGTTGCATTCTTCATGTTGTCACTTCTTCTTGAGTCTCTCCATCATTGTCCGACTTCGGTTTGAACATAAAAGGCAGAAGTTTCTGACATGTTAGTGTGTGTCTGCAAGCTGCTAACACACAAGCTCTTGAAGGGACACACAAAACGATACATTTTTGCTCACCCTCAAAAAGGGACAATTTTAACATGCTATGAAAACTTCTCTGTGGGGTATTTTGAGCTAAAACTTCACAAAACTGGGGACATCAGAGACTTATTTTACATATTGTAAAAATCACCCCTTTAATAAAAATGTAAAAAAAAAAAAAAAAAAAATTTTTGTATTTTTTGTCAGGAGGTAAGCCCTTTTTCAAACAATTTCTCTCATGGCTTTAAGTCCAAAAGTGTGTTCATTTGGAGGAAAGTATGTAAATTCTGTCATCACCTTAATGTCGTTCCAAACCTATATGACTTTCTTTCTTTCTGGGACAAAAAAGAAGATATTTTGAAGAATGTCTTTTAAATGGAATGTCTCCATTTAATGAGAGTCATACAGGAAAATACAACAACAAACAAACAAAATAAATTTTGATTTTCAGGTGAATTACCCCTTTAAGTTCACATCTGCAACAAATTAAAACTTTCTACTGCCGCAGTAAATGTTTACTCCCTGTTGAATGTGTTAATATGTTTGTGACTTTCAAATTTCTTCAACAATAAACTTTTAAAGCTGTTGAGCATGCTTTGCACTTTTACAACAAAAGCAAAAAGGCCAATCCCAAAACCCCAATTCAGCAATAAAATGTTCAATATTCAAATGCACATGCAAGTTGGTCACACTGACACACTCTGCTGAACAATGCGTCCTGCTTTAAATGACTCACATGGTTCCACTTAAACTCTGTATGATTTATGTGCTGTGCACAGTCATATTAGATCTGTGTGTCTGTGGATGAAGAATGTCCTCTGGAAACTGTTGCCCTCAACATGCAACTGTTTTCCATAGGTTAGTTTTGAAATGGGAATATGTTTCCTTTGGTGTCCTAGTTTCTCACGATCTAAAACTCTTTGAATTGAGAATTTTAGGCGGCAAATAGGTTATATTCAGCACATGTGAATTTGCACCGGATTTTCTCTGTGCCCAGATAAGAATGTTTGCAATTTGCATATAATTTAAATTAATGCCTCTTTGGTGTAATAAAGTGTGCATCATCCGAGGCAGGTAATTCTGTTCTGCTTTTGAGTCACGGGTAAGTCATCAGACAGCACTCCAACTGATTCCTTAGCATCCAAATAAGCTACTTTTTGGTGTTGAATGTTTCCTAAGCCTCTTTTCTACTCTAAAGCCTCTTTTCAAACTGAACCCTTGTGAAGAATGGAGGTGCTTGGCTCAGTATTGATGCCTACATTTGTGAGTGTTACCCAGGTTTTGCTGGACCCAGATGTGGATGATAACTTATACATGAAAAACCACAGCCATGGAAGTGATGTTTCTTTTTGCTCTCATATTAATGGGATGAGTATATGAAGCATATGGTAAGAAAAGGTCATGCTCCCAAGTACAAAATTCTCATAAATCCACTTAAAATTCTCTAAGTGTTAACAGGCTGTTGTATCAGTTACCAGTCTTGATTTCTAGAAGCTTGGAATCTGCATTTTACAGTGTGTATATAGGCAATTTAACTCCTCTTATATAACTCTCAACTACTGCTTTTTAATTAAAAAAAGATTCTGTTTAATAATTTATAAAATATGTTCATAATAATCAGAATAAGAATGGGTTGAAAAACAGTCAGGTAATCGTATATCGTTGGAAATGTCTCAGCTAGAACAATACAACAAGCACACATTTGTTTCAATCACACTAGTTGCATTTTCATGGACCCTAATAATACTATTGTAATCGGACTAGTAGCACAGTCGGAAAAAGTCACACGTAACCACATCAATCAAAATTAATTATCCAAATCTGATTAAAATTTTATTTGGATTGTAAGGAGTGGTTTAAACCTTTTCTGATCCGATAGAGAGGACATGTGAACACTTGATCGTATTAAACTGGAAAGTACTGTGCATGTGCAATGAGAAATGGCGTAATGACATATGAAGCGTGGAACGAGCTGTTGTTGTTGTTGAATAAAGTGTCATAAATGACTGTTGTGTCATTCTAAAATTCTCCTTCCACTCATTGTCTGTGAAGTGGAGCAGAACAACAGTCCATGCTTCGGACTCTCATCCACAGACGTTCTTACTGCTTGATAAATACTGTATAAGCAGCATGACACAACGGCTCATGTGCTTGTCGTTTCTTAATTAGGACCAGTTGCATAAACACAGCCTTTATGTTAAGACAGTGTCTTAAAGGGTTAGTTCACCCAAAAATGAAAACTCTGTCAGTAATTACTCACCCTCATGTTGTTCCAACTCCTCCATAGGGTTCTAAGACATTATAACTTGCTGGCCCAGAAAATGTATTAAAGACATCGTTAATATAGTCCAAGTGACTACAGTGGCTCAATCTTAAGTTTATAAAGCGACGAGAATACTTTTTGTGCACAAAAAAAAGCAAAAATAACGACTTTATTCCACTTTTCATTTCCTTCTCTCTGGGCCTCGATTTTTTTCACGTAGTATAACTGCGCAGCGCATCTGTGTTGTACGTCACACGTAGGCTCACTATTGGCCGACGCTGGTCATGTGTGTGAGCGTGTGACGTGCAACAAAGACACGCTGCGCTAAAACACTACGTGAATTAACTCGAGGCCCAGAGAGAAGGAAATGAATAGTGGAATAAAGTCGTTATTTTTGTTTGTTTTTTGCGCACAAAAAGTATTCTCGTCGCTAGTGTTGTTTTGGTAGTTGGACATCTGAAGTAGATTCAATGTCTGCTTTACATTTACCTGGCACTGACAGTCCTTTCACAGAGTTGTCCATGCTTAGTGCAGCACCATGCATCATTCATGTATATTTTTACACGGCTTCCTGCAATGCTCAAATCTGATTATTCACTTGCAACATGTAGGTCTGTTATTCCATGACAACTGCTACAACTGGTAACAGACTGTATAAGCTGGTATTGCAAGTAATCTTGAGGTAATATGTCAAATTAATATTTTTTGTTCAATTATATACTTATGTGGCAAGTAGCTACATAATAATAAGCGTGATCATTTTGCAGTGGGGTCTTGTATCACCCTGAAGAGTTTTTTTTTTTTTTTTTTTTTTTTTTAGCATTATCTGTTGGCTGTACACTCAGTCACTTAGCATTGCCATGCCCCCATTTTTTATTATTCCTAGTGATATTTAATAGTGTATTCTCATTTTACCTTATCTGATCATCTAACGCTCACTAAAAGTAATCTTAATCTTTAACATATAATAATTTAATAACATTATTAAATGTAATTTTAGCAAATCTAAACATTAATATCCATTTGTCATATTGTACATTACAATGATGTGATGCCTAAATTCACTTGTAGCAGTTAACGTTTACATTTTAGTCATGACAACTCTCGGAGTGAATTTTTTTAACCAACATTTATTGGAATGGGGCATTGAATGTACATGCATACATATGGTTGATTTTGTTTGACGAGATCTGCTACCCTTCTGCTGCTGCTGTGCAAATACAATAATTTGATCAGCTTAGTTAAAATAATATGCATAAAGGAAATGCTGCTGCAAGATATAAGAACCCCCGTAGCAGATCTCTACAGGTGGTGCTGGGGAGGAGGAGGGGTAAACAGAAGTTTTCATAATCGTGTAGCAGGGCAATTGCAGGCTAAGTTATGAAATACTGTATATGCTTTCGTGGATTAGGAACTATGTGTGATTGGCTAATGCCACGGCGTTAGAAGAACCTGAATAAACTATGTATTTATGCATTTGGCAAATGATTTTACCCAAAGCAACTTACATTGGATGCAAGGTATACATTTTATCATGCATTCTTTCAGTTATCAGCAGCAACATGAAATACTGATCAGCTTGTTATTAAGTGTGTGACACATGAATTTGGTTAGATCCCTGCACTCTTATGACTTACATACGTTTCATTTTATTTAGGCCTTAAAATGGTTAACTTTAGTAAGCTACTGAAATATTTCATCATTAACATCTGTTAATGTTAATTGTCATATTTTTGTGAAAATTGTGGCTACTTAATTAATAAACTAAGCTCTTAAATCATTGGCATATGTTTATTAGCAAACCTTTTCAGTCTCCCCTTGTTGACTCACTCTCCACCTTTCCTGGTCTGGAAATATCCAGTTTCTCTCCTTTTTCTGAGCTTTTCCATGTGTACCACTCCATTCCATCCATTGGCCCATGCTTTATTTACACAAACACACATGCACACTCACACATGCAGCTCAACGAGTTATAAAAAAGGCTATGAAGGTGCCCTCTTGCTGGCCCATATGTTCACAATATGCCACCACTGTGATGGTCTGAATACAACTGCTGGAGTTGGGTAATGGAACTAGTTACTTTTTCCCTTGTGTAATGGCACACAGAAAATTGTCTGAACCCTGATGGCCAAGTGCCACACAAATTGATTTAATGAGGACTGCTGAGATACAAACTATATCACCTATCACCTCAGTTTTGCTGCTGCCAAGTTGCTGAACTTTCTATCTGTGGATTGAGTTATGGCTAAGCCTTAGTGTCTTTATTTTGGAGTTATTTCTTTGACTCATATTGACAGACAGCTCCTGTCGATTCTGGGAAGTTGTTTAACTTTCTAAAGGAGGCAGAAACATTAAAGGGAAAGCAAGTTAATGATGCAGATATTCTAGCATTCTAAGTTGTTGGGTGGAGAGCTTCTCAATATCTGATTCTCCATGGGATTGCTCTGGTCGATCACACAGAACCTTTTGCAAATATGCATTGATACTTTTAAAAATGTTGTTAGTCATATTCCCAGCTGGTTCTCAGCTCAAGTTTGGCTGCTCTTGTAGTGTTCTGATTGCTCTTCAGATACATCATCTGATTTAGCTGTTTTCTTTTTAGATTTCACATTAGCCATTTTGCTGCACCCTGCTGAACAATTTAGCTCTTCATTCTTAAGAGGGTTTCGATAAATATTCCTCTCTCAGAGAGCTGGAGTTTAGCTGTTGAACTTGAAGGAAGGAATTATTAAATCAATGTGCCAAACTGATACCTCTCAATAATGAAACATTACAGAGTCATTAACACAAAAGTTGTCATTACTGTCCTTAATATTTGATGAAGTGCAAACTTGGTAAGTTTTACTCTAATTTAACATTTAAAGTGTTGTATACATTAGCATACTGATTCTGTCACCTAAAATCAGCAAAATATATATGTAGAAAGGTCATATTGTTTACTCTTGAATGCTAATATTAGCAAACCATAACCTTGGTAACAGGAAGAGAAGCAGCCATTTTTCAATACTATCACAAAATGAGTTGTGGGGTTGATTCATACTTGATACATCACATGTCTACTACATGGCTAGCTCATCAACTTATTTTCTCTATACAAGTGAAATGTTTCAATTAGTGTACCACCAGAATTATGGTGATTTTTATTTTATTTTAATAAATATCTACTTTTTATTGAAGTGATTTTTTCTCTCAGAAACATTTGACAGTAAATCATTGGTTGGTTGAGTTGGGATGCAAATGCAAATTTAGCCTACTTATGTTACAAAAATAATATGTGTCCATTCAGCCATGTGGATCAGTGGCTGTTCAATAGGTAGCACTGTTTCACTTTGCTTTTGGAGTGTTTGGCTTGTGGTTTTTCCTTACAAAAGAGAAGAAGGCAGAGCATAACAAAAGAGTTCCACTGATGGGGAACAAAAATGTCTGCAAACAGTATGGAGGCCAAGATTAGTTTTTTTTTTTTTTTTTTACAGTAAATTATGCTTTTATGTGCCAGTGTTTGATGTGGATTTCATGGCATTATGTGTTGTCACGGTTAAACATAGTCTGGTATCAGAAATGTTGCAGTTTTAACCATCAAAACAGTGTTTCAAGCACTTCCATGACTGTGGAAGAACTAGACCATTTCTGCAGGGTAAATTTACATTCTCTGATTATGATGAACTTCATTAGTTTCAAGCCATTGCTTTATTTATTCAAAGCTTATTAAGTCAGAACTCACGACAAATGGTTCAGCTGTTCCTGAGTTTCTTTTTTAATGTTCCTTATGAAAACCTCAAACAGCCACTAATTCTGGCTTTAAAGTTAAGCCATGCATAAAAACACAATAGCACAGCATTTTGAGTGTCAGTGATGTGCTCATTGGCCTTTTAAATGCTTAGGTAGTGTAATTTGGATCTCAGAGTGCGTGTGGAGCAGTGCGTGCCAAAGCACAGAGCTAGTGAGTAACGTCCCGCTGATAAGCAATAGGTTTTTTGGCAGGACATTTGAAAACAGATGTGGAAAACACATTGATTCAAAGCAAATGATGCCAATAGCCATAGATCGCTGTGGTCAATGTGCCTTAGGCATGGCATAAATGAACATTTATCTGAACAATAACGATTCCCTTTGTGCATCGAGGTGGGCTGGAAGAGCCAATTAACAGTGAGTTGTTGCCTTTTATTAGTAGTACAGATACCCAACAGATTTCACATTATGCTATTCGTTTTGTAACTTTCATTTTTTAAGTTTAATTTGTAGCAGTTTTATTTAACTGCACCTTTTCACTTTTGTAAGGAACATTTTGAGTAGCTATTGTGTTCCCTAGAATCCCATAAATGTTATCCACATGAGACAAGGAAGGTTCTCAGGGGACTTTAAACCCAATCACCACACTGGTGCGTTATTTCTTTTTCTTATATAGACTTCTATAGGCATACACTTTCTGCTAACCAGGCAGAAAACATGAGAATTAACCTGAACTCAGAGCACTGAAAGTCCCAGATTGAAAGGCAGTTAAAGATTCATGTTTCTGTTGCATTTATGCATGGGCATAGGTCCATTGTGGGGAATGACTATGTGTGTGCCTGAGGGAGAGAGCAATGTAAAAGTGATTAGTTTACATTGTTTGATTACTGTTGTTTGAATAATGTACATCTAAAAATCCTGAGGGCTTCAGGCGGTGCCTGCAAGGTTAAGCAGTGGCCATAGGCATACAGGACCTTCACGATCGTATGAGTAAATAATGTTTGTGTTTTATTAACTTATTGAATACAGTAAGTTGTGTATCATGTTTAATTGTCTGACTATACCAGCCGTATTTAAATGGCGGACCATGGTCCAGTTCCAGACCCCGGCTTGATTCCACCGCGTGACATAATTGCGCCATTTTACCGTTTCTACAGAATAAAGTGAGCAGCGTGTCAAAACAACGGAGCGGTACACACCACAAGTGCTCGTTTATGGTGATGTTCTTTCGGCGCTACATCCTCTAATATTTTTATCTAGAGCCAAGCATGCTTCATTCAAGCCCATTCTTCTCTCTCCCGCTAAAGACGTAAAGTGCCACAGTAAGAGCTGCAGATGACGTGGTTATTTTAACAACAGTAGCAGAAACACAGTGAGCAGCAAAATATACACTTTTGCTAAAACGTTGCAGAAAACGAGAATGCAGCATATACAATTATTTTTATCTGTCATACAGATGACTCCGACCATTTAACTTGCAGTTTTGTGACAAGTTTTGATTATTAGATAATGTACTGTTGGTTTTTAGTAGTTTGTTAAATATAACTAAATATAAAAATGGTCCATATTTTTCTAAACCATATTTCCCTGCACCCCCAGTATGTTTTCTCAGTCCAAGGCATTCAATGTGCTATTCACCATAGGTGTCAAAAAAAAAAAAAAAAAAAAAAAACCCTGATAAAACATCTGATCTAACCTTTTCATATGGATATCCAGTTGAAACCAGTAAATTTACTTTTTTTGGTAAATATTGGTAAAAAGTCTGAGACATTACTGCTTTGCTCCTTGGGGGCCAAGATTATCATCTTTGTTTTTTTTTTTGTTTTTTTTTTTTACAAAGTACTACAGCTGCTCCGATGGAAATATAGCGACCGGACATCTTGGAACTTTAATTGAATAACCCTGGTCTATATCATATGGCTCAATGAAATGCACTCATTTTCTACCGATCTACTTTGCAAGGTTGATCAATAAGTGATGATCAATGATCAAAAGTGACAGTAAAGAATTTTACATTGTTACAAAATATTCTATTTCAGACAAATAGTTATTTTGAACATTCTATTTATCAAATAATCCTGAAAAATCACGTATCACGTTTGAAAACACAAATATTAGCATCTTAATTGTTTTCAACATTGATAATAATAATTATTATTATTATTTTTTAGAACTAAATCAGCATATTAGAAAGATCAAATGAATGACACTGAAGAGTGAGTAATGAGTAAAGAGGGAGTAATGGATGCTGAAAATTCAGCTTTGCCATCACATGCTTATTACCAGTTGATATACCATTTAACGTCATCAGAGAAGGAATATGCCATTCCAGATTCAGTTTTTGATTAAAGATTACCCTGACAAGCAATTGTATTCTGCGTATTAACTTGCATGGATTAATTGTTCACCACAAGACTAGTAATGTGCACTAATAAAGTAAATAGGGTCAATTTTGTTTTCATGACTACATTAAACAAGGTTTTTTTTTTTTTTTTTAGATAAGGCTATAGATACTGTATGACTAACTTAAGACTAGTCTAAGCAGTTTATGCACAAGGTTATGTTCAGAAAATAAGTTGCTATGGCTACTTGGATACCTTGAAAGTTACCTCTTTCTGGAACTGAAAGTTAAGGTTATCCATTTAAGTCGCATAACTTGCTTTCTGGAAACCCATCCCGGTTTGATGTTCACGTTTATATGTCACAAGCTTCAATTCAGATTTAATCTTTTGACATGCGCACACTGCACGAATATACTGGATTTTCTGCAGATGTCACATACTAACCATCAAAAAAAAAAAAGCCGATTAATTGGGCGACGAGCACATCAACCTTTGTGCCATGATGCAAATATTTATTAAGCAGTAAAAAGTTGTAGCAAGTCGTAAGCAATTTTTAAGTTATAAGTCATTACACCATTTCAACACCATTTCACCTGCAGAATTTTCAAGTTTCAGTTTTGTTCTATGGAACGGATTAGAAAAGGTTTATACGACCACTTACAATTGAAGTGAAATTTAATTTTGGACAATTCATACAGTTTGATGTAGTTACAAGGGAATTTTTTACAGTCGGATTATAAGGGTCCATGTAAATGTAGCTATCGATGCTTCTGTCGATTTTACTATTAGCTTTACAGGGTAGCCCTATTAGTGCATGTAGTCAACTTTTTTAGACCCTGTGTGTGCATGATTGAGTCATATGTGCACCATTTCTGTCTCTAATAGTATCCAGCTGTCTTATAGAGACACAATGATGTGTAAGAGGAAGAGAGCAGATGCGGTCAGTGCTCTGAACAAGCCGTACACTGTTAATGTTCTGCAGAGGCATTTTTGTGCTTCAAGTGGAGAGCTATTGAAACTAATGAATTGTGCAGATATAAAAGTGCTACTTATGAGCTACTATGATTTTCAGACGTCTTTCTGTCAAGGTTGGTTGGACCTAGCCTTAAGCTTAAGACAAATGCTCAAGTGCTCATGGAGCACATATCTGCGTCTGTCGGCACTGATTGTCCACTCTCCAAATAGGTTATTCTCATCATAAGAGCGCCCTTCAGAAGAAGTGTAATTTCACATTAGTGTGTTGAGTATGTAATCCCCACTGTGATGTTGTAGGTGTAGCATTTAATCCAGCAATCCCATATGGTGTAATCTCCCCCTGCCATCCTACTGTATATCACGTTACATTCCTACATATTTTTGTAAGGTTTCTCAAACACTGGTCTCAAATGATATACTGATTCTTGAGCCAGGGAATAAGTGTTATTTTATGTATCTACATCAGAGAGATATTTACATATGTGTGTGTATATATATATATATATATATATATATATATATATATATATATATATATATATGTGTGTGTGTGTGTGTGTGTGTGTTTTCTACAGAATATAGAAAGTAAGTCAGGTTTGTAATGACATAAGGGTGAATAAATTCTAAATTATGACAGTGTTTTCAACTGTTAACTCTTTTCCTTCCATTGACAGAATATTCCTTCATTTATGAGACAACGCTTCCCTGCCATTGATGGAATTTTCCGGCTTTCAGTGTTTTCACTGTTATATGGTAGGGGGCGATATTAGTACAGAGTACAGAATCTCCTGATCAAAAGACATGTGAAGAAGAAGCAGAAACAAGTGATAACATATGTAAGCAGATGCATTATGTAAAATAACGCGGCCATCAACAATAAACAGCAAATAAATCAAAACTGTCTAACGTTACCAACTAAAATGTCAACCCAGGATGCCCGATGGGACTGTGCAAGATTTGGGGGTGTTGATGGACTCTATCTACTCCATGTGTGTTTTGATCATCGTTCTAAATCCGATCCACATGTAGTCTTTGACAAAAATGTGATTTTTCCAGCTTTTTGGTGTGTGTTTTTTTTTTTGCTTTAACATTTTTTTTAGAACGTTTTTACTTTACCAACGTTCAAGTGTTAAAAAAAGAATAAAAAAGAATGCATGAAGCTAGAATAAAACCTTTTTTTTTCTTTTTCTTTTTTTTAACAGAGGATCTGGTTTAGCCTGACAAGCCAACTCCGAACACATCTTCACTCAAAAAAATATTTAGGCCTAATAAATAAGATTTATGTAATTTGATTGCATATAAATTTTCCATCCATTTGGATTACATATTTTTAACGTAAACATATTAATAAACTTAATGCAATAAATATTTGTAAGTCCTATATAAATGAAACAAGTAAGAATGAGATTTATGTAAAATTATCAATAAATCCAATTTATTTAAAATGAATAAGAAACAGGTTTATGTATTATTATATAATAAACCTAATTTACTTAAAATGCATCACATTTAAGTAATTTTTATTAATAAACCCAATGTATTTTAAAATCATATTTATAAATTTGTATTTATTAATCACCATTTCCCCTCCCCAATCACGATATACAACACAAAAATTACAGCCCGACCACCTCATTTCACATTTTTTTCCCCTCATTTTTATTTTAGGAATAACAAGCTCAAAAGGCAGCAAAAAGATGAGATAGAAAGACATAACCCATGCTCACATACACTGTGATGTGTGCAACCTCAACAAAAATAAAAAAAAGTACCTTCATGTTTACATGCACATTAAGGTTAAATGCACTTATTTCAATGTTTTTTTTTTTTTTTTCGTTTTTTTTTTTCGTTGCCACAATCAACCTCATTGAACCACCACACTTTTTACCCACGTTTACAAGTTAGGAGTACAGGTGTATAAAAGGTTCGACAGCGGGGAAAAAGAGAAAAATCTAGAACAACAAAGAATCTGTTCAACTTTTACAAGTAGACAAAACAAGTTTTGTTTAATTTTAAAAGTCATTCAAACGAGTAGAAAAAGTGCAACAAGTCAAGAGGAAAATATCAGCATATCTGTCAATCACTGAAGCGTCTTAATTTCCGTCCCTGAACTTTTGGCGACAGCTTGGTTGTATCCAGTTCCATCAGGATTTTCTGAAATGCTTCAAATGTGCAATCGAGGTCCATTGGATAGTTTAAGTTAAGGGCATAAATTAGTCAAAAAAGCATCACACATCCAAGTGTGACACTTGGCAGGCTTTGCAGAACTTCAAGAACAACACCCACATCTGAAGGTTTTTCTCCAGGACCAGTACCCTCTGCTCGAATGACATAGATGCCCATTGTTGTCTGTGCAATGAGACTCCGCCTCTCTACTTTCAGTCCTGGAGGATAAACAAAGAGAATGTGAGTCGTGTCCCAATGTGAGTCAAAATGTAATATTCAGATAATATTCGGCTTAGGAGAATAGGAGAAGAATATAGAAGAAGAAATTCCTGATGCAACTGGATGCAACTGGACACAACTGGAAATTATGTTCCAGTGATTGTGAACAAGTGTCTTGATTTGCTGAAAAAAACATCGAAGTGGTTAAATAAGTTAAAGGGTTAGTTCACCCAAAACAATCTTGTCATGATTTATCCTCCCTTATGTTGTTCAAAACCTTCATGAGTTTCTTTCTTCTGCTGAACACAAAATATGTAATGTTACATATTTTGTAACATTTTTCAAAATATATATTTTTTTGTATTCAACAGAAGAAAGAAACTCATAAAGGTTTGGAACGACATTAGGGTGAGTAAATGATGACATAATGTTCATTTGTGGGTGAACCTTTTCCAAGGCTTACAATTTTATTTTGCAGCTGATCCAGGTCATTTCTAGTTGAAAAGCTTCTCATTTGTCTGGTGTGATCAATCATGCTCTGCACTGATTGCTGCATAGTTTAATATTTCGCTGCACACTACACACAAGGGCATAAGCTAGGCTGTTATTATGTTAATTTTCTCATTGGCATCAATGTAAATATATCCATAAGAAATTTATAACATAAAGAGAGTAGGTTGACACACACTTACCACATATTCTTTGAGAAGTGTTTCGATGTCTTCATTGAGGTAGACACTTAGGCACCTCAGGATACAATCTCGCCTGGTGTTTGTCTTCATTCTCAAACAAGCATAAAAAGATCCCAAAAAAACATGTCATTAATTATTAACTTACAGTTTAAGTAAGTTAGCTTTCTGTCCCTCTATTGACAGCTACGTAACTACAACTTTGACGCTTTCAAGCGTTCATAAAGAGGTAGTAAAACTATTCCACATGAATTGAGCGGTTTAGTCCAAATTTTCTAAAGAGACAGAATAAATTTAGGCTTTTATTCACATAAACATTGATCAGCGAACATAAACAGAAGCTCAACTGAACTTGCTTAACACACTAGAACAAACCTCACTCGCACGTCAAGCGAAAATTCTTGAACTTCCGTTTACTATAACTGATGTGTGAGTTGATGAATGTTTGAATGTGAAAAAACTTCAATCTGTTCATCATAAAAAAGGATTGAGTCTCTTCAGAAAATTTGGACTAATCCGCTAAATTCATATGGATTAGTTTTATGATCTCTTTATTAACTTTTTGAAGTGTCAAAGTGGTGATTGCGTAGCTGTCATATGTCATAATACCTGTTATATGAATAATGCTTTAACAATATTGCATTTAAACAATAATGCTAATAAAGAGAAAGAATGTTTCAGCCTAAAATGTTTTAGCAATTCATACCGGGTAGATAATGAAACGTCACACACTTTGCATGGCCACATTCACGTATCTGTGAAAAAAGACAAAAGAAAGAAAAAAAAACAAAAAAAAAGCAATCTCACTACATACATTTAGAAAATATTATGATTTAAATAAAATCAAAAGGATGCAAATACATAATTATAAACTATGCCATGAATAATTTTTTTGAGTGTTGCTTTTTTAAGAATGACTTTGTGCCGTTCTTTGTTATTTTCTCAAAGAAAAGCTTAACTCCAAGTCTTCCAGAGTCGCGGCCAAAGCCGATTCAAAAGACTGCTGTTCGCCAGCAGCAACCACAATCTTCTTTGTTTTCAAGCAGCAGGGAATTCACGTGGAACCCTCGCAACTCTATCGTCATTATGTTAAGCCCGCCCACCGACTCTATACATGATGTGATTGGCCTGACTAGAGTTTGTTTTTTCCTGCTCGCAAGCCAACAGAGAGTTGCTAGACAACACTGGCTGTGAAATAAGATTTGCTGCTGCTAGGGTGCATCTAGATTTCTAGGCTAGGTCTGGCTGGCAACTTTTTTCAAAAATACTGGTGGGGAAAGTGGTGAACTGTTAAAAGGGAAACTATCCCTTTAACAGTTTTCTTTTGTCTTTGGTAAGATCATTGTGGTGTGGATTTTTTCTAGTTTTGAACATTACTGAATGTTAGGAATAATTTAGTTGTGCTGTAATGGGTTTGTTTCCAAAGGGTTTTTTTTTTTTTTTGTCTGTGTTTTTACACCGATGTATTGGAGCAAAGGTCAAAAAGCTGCATATATCATTATCACTGACTAAATGAATACAAGATTAGATCATGAATAATCTCCTTGTATTCTGTAAAGATTTAAAGGCGAAGTGTGTAAATTCTGTGCCACTAATGCCAACAAAATGCAATAATAATGATTGTTTTCAAATAGGTTTCCCAAATACTTCCCTCATCTGCCACTGGTTGGACAAACACATAAGGCAGATGCTTTCATCCAAAGCCACTTACCCCTAATTTCCACCAACTGCGGAACGGCTGCGGATCCGCTCCGGAATGGCGGTGGAGTCAATAGGTTTCCATTAAAGTCAATGTGTGTATTTTCACTGACTGCGGAACGGCTACGTTCCGACTCCGGCGATCCACAGCCCTCCGGAGCAGATACGCAGAGCTTCTATTTTTGCCGGATGCCGGAGAGCTCCGCAGCAATTCAGCACTTATATCGCGCGATCATACGTGAATTTGCGAATCATACGGGTCCTCGTGACTTCAGCTGTTAGTCATGGCCACAGCCGTTCCCAACAAATCCGGACCTGGTGGGTATTGAAGGACAGCGGAGCACGGAGCCGACACGCAGCGGAGCCGATCCGCAGCCGTTCCGCAGTTGGTGGAAATCCGGGGTTAGTGTACATTTAAAGTATACATTATACATGATACCTTGAAAATCAAACATGTTGCTACCATCATGCTATACCAGCAACAGGAAAAATGTTGCTTAAACAGAACGGCTCAGTGTCTGTCTGTGTTAGACAAAGCTACTCTTAGACTGAATATACCCCCTGAAGCTGGTGTTTAGTGGGAGGTGACAAGCCCGTCACTTGGAATGCCACTGTGCTAAATGCAGATTAGATCCATTACCCAAATCTGCTCTGACCTTGTCACAATCTGTTGGAAGAGAGACGTGGATGTGACTCTCACAGCACTCAGCACTGCAAGCCGCTTTCACACATCCACCATCCGCTCATTTAAAGTATGATCATTTAGTATGAATTTAGATGAATGCTCAGATGATGCGACTTGGAAACAAGTTTTAAATTCATTCTATGAATTTGATGAGGAATAATCATTACTTAAAAAGAATGGGTACGAGTACATTAGCGCATCTTTCCAATTTTGCTTATCCTTGAGAACTTATAAGTTGAGAAGTTTTTTCTATGCAACGGCAGTTCATAATGACTAAAAATAGTTCACGAAGTTCAATTAGTGAGGTTGACTAGTTCATTTATTTCTTTATTTTTTTATATAGTATACAGTAAACTACTATTGGGGGTTGGCACAAAATTGTTTTAATGTTTTTTAAGAAGTATCTTATGCTCTCCAAGGCTGCTATATTTGAACCCAAAAAACAAAATTCCTATTAAAAAAATATTTATTGGAAATATTATTTATAAAGAAAAATTCAGGATTATTTGATGAAAAGAAAGTTCAAAAGAACATACTTTTATTTGAAATATAAATATGTTACAACATTAGAAATGTCTTTACTGTCACTTTTTACTTTTTGCATCATTGGTGAATAAGAGTATTTATTTATATTTCAAAAAAAAAAAGAAGAAAAAACTTGTGAACATACTGTAAATAGTTTGATATTTTTGAGTGTTAAATGATGGTCAAGTACATTTTGAGTGAACTATTTCTTTGCATTGCAAAGTCATGCAACAGCCCCCTATTCTTGGCTATAGTTCTGTCTCCCATGCATCGTTCTATCAGATGCAAGGCAACAGCTCTCTTTCATTTTCCAGCAAGATCCACAAGCCCTTAAATCCTCACTTAACCTAAACCCTCCCCAAGCTTCCCTTTAGCTTCCCTCCTGAATTATCTAACACACCTGGAATTTATATAACTTATTTGTTCTATTACGTGAGTATCAGCCACAAGTACAGGCTTTTATATTTGCCTTAGGCTTGATCTTTTGATATACAATAGATTTTAGGCAATAAATACTAATGGTGTGACTGAAAGGTGTATTGATGGCCACGCAGTGCTTTTTTAAACTCAATAAATGCGTATTTGCTTTTTGTGTATTCATTCTAAGCAGATTGTAATGATACAATCTATATTTTATACAAAATATCTTGTCTTTTAATGGACCATAACCAATAACGATTCATCAGTGCTCCCCTAAACCTTTGCGACACCTCTGTGCGTGTCACGCTCCGCTATCTTCAGTATGCACCTTTAGGGTGGTATCAGCCTTGTACTTTCTATACCTGTTACATTATATTTGGATATTACTTTCTCCAGGATTTCAGAAAGATTAAGTCAATCCGCCCGTGGCTTAGCCTTATCACTCCGGGCCTGGATTATCTACATGAGTAGAGACCGCTCTGTAATAAACCGTCATCATGATTAATTTCTTCTTGCCTTTTCTAAACTTAGACTCAAAGAACATACTTTTGAAATGGGGAGAAGAAAAAAAAAAAGTGTGTGTGGAGGGGGGAAGTGTCACGGTGGGGTGCAGGAAGGCAGACGAAGGAGACAATCATTCAAATACAAAGTTTTAATTACAATCTTGAAGACACGCAAACAGGTTGATCCACACACACTTAACAAAACGGTCATCGGACAGAGAATGAATGTGAGGGACCAACTTATAAAGCAAACACAAATGAGGATGATTAATCAAACACAACTGTACCAAATTAACTCATAATGATGGTGACCATGGTAACAAAGGAGTGGCGGGAAAACTGAACAAAGGAAAATATGTGACTAATGAAAACTAACTGTGAAAGGAGGGGAGGGTTGGGTGATGAGAGTCAAATATACAATAATTCAATGGGCTGTGTGATTGTGTTGTGGAGTCTTGATGTCTGCGTTTGACTATTTTGGCCATGACTTTCGCTTCATTTAAGACCTTTTGCACCGCCATTCTTTTGCATGTTAGACAATGTTTTTGGGTGGATCACTGTGTGCTTTAGTTGGATCATGATGCCAAGCATCTGACATGTGTTTGGGAAAATATTTGATTCATTTTCCTCTAAAATGAGCTGGCATGGTTGAGAAATGGGATTATAGGGAGATGAAAGGGTTTGTGGGTAATCTGATCGGCTCTTTTTCCATTCCATAAATCTCTCAGTGCTTCTCAGAATCACTGTTGGAGGAGTGGACACTCCTTAAACTGTAGAAGAACATAACACATGTTGAGAACCAACTCTCAAAAACAAAACAAAACAAATGTACGCACACACATACACGCACGCATGCGCATACACACACACACACACACGCACATGCACACATATTCTTGTACATCTATCTTTATGAGGACATTCATTGACACAATGCAATCTCTAGCCGCTTATACCCTAACCTTACCCATCACAACTAAGTGCCTAACCCGAACCCTTACCCTAAACTACCCTTAACCTAATTATAACCTTATCCCTAAAACCAAGTCTTGACCCTCAAACAGGCCTTTAAAGGGCTCTCAGAAAGTGAGGACCGGCCAAAATGTCCTCACTTTACTCTCTTTGTCCTCACTCCAATGGTCTAAAACTCAAACTGGTCCTCACAAAGATAGTTGTACAAGTACACACACACACACACGCACACACACACTCAACCCATAATGCCACACAGCAGGGCTCTTTCTTTCAAAGGTGAGATTATCCAGATTGAAACTTATAGAGTGAATAACTTCTTTTTTTTTCTGAGCACTTTCCATTGGAAGTAGCTTGTTGCCATGAGAAACAAAACTAAATACTCATAATACTGTTTGTTTATTTAGCATAATAAGGGCTATTTAATTTGAAGTTTTTAGGGTTTGGCTAAAAAACCCTTCAGAAAGGACTGGCTAGAGAACAAACCCAACAAATAGTGGTGGCCAAAAGTGATGTCCAGAGGGCATTTGGTTTTAATGACCCTATATATATATATATATATATATATATTTTTTTTTAATGACCCTACAAGTTTGATTAAACCATCCAAATATGAGTACAATAATGTATATATTTTAAACATTACAGAAGATCAAAAACGTTAAGGTATTTATCTGAATTTATCTGGAAAATTACCATTAACGAAATTTAGATGATATTTAGAAACTGATAAATAATATTTAAAATATATTTCTAATAATAATATTAGTACTAGTAAAATAAGTCATTTAAATTTTTACAATTTCAATATTTTTGACTATAGCAAGTCTACATAAGATAATATGTAGATAAGAATTTTTGTTTTGTTTTGTTTTTCAGCAAGCATGTAGTTTAAACTTCAAATCTGCAGTTGATTTATAAGGATACATTTTCTCAGGAAATTTGCTCTGACGGAGGTGAACTTTCTCTTATTTAATGAGAGTCTCATTGTACACGTGTTGATATACAGTACTGCTTTGTCAGCTAACTTCTGGTTGTTTTTTTGTTGTTGTTTTTTTTTCTGTTTGAAGAATTGTTTGCAGCTGTTATTTGCATAAATCCATTTATATAAGACTTGATTAAATGTGCGTGTGTCTAAATGGTGCCGAGCCATGTGTGGGGAAAAAAGTGACACTTTCACCGCTTTTGGATTTGACGCTTTTTTAACGAGTTTTGCACAGAGTTTTGCTCCGATACATCAGGCAGCACAGCCATTTAATCAAAATCAATCTACGGGCTGTTTTAAAATGATTGACTGGCTTGTGGGCTGCCAGGTGAAAAGCCCTCCTATACAAGGTCAGTATGATCTGTGTAGTCATTCAGAAAAGGCTAATTAAAAGTATAACCTGTACTTTGGAGAGTGTATGACAGAACTGTTATTTAACCACTATAATGCATGATGCCCAGTTTGTCTGTCACAGACCATATATTATAGCACTATGACTCATGGCGCTTAAGTTTGTCTGTCACAGACCATATATTATAGCACTATGACTCATGGCGCTTATTTAAAAAGCTGTAATTAACTGTCTGTGCATTACTGACTCAAAGTATGTGATACCTACTACTGACACACATCCACTTTAGAGAAGGGGCTTTTGAACTGATACAATCCTTATTGGCACTGATTACATTTGCCTGTGGCTGTACTGACTAGCTTTTTAGAAGTTATCGCTTAAGAATGTGCTTTAAATGTGTAGAATCATGGCAGATGGCAAGATATTTGTGAGAAATGAGTTCTTAGTTAAAACAATAAACATCATAAATGTAGCACTCGGTGTCTGGACATGATGGCTTAGGGCTGGGCTTATATAATGTGAGATCAAAAGTTTGTGTGTATGTGTGCGTATATTCACGTTATTTTGTCTGTTTCATCAGTGTATACACTATCGTTCAAACGTTTGGCATTTAAATTGTAATACTATTTCACAATATTTGTTAAAATAGTTTTTACTGTTTTTTTTTTATTTTTTTTATATAAAATAAATGAAGCCTTACTGAGCATTAGAGACTTATTTTAAAAACATTAACAAAATCATATTCTTACCTAACTCCAACTTTTGAATGGAGATAGTCAAGCTCACTAATTGACCTTCATAAAACATTATGATCTGTCATTGCATATAAAGACTTTACTGCTCATCTTATGCTACTTAAGCTTTCAAGGCTATGCTAATGTACTCGTACCTATTCTTTTTAAGTAACCATTATTCCTCATTAAATTTCAAATTTGAAAATTCCACTTTTTTTCTTTCAAAAATATTTAATATTTATGTAATATTTGCCCATATTGATATTTAACTCTTTCCCTGCCATTCTGTCATTTATGCCACAATGCTTTCACACCATTGACACATTTTCCCAGTTGTTTATATCCATGGTAAACATGGTAATCGAGAGAAATGTCGAACACACAAAGAGGTGCAAGCTATTCTGGGGGCCATAATATTTTGTGAATATGATCAAAAATGCTGGAGCTGGCTGGCAACTAAAAAATACAACACTGGCAGGGAAAGAGTTAATTGTGCATTTTTCACAATTCGATTTTCTTTACATCATTAGGCCTCTGTCAGTAGCCTAAAAGAGGCCTAGAAATAGGGTTTCGTTCCACCAAGTGGGGCACTACCTACCTTTTTTATATTTAACATCAGACATATATAGAGATTCCTTAGGAAAAAGTTCTCCACACACAACCTTGCAGTTTTTGAGAAAAATGATGCTAAAGGTGCCCATTTTGAAAAAAAGGGAAAACATAGGGAATTTTGCACTTTCAAACCTGTTTATCATATAAACCCAAAAATGCCGAATTACCACTTGAAGTACAAAATAAACCAGTTTGAAATGTGTGATATACCTGAAGTTGCTATCTAGGGACAGTAGGCCTAAACATGATAAGATTATCAAGAAAACTTCTACTGTAGCATTAACATCCCAATTACTTCTCATTATGTTGTTCCAATTCAAAGGTAATATTTGAGGTAAAATCTGAATAACAAATAGAATTAAGCCAAAATATAATAACAGAGCTGCCAACTCTCACGCATTCACCGTGAGAATCACGCAATTGACACTTTTCACACGCTCTCACACCACACATCCATTTTATCACGCACAGAAAAATCGCGAAGCAAAGAGGACATGGAGACCAACAGACTAGACAGAGCAGGTTAGTTATGATATGAAAAAAATCTCAGCTCTCAGATTCTGTCAATTTTATTACGAAATTCAAACAATAAATACCGTTTTGGCGTTTGTAATTGTGACGCGACAGATCCCTAGCGGCACGTGACCCGATCATCTCTACTAGCTAATAGTAAATAAACACGAATGAACAATGTTGAAAGAAACAGTACAGCTTACCGAAATGTAGCCTATATTCTTCATACATAATATCGATCAATCAATCAAACAAAGGGGTCAATAAAACAGCTGGAGAACAATTATGTCACATAACATTTACCTCAGGAAAGCCTTAATGACCATAATATAGGCACGTTAGTTGGCTAGAAAAAGAGCTATAGAGAGTATTTTGCTAAATATGTGTACTATATTACATATTTATTATATTTGTACTTATATCATTAAATAAAGTTGTTATTATAATAAAAAAAACGCATTATATTTAATTTGAGTTATTTTTAACCTTAAATAATACTACCAGTTGATAGGGCTGTCTGTATGTAGCCTATGTATTTTTTTTTCTTGAGAAAAATTAATGCCTATCTTGTGTACCTAATATTTATCCAAATGAGTCAATATTAAATCAAATCGCAAGAATTGAATTGAAATCGTGAAATTTGTTTCAAGAAATTTGTTTTAAAAAACAAAAACAAAACTTAGCACCAGAAATTGTACCAAATAAACATTGTAACATGTTGTCACTAAACCTAATAAAATTCAGTTTAGTTACTAAAATGTTTTGACAATCACAAATCACAATACACTTATTGTGATGCAAGTTTTTTTTTTTGCACCCCCCAAATATAAATATTTAATATATATTTATATTAAATATATGTCCTATATTAATTTTATTATCATATACACATCACTAAATATCAAGATCACTGTCCTCACTATCAGATTCACACACACACTAACCCGACCCCTAAACCTGCCCATCTCTCTCTCTCTCTCACACACACACACTAACCCGACCCCTAAACCTACCTACCTCTCTCTCTCTTCTCTCTCTCTCCTCTCTCTCTCTCTCTCTCTCTCTCTCTCTCTCTTCTCTCTCTCTCTCTCTCTCTCCTCTCTCTCCTCTCTCTCTCTCTCTCTCTCTCTCTCTCTCTCTCTCTCTCTCTCTCTCTCTCTCTCTCTCTCTCTCTCATCTCTCTCTCTCTCTCTCTCTCTCTCTCTCTCTTCTCTCTCTCTCTCTCTCTCTCTCTCTCTCTCGTCTCTCTCTCTCTCTCTCTCTCTCTCTCTCTCTCTCTCTCTCTCTCTCTCTCTCTCTCTCTCTCTCGTTAGCTCCGTAGTGTCCGACGTTTTGAGCCATTCCTACGCACATTGCTTGATTTTTTTTCCCATCGGACTTCAGTAAAGGGCTGCGGACCTTTCCCACCATCTTTTCCGACATGAAGAATACACTTTACGGGTGTTAATCGAGCTTGATCGCCGCTATCAGATGAAGATGCGCTGCTTACGTCCTCCTCCATGTTTACATGTGCGTAGTGAAATTGGCTTGATTTCGGCTGTGACCTACTTACATTTTCGATGCTGATTGGTTGAAAATCTAGCTCAACAGTTTTATATGTCTCAATACGCAGTCAATATAGTGCGCCAATAAATTACACTTTTCTCATTAACTGCAGGATAATGCGTGGAGAACTTTTTGCTTGGATACCTTTTATTAACGTTGAACATATTGAGCAAAAGAAAAAGTAGTGCCCCGTTTGTTGGAACGAAACTGAACGATACAGCTCACGTACAGCGGCCTACATCTAATGCTCAATTATTTCATCTTTTTATAAGGACTAATAATTTAAAACCGTGTTAAATCTGATCTTTAGCAAATCTCAATATTAACATCTACTTCATATGGTACATTGAAATTTAATGCCTAAATTACCTTTTTTTTTGTTTTTTGTTTTTTTTGTTCTATAGACAAAATAGTAGGTTACATAATTTCACTGTCTGCCATTTATTGGTTATCTATCATAAAATGAAAATAATTGGCAGCTTTTTTGTTAAACAGATTCAATCAATCACCTATATTAACATGAACTTTGACAGTTTACAATTGAATATTGTAAAATGTTGGTTGCTCAGTGCTGCTGTACTGCATCTCTATTTAAAAAAAAAAAAAAAAAAAAAGTAGTACTTGGAATGCTCAGAGCTATACAATTGGTTTATCCCTCTAATAGCAGAAATATTGTTGAATCGGATGGGCTGTTTTGATGCCCGCTAAAAAACTGGGATGATTCAACCACATTTCAATTTTGTCTCAGTACAAGAGGTTACAGAACCACAATAAGTTTAAAATTGTTTCTATTTCTTTGGGATGTTAATTACTAAACACAAAATGTCAGTGTTACAAAACCCAGTACTGACATACTTGGAGTCTAACTGGCAGTTAATTGATGTCTGAGTTGCCATAAGAACACGTATTGTGTACACCGTTTTTTTGTCTACAAAAGTCTACATCCATATTCAGTTTTTTAGAAGTCTACATAAATATTCAGTTTTTGCCATTCAAGTGTTGCTCTCTTGACCTCCACTGCTTTCATATTTTCAAATTCAGTGTTTCCTCTCATGTTTTTGATTAACTGAACGGCATGCATTCCTCTCGCTGAATCCTGAAAGAGCCGCTTTGTAAAGGAAGGCTCCTCTCTACAGTAGCATGCCTGGGATGAGTATAATGACGGCTGCTAGCAACCATTCTGGCTAACTACTATTTCACAGTAATTATATAATTGCTCAGATTTTGAATTCTCTGTTAGACCCAAGGGATTTACAACAGCCTGCGTAAAAAGCTGATTGCCAGATTTTATTTTCAGAATGAATGCTGTTTATCAGCCATTAAATATAGCTGAATCAAAAGAAAGAATTAGCTTTTACATATCTAACTAGTTACACAGAATTAATCAAAGTGTCAGAAGGATGGGGCAGAACAGATACAACACATCAGTTCCAGCACTAATTTAATGAGTCTGTGACGTCTGGCAGCAATGTCTTTCTTCCTGTAATCAGTTTAAAGAGTCAGTGTTAGAGACTGTGCGGTGCCACTGTTTGGCTCAGATGGTGTTTGAGCTGCTTCAGGAGAAGATGCCACCTAATTTTTCACCCAGATCCAGTGTCTACTGATTTAAATCTCTAGTCTACATGTTCCAACATAAGCACAATATTATCGCAGTGATGCAAAATGCTATAATACTTGCACAAAAAGATAAGTGTGATCTTATTGTGGCAAGCAGGACGAAGCCGGTGGCTTGATTGCTAATGGTATCTCACAAAGGAGCTCCAGTTGGATAAAAGGAGGAGTGACGACAGTGAAGGATGATAGAGAACCAGGCCTGGGACATTTACATTATGTTTTGTTTTGTTTATGTGTGTGCTGCTGTCATCTGTGAGTGGCTGCTGCTTTACTTTCATTTTGTGTTTGTTTATTTTAGAATTAAAATGTGTGAAACATTGCCGGTTCCTGCCACTTTCGTCCCTGAACACTAACCTCTCTAGACTTATTTAAAAGCAGACACTATTTTGTTGTCATCAAGTCAAAATAAGTTATTGCCATAAAAAAAAAGAAAAAAAGAAAAAAAAAAACTATAAAGGGCTTAAATGTACTGTGAAATTATTACAAATATATATTTGTATGAAATGTCTTTATGGAAAAATATGAAATTTGCCTGGCTTCAGTCTAGAAATGCACTGCAGCTAAAGCCACATACCTGATCATGTTTTATTTCAAATCTGAAGATAAAACTAACTCTCCTAGAACAAAACGACAACGTATCGCCACAGGCTTCATTTTACCCATGAATTGAAAAACCTCTTTATAAAACCCCATAGGAAAATCTCGAAGGTCTTCCGGGTTCTGACGTCATCCCTCCACCACTCTATTAAGCCAAATACTTTTTTTAATTGAAAGTAGGGGTGTAACGGTACACAGACGTCATGGTTCGGTACATACCGCGGTTTTGGGGTCACGGTTTGATACGAGTTTGGTACATTTACATGTCCACCCCACCAGATACATGATTGCTAAAAAAAAAAAAAAAAAAAAAAAAAGGAATTATTTATTTACTTTAATTGATAGATTGACCAAAGCTGCACGGTAAAATGCAATGGTTGTTTTCAAACTTTTGATTAGCATGTTGTGCATTGCCTATGATGTAATTTTCTTTGCGCTTGAGAATTCATTAACATGCGGTGACAATGGTGGATGCACATCGTACAATATTATGCTTTTTCAAGAACAAGAGCTTACTTCACCTTTCAATGAGGAAACAGCGAGTGAAGCGGCACCTGAGGCTTCCCATTTCCAGGACACGCATATTTCATCACCGGACTGTTGTAGTGAGACTTCCATGACTCAAATCGGCACAATGCCAATTGATTTTGTCTCATTATAACAGCACAAACAACTTAAAATACTCCGTCATTTATACTCCGTCATTTATGGTCATACAGAAAAGAGTAAGACATAATTCGAGACTGTACAGGGTCTGTTTTTATTTGTGTACACTCATAATAAAAACAAAACATTGTGCTTAAAACAACAAACAGGATACCGCTTTCTGCCATGCCATTTTCTTTCCGTGAAGCTTTGTGTGTCACAAAAATGAATCGAAACTCAGCATGTAGACAAGTTCTTGCATGCTATCTGAAGTCTTTTTTTGGGTCAGTGCATAGATCGTTTCTTTTTCTGCTCTTTTTTCCTGTTGTGGCGGTTAGCAAACAGCATTGCATTACCGCGAGTGCCCCCTTCTGGATTGGAGTGTGGATCACCTGTGACTGATTGTATGGACCGAACTGTGACATCATCCGTAGGAATACATGAACCTTTACACCCCTAATAGAAAGATGGTGTACTCATATTACAATGAATGGGAGAAAGTGGCGTTAGAAGCTCTGGTTGCTATAGAAACAGTCAGTGTTCTGAGACTTGCACTTAGAACTGTGTATGCGCATTTGCTGCTCCAGTTTAATAAATAACCTTTTTTAATGCTATTTGAGCATGAGAAACCACATTTATGATACCGTTGTTGTCAGATTTCATTAGTGATTTCATATTTGAAATTTAATCGTAACCTTGGTGAACAGTGTGGCAAGCAGGGCTGGCCCGAGAGCCATGGGACCCGAGCAAGGTTGATGGTGCGAGTGTTAATAAGTGTCACCTGCCTTGCTCCGTTCCCATGGCTCTCGGCCCCCGTCCTGCTTGCCACAAACAGCTTTTGATAATTTCATGTTGCCCCATTCATCCCCTGTTCATTTCCCCATGCATGACTGAAATAGCTGCCCCAGAGGCGTTTCAAAGATGGCCGCAAAGTGAAATGACTTTCCAGAAAGGGATTTTGATTTAGCTGCAGCGATCTCTGGATGCCTTTGTGTATATAAGGAACTTCCTGGAACGTCATAAGATTTATGCCTTTATGAGTCTCACATGTGGACTTTCTGCTTGAGGACGCCCTCCAGCTTCCAGTATGAATAAAACAGACATTCATGCTGTATTTTGATTTAATACGCCATTCGGTTTGCGCAACGCCACATGAAGCTGCAATACACACGTATTGACGGGTTTTAAAGTAACATTTTTTTGATCATATTCAGTGAAATCGACACTATAATCCGACAGAACAACATAAATAAGGTGGTTTTAGAAAAAAAACCGAGCTTCTAACTCCACCTGGAGCGTGTTATTTGTTTTGCAAAAATCCACCGCTCCCGGATCATCGGGTCCAATCAGCGCAGGGGGGTGTGAGATCTGACTGTCAATCACAGGTCGTGCACACGCCACAGATCCCACTCCCCCCTCGCGCACGTTACAATCACATGCACACGCCTGAAGTTCGCGCAGTAACGAAGAGTGATGGCGGAAAAGATTCCAATTCCTCGGTTAACCTCAAGAGCTAGGAGGTCAGAGCTTGCAACATTTCTTCTCGACAGAAATTGTGCTTTATCAACCATTTACTTTATGAGTACTCCATGGTGTTGATCGATGCTGATGAGACGGGCGCGTTCACAGAAAATCTGGTGCTCACGCAATGACCAGCACGAACTCGATGGGAGGGTATTAGTTGATAGTGGGGGAGGGGCATGAGAGTTGTAAACATTAAAAATTTTGGCTAAGTCCACTCAATCTTCCAGGGTTGCCGACGGCAGCTTTAATTAAACTTATGAAGATCTGCAACCTCTTGATTGGATCAGTCTGTAACAATCACATTTTCCCCACACCGTGCAAGGTCACTATATACAACATGCATGGTGGCAAAGACACGGGAAGGCAAGCCTGCAACCTGACGTCACTGCCATTATAGACTGAGGTGCCTCACGTCATCCAAGTTTAGCTGTTACGCTTTTTCCAATGGTAAGAAACACAGACCTTCTCATCTCTTAATAATAAGACAATTTCTGGCGACCATCACCGAATATGTTTAGGCGGCATTGTGAAATGTAGTATTTGTGCACTCAAAGCAGATTTACACATCTAAGATAACTATTATTAATTTGAGTTGTTAGTTTTAACTTTTAATAATATCAGCTGGCAGGGCTCCCTGTATGTTTACAGTATTAGTTGTGATTTTTTTCTTGAGAAAAATTAACATGTAGCGACTGTACCTGATATTTATACAAATGTGATCGATATTGAATCAATATCGGAATCGTATCACAAGCTTATGAATTGAAATTGTGAAATTTGTATCAAGCACTAATAAAAACAGTAGGCTACCAGTCATTGTGCCATGTAAACTTTGTAACATGTTGTCACTAAACTTAATTACATTTTCTGTTTTGAGAAAATAGTTCTGAAAAAGATTTTAATATAAATAAGACGTATAACACGTATCCGTGTTCTTTCCGCATGTCTTTTATGTTTGTTAGAGATTGGACTCAAATCAAATATTGCCAAACTGCCCATATTACTTCTGAATACGATGTCGCCTTCATAAATCGTATGAAAATTCTGGAAATATATGGTTCAGATCACCCAAACAATATATGGAAATGGAAGAGTCCTTATATGGCCATCAGTGGAGTCTGGTTGTCATTTGGGGCAGTACCAAACTTTTTCACTAAAACAAAATCTTACTGAAAGCTCATTTCTTAACATATCAACCTAACATTTGGAACACCATATATATTTTTATAGGCCCCTTGGCCTCTGTCCATCATGGCCTCCTAATCATCCCCATATACTGATTGGCATCACTGTCTCCTCTCCACCAGTAAGATGGTGTGTGGTGGGCGTTCTGGCACAATATGGCTGCCGTCGCATCATCCGGAGATTCCCCCTTCTATGTAAAGAGCTTTGAGTACCTAGAAAAGCGCTATATAAATGTAACAAATTATTATTATTATTATTATTATTTTGATCAAATAACGCAGCCTTCTTTCAAAAGCTGGTAAATACATGTATAACTATGGTAGGTATTTCTTTATTTCTTTATTTATTTATTTATTTATTTGATTGGCACCATGCCACAAAATCCATGCTGACACCAAGGTAGTTTCTTGTATGTGAAGACCAGTTGTCATGTGAAGGACAGTGTGGTTTGCTTTCATTACACTTCAGTGGGCATTTTCCAGACACCTTGTGTGATGTCATGTTTAGACCGAGCACATTTGTGATACAAAATTTTAGTTTAGTTTTTTCCTCACCAAAGACCCGCCCAACACACACGCACACAAATACACACATACTCTTGTCCCCCCCTTTTGCAACTCCACAACCTTGTTTTTCATGTTAGAGGCGCCAGGCCAAATCCCTAGTGTGCAGCAGTATGTTTCAGAGAGAAGATAACACAAGACTCAAAGAAGGTTCTAGAAACCAGACCCAGCAGAATGAGGGGAAGCAAGAAAGTGGGAAGATGTAGCATGGGGACTGGCCCTTTCATGTCTGTGAGCTGTCACTCTGCTCTGTAAAAGAAAGATAGAACAGCAATACAGTAGAAAACCACAACAAGATACAACTCACAATGGATGGAGTCAAGTGCTTGGATGTGTGATGTTATATTTGTATTCATGCAGCTCTTTAAAATGCTATACAGCTGTTTTATGGCTATAGTATAAATGGTGTAAATGTGTGTTCCTGTGCCTTTGAATTGTTTTAACATAAAGGCGTACTTTGTGCCCTGGTTGTGTATGTGTGTTTATATTTGCCAGGAAAGACTGTGTTTGGCACGCAGAAGCTTGTAAACAGTGCCTGTGCATGTCTTCTTATAGTTAAACTTCTGTCTTGGCTCAGATAATGACTCTTATGAATGTTGTAGAGTAGCAGACACTGGCACGCACCTGAGTAGCTGCGTTGTTGCTGGGTTGGTGCATCCGCACAGCTCAGATATCTCTCTTTTTCTCACTGTCGCTCTGTCTTCTGCTTGTTTACATGGATTATTGACTTTGGCTTTGACTTTCTACATCTCTGTCTCTGGATGAACATACCAAAGGAAGTACAATGAAGTTTAATATCAAATGGAATTTTTTTCTTGATATTTATTGGATTCTGTCACTTTTCTTGATGGGAGAGTACACAGAGGACAGGAAATGAAATGACTTGTGTCTTTCTATGTGGTCCACAGATATGTCTCCTTATACTGTATGCTCTAGATGACTAGACGCATGAACTCATTTTTAATTACATCAAATAGTTCTGGCCCACACACTGTACACCCCAGCAGTCCGATGAAGCCATATAATGCTTTTTTGTTTTACATTGCTCCTTGTACAGACAGACCACTAATATTCCTCTAGAGAGAGTTAACCTCCAATTTCCACCAACACCACAAAAACCCAAGCAATTCATCACATGCAGCCAATGAGGAAAACTTAACCTCAGTCCTGATATGATCGGTACCCAAGAAGAGCTCCTTTCAAAGTGAGATGAATTGGATGAAGACAGAGTGAAGAAGAAAAAGAAAGTGTGCCAGGAGTATTCCTGCTGCAACGTGATCAGGTTGATGGAGGTCGATGATAATGGCTGGAGACAGGTCGGGTTCATCCTTGCCTTTAAGGCCCACAGCACAGCGATTAACAGTCAAACACATGCATACTCAGCTGGATAATCTGAGAGCTGCTGCTGAATGATAAATACGGGCTGTGCTCCGGCTGAGCGAGTGGCAGGGTCAGACGGCAACAACAACGTTTAGATATTGTATTAAAACTTGCCCTACGAGACTGTCCTAATTCCAAAGAGCCTGACCTTCAGGCGATTATGAGAACGGTCATCAGCTACATTCACACAGCAGCAGCAGTCAGTCGGTCCGGTTGGGAGAGCTAAAATAAGTAATGAGTATGAAAGGAGATGACAGCCGTATTATATTCTTCTTCCATCCACCGCACATTTTCAGACGTCACAAATGGATTTTGAGTGGGTTCAGCTGATATGTGCTCTATGAACAGAATTGCAACAGACAGTGTCATATATGCATGAAATAAGTATGGGCTTCCCGGTGTTTTATTTTATTATAATTTTTTTTGTGTGCTGTCAGTCACTAATGTAAGGCCTGTCAGCCTCTCTCAGGTTATGAAATATGTCAGAATAAAACTCTCTGGAGATCACATATCTGTAAGAATGAAAGCACTGGGAGTGTCCCCTGAAATTGCCCTTTTTTTTTTTGTTAGAAAAGAGAAGATATTAATTTAATAGAAGATTATTCAAATAAATACATAAAATAGTATTTATTATGTATGATATAAATATGTGCAAAACCATCCTGTTTTTTTTTTTGCTATCAATCACTAGTGTAAGGCCTATCTTAGGTTATTAAAAATTGTCATTATGAAAAAAAACACCTGTTAAATTTCAATAGCTTTGGTGTTACCAGATAGATTACATGAAAGAGGATTTACCACCTCTCTCTTTCTCTCTTTCCTCCCCTCCAATTTCGTCATATCCCTCTATAGCAGCAGATGGTGAGGATCCGACTTCAGCAGGTGGGATATATCTAGATATGGTAATTGTTGTGCTCCCCTCATTTGGCTTATGTATCTCTCTTTGTTGCACTTCCTTCTACTGTTGTCAGTTTTGGCATGTGTGACCTTCCCTGCATGAATTTCACACGTCTTTTTCAGAGCTCTTCCTTTACCTGTTTCTTCACACCTTCTCAAGATCTCTTCTAATGTCACATCGTCCTTGCTGTGTTATTCTGTCTTCTCACCATGACGTTGATGCATAGAGCATCTCAAAACCTGCGTCATAAATCCCCCTGCTTATGAAATATCACCTGGTCTCTTTTCAAATGCTGCTATTCTGATCGCTCACTCGCGATCGAATTTGGTTGCTGTCACTGTTGAAATTTTTTCTTGCCTTTTATAAAATGTTATAGTTCTGCAGATTTTGCACTGTGGATACACACACACACACACACACACACACACACATTGAGTAATATAAGGAGTTTGCTTTTCTCCACCTTCTCTCGACCTCCTTGGCTCCTCAGTAGCACACCCATTGATTCCTCTCATCGCGCCTGGTCAGCACTAGTTCTCAAGCCCACTGATCTCTGTGAGCTATGCTGCTTTGAAGAGCACTCTGACTCTTCTCTCCTGCCTCGTTGTTTTATTGGGTTCCAAGCTTTCAATAAAACACTCCAACCCTCTCGTCTTCACGTTCCAGAGTGTTCCTCTCATATTGTGAACAAGATGCACATATGTCTGTTGCTCTGTCACCATAGACAGTTCCAGATAGATTTTTGTGTACATTTTTAGACATGATGATTTAGATTCTCTTTTGATTCTCTTATGTAGAGACACAATTACCGTTGTTCAGCACATTTTCTTCTTCTTTCTTCTCAATATCATTAAAGGTCCCGTTCTTCGTGATCCCATGTTTCAAACTTTAGCTAGTGTGTAATGTTGCTGTTAGAGCATAAATAATATCTGTAAAATTATAAAGCTCAAAGTTCAATGCCAAGCGAGATATTTTATTTAACAGAAGTCGCCTACATCGAACAGCCCGTTTGGACTACATCCCTCTACTTCCTTCTTTAATGATGTCACTAGAACAGTTTTTTGACTAACCTCCGCCCACAGGAATGCTCCCTCAACTCTACCGAAATTCGTTTATGTACTTGCGCACTTACTGTGTTTACTCAGCTCTTACGGTGATTTTCTGAAGTAAAACTGACCTTCATCTTTTGTGTGATGTACAATAAACTTTATTAAACTCATCAGTATATGTTTGATCATCATTCAGACAGCAGACTTGTAGGCTATTAATAAGTAATGGATTCATACAAGCAGATGACAAATACGTTATAATAACCGTAATTAAACTACTAAACTATACCTGTTTCATCTCTATACAGCACTCTGACTCTGTAGGCATTATTGTCTGACTCGAAATGAACACCGTTACTGAGAGTTTCTGATATTATCATCATTCCGTGAGATGAAATTGTCCTGAGAGACTGAGCGCGAGCTCATGAAGCTCCGCCCCCTGTGTCGTCCAGCAGCAGCTTATTTGCATTTAAAGGGCACACACTAAAACAGCGTGTTTTTCTGTGCCCCCAAAAATGACAATTTAAACATGCTGTAAAAAATGATCTGTTGGGTATTTTGAGCTGAAACTTCACATACACACTCTGGGGACATCAGAGACTTATTTTACATCTTGTGAAAAGGGGCATAATACGGGACCTTTAATTCATCTTTGTCATTAGGATACGTACCAAAAACTTTTAAGCTGGCTATGATTAAACCGCTTGTTAGAAAATCGCAACTTGATCCTACAGAATTAGTCAATTACAGGCCGATCTCGAATCTAACTTTTCTGTCAAAGATACTAGAAAAGGCAGTATCCTCATAACTATGTTCCTTTTTAGAAAGAAATGGTATCTGCAAGGATTTTCAGTCAGGATTTAAACCATACCATAGTACTGAGACAGCTCTCATTAGAGTCACAAATGATTTGCTCTTATCATCCGATCGTGGTTGTATCTCTCTATTAGTGTTACTCGATCTTAGTGCTGCATTTGATACTATTGACCACACCATTCTTTTAAATAGACTCAAAAATTATGTTTGCATAAGTGGAATTGCATTAGCATGGTTTAAATCATACTTATCTGACCGTTATCAGTTTATAGCAGTAAATTAAGAGATGTCTTATCGATCAAAAGTTCAGTATGGCGTACCACAAGGCTCAGTGCTAGGACCTTTGCTGTTCACTCTGTACATGATACCCTTAGGAGATATCATTAGGAAGCATGGCATTAGTTTTCACTGTTATGCTGATGATACTCAGCTCTATATTTCTTCACGCCCTGACAAAACTTACCAATTCACTAAATTAACGGAATGCATAGCTGATATAAAAAAAAAAAAAATGGATGACTGGTCATTTCCTTCTACTTAATTCTGAAAAAACAGAGATTCTAATTATTGGATAAAAAACTTCCTCACGTAATAACCTAGAATACTGTCTAACACTTGATGGCTGCTCTGTCTGTCTTTGTCGTCGGTTAGGAACCTGGGTGTGGTCTTTGATACCAATCTTTTTTTTGAATGTCACGTGTCTGTAAAACCGCATTTTTCCATCTTAAAAATATATCTAAATTACGTCATATACTCTCAATGACAAATGCGGAACAATTAGTTCATGCGTTCATGGCATCAAGTCTAGATTATTGTAATGCTATTATGGGTGGTTGTCCTGAATGCTTAATAAACAAACTACAGCTGGTCCAAAATGCAGCAGCTAGAGTTCTTACCAGAACCAGGAAGTATGACCATATTAGCCCAGTTCTGTCAACACTGCATTGGCTCCCTATTAAACACTGTATACATTTTTAAATATTGATTACTTACAAAGCACTAAATGGTTTAGCTCCCCAGTACTTGAGCGATCTCTTAAAGCATTATAGTCCTTCACGTCTATTGTGATCTCAAAATTCCGGCCAGTTGATAATACCTAGAATATCAAAATCGACTGCTGGCGGTAGATCCTTTTCCTATTTAGCACCAAAACTTTGGAACAGTCTTCCTAACATCGTCCGGGAAGCAGACACACTGTCAGTTCAAATCTAGACTAAAAACAAATCTCTTTGACCTAGCATACACATAACACATTATAGACTCCTATAATTCAATGTTACGCTGCATAGATTAGGTCAGCCGGAACCGGGAACACTTCCCATAAATCCTGATGTACTTGTTACATCATAAGAAGGATGGCATCTATGCTAATATTAGTCTCTCTGTTTATCCCGAGGTTTACCGCAGTCCGCCGGATCCAGGCCGTATCTACAGTAGATCTGATGAAGGACCTGCGCCTGAACCCGACGACAATGCAGTCCTGAAGTGTCAACTAGTCTCTCCCCTGTGAAGGCTTCCTTCCCTTCACCTCTGTACAGATAAAACGTTGTCGGCATAATTCCGGTTCACATGGCTACGCGGAAGCGATAAATTATTCTTTATTATACATTTATGGCGTTTTCACAGGTTTGCGTTTTTGAGGTTTGTGCAGAGATAACCTTTTTTTTTTTTTTTGAGGCCTGCACTGTCGAATCTATTTCAGGGTTTGCATTCTCAAGCCACCAGGCACTGTTTTGTGCGGATGAGCGGGCCGGAGCGCATTAAGGGTTTTCTGTTAGAACGGTGTAGTGTAAGCGGCCCCTAAGTTAATAACTAATGATCTTTGCAACGGAAGTGAATCAATCAATCAAAACTAACTTTAGCTGGACAATAACTTTATTCTAGAGCTGCTGTAAAGCCAAAACAATCTCTGTTACTGTAATTTCCTATTATCACTGTAAAGCTGCTTTGAAGCAATCTATATTGTTAAAAGCGCTATATATTAATGAAGGTGACTTGACTTTTGATTCTCTTATGTAGAGACAATTACCATTGTTATTTTCGCAATCAATATCCAATCATTTCAATGGGAATTTCTCATGAAAGATTTCCCCACACAGATTTCACAACGGGTTCAAAGTGGGCACGCGGATTCACCATTTTTGTTTTAGTTCTCACAAAAATGAAAACCTGTATGACCTTCTTCCTTCTGTGTAAAGATAAAACAAGAGATTTTTGAGTGTCTATTCAATGGAAGTCAACGGTAACCAAAATTGTTTGGTTACCCCCATTATTTTGTGTTCTGTAGAAGAGCGTAATACAGGTTTGGGATGAGATGAGTGTGAGTTTTTTCAGTTAACTACAGTATTCATTTAACTTTAGCTTCTGCCTTTAAAGGTACAATATGTAAGATTTTTGTAATAAAATATCCAAAAATCACTTACACAGTGTGATATATTTCCCGAAGTTGTGTACTTACAATATCCCAAAAGTTCCCAAAGATTTTTTATTTCAGAGAAATTCCAATTTTAAATAATGACTCGTCCCTGGTCAGTGTCGCCTGTCAATGACATTATATCCACGTTATCCCTGGTTTCTGCACGTACTGCCACAGTAACCATGGCGACAGACGTGGACAACTGCGTTACGTCTAGCGGCACACTCACGCTGTTGTTATTTCGTTCAAACATTATGGACCATGGCAAGCAGAATTTGGGACAAAAGGAGAACTAAAACAAGAATCAAAATCACTGTGGCGTTTTCGAGATGCCGAGAGCTCCACGTCCGCGACTAAATTCGACTTGACAGAGACGCTGCTCTTGCATGTACATTATTAGACAGGTGAGCAAATTTACATAAAACTAATCAATGTTATATAGCTCAACATGATGAAATGTTAGAATATGATCAGTATGTTATTCTAATGTTGATCTAGCTTACTGCTAGTCTCATACTATCAGGGTTGGACTGGAAATAGAGTCGGATTCAGATGCGAGTGAAAACAAGTTTATTGAATAAGAATTCAATGTAGTGAGAGACAGAGTCCAAAGTTTGAAGAGTGGCCGAGCAGTGGTACAGGGTAGCGCAGAGACGCAATGGGCAACAATTCATCTGTGAGACTCCTCAGGGATGAACAGGGATCCAGGAACAGAATTCCAAATGGAAACACGAAGACGAGAAACCAGAGACACGAACAGGAACAGGACTCGACCACAATTAACCCAAAAGATCTGACAACACAGGATGGAAATCACAGACATTAAATAGCTGATGAGTGATCAGGTAGTTAGCAGACACACCCACAAGTACACACGCGCACACACAGGAGAGAGAATGAGTCACTGAATCCATGACACATACAGCCAACAAACTAACACATAGAATAAAATTATAACTTTCAACACACTCAAATGCAGTTTAGTGTGATAGTGTAGACCAAGTGAAACAGCGCTGCGTTACCTCACAAGTTTAATTTGTCAAATAAACTGACCTGTGTGAGTAATTCAGCACTTGCGGGTAAGTTAGTTCGGTTATTCCTTTATATCCGCGGGACTTGGTGTGGCGCTGATATCTGTCTCTCATTAGCAATCGTGCCATGCTTCATACCACAGTCATGTTAAAAACATCAATGTATTCACTCATCCATACACATTATTAGATCCATCAGCATGACGACAAGTTCCATAATTCCACTTATGCGTCATCAACCTACGGCTTTGTTATTGTAAGAGGTAGCGACCCCTAGCGGTGAGAAAAATGATATATTGTAGCTTTAAGTCTGATCCAGTTAATGCACATGCATGTTCTAGTGTAAATAAACCCAATCAAAAAGCTTACAGGCTCTTGTAATTATATGGCAGGACTTCCATTCCAACAGCCATATTTGCCTGGTTTCAAAGACAAGGCTTATCCTATAGTCCCAGACTAAAATGCATGTTTGAGCAGTCTTAACTGAAAGCAACTTGCACTGACATATCTTAAAATATGTCAGTGCCATTGTTTTGTCTCAAGATGCACAGCAGGAATGCTTTTTCTTCTAAGGCACGTTTATAAAAGCTACTTAAATATCCTAATTTAACTAAGGCCTACTAATGGCTTAATCTAAGCCCGGTTTATGAAACCAGGCCAGTGAGTGTTATGATTTATCCCATTCACATGTCTTCGAGTAGGCTGTTTCCTCCACCTCAAAAAGACTCTGTGGTTACTTATATGCTTTTCTCAAATAACCACACTATCTATATTGCAGCCATCATATCCTATCCAAAAAACTGTCATTTCATATTAGTTTAGCTTCCAAAGTGGCTTTTTAGAATTTCAGATTAGCTCTGCTAACTCTTCAGCCAGCCGTACTTTATGCTGATGCTACTGTATTTGTTCAATAGTTTACACTTACCAACATCTCTTGGTTTCCCCACAGAATTTATGATCTTTGATGAACATAAAAGCCTGCAAATGCTACTGCTTACAGCTGACTACTTATTTTATTTTTCCATATACTGTATATGCTATCATCTTAGATCATTGATTATCAACCACACGGTTCTAGATTTTGATCTTGCTTTCTTAGTTAAATTTCATATATTTTTTTTGGTTGTATTGTATTTTACATTATGTGCACTTACATGTAATTACAGTGTACTTACGAAAGTACGAGGTAATATAAGGTAACACATGGGTTAGGGTTATGTTTAGGGGTAGGATCAGGGTTAGTACCTAGTTATTAACCAATTATGCAATTATAATAATAAGTACATCCTATGAACATGGAAAAAAAGTGTGATATGCCAGTTTTATACATTTGTGTGGATAACACTAATGTAATTATTTGTGTTCTGTATATGTTCAATGTTCAATTTATTTATAAAGCACATATTAATACAACGAAGGTTGACCACGGTGCTTTACGACAGAGTAAAATAATCATAAAATCACGTTCAAATTCTATAACATTGCCACAGACAATCACAAAATAAAACCTCAAAATCAATGCGCCATTAATAATAACCCATTACACCACTAACACAGCACTCATGAATGATCATATGCCAATATGAAAAAAATATGCTTTTAAATGTCGTTTAAACTCTCTAAGAGAGGAACATTGCCGGATATAATGAGGTAAACTATTCCACAGCCAGGGAGCAGCGGCCGCAAAGGAGCGGTCTCCTCTCATTTTCCGGTACGTCTGCGGGACCACCAAGAGATTTAATGACTCGGAGCGCAATACTCTCTTTGGTTTCTTCACCTGGATCAGATCAGCTATATATGTTGGGGAAGTGCTATGTAGTGCTTTAAAAACAAATAAAAGTACCTTAAAATGAATCCTGTAGGAAACCGGCAGCCAATGTAGTTATCTTAATACAGGAGTAATATGCTAATTTTTCAGAGTGCCTGTCAGAAGTCTTGCGGCCGCATTTTGGACCAGCTGTAATCTGTTTAAGCTTTTGTGTTGAACACCATAGTACAGTGCATTACCATAGTCCAATCTTGAAAAAATAAAAGCATGAATTACCTTTTCCAGGTCCTTCCATGTTACAAAGAGCTTAATTTTAGAAGAAACTAATTTTGGCTACTTCATGTATCTGTTTATCGAATTTCAGTGCACTATCGCAGATTATACCTACGTTTTTTACATGATGCATCCGAAAAGGGGATAGTGTACCCAATTCAATTTTGGGTGTATCAGCAGACTCAGAAGGGCCAAATAAAATCAGTTCAGTCTTCGATTCATTTAGACACAGAAAATTAGCAGACATCCACCTCTTAATCTCCCCAAGACACTCTACCAGCCTTTCTACAGCAGTAGGGACAGTTGGTTTCAAGGGTAGATACAGCTGGGTGTCATCTGCGTAACAATGAAAAAACATGTCATAGTTACTCATGATCTGACCTAAAGGAAGCATATAAAGTGAAAAAAAGACTGGTGCTAAAATAGATCCTTGTGGAATACCACACGATAAAGGCGCTGAGGTCGACGTACATTCTCCCATCTGTACAGAAAAACTTCTGTTTTGGAAATAAGACTTGATCCAATTTAGGGCATTTCCTCGAATACCTACATAATTTTCTAAGCGCGAGATTAAAATTGTTGTATCAAACGCTGCTGTAAGATCCAATAGCAGAAGTAAGGTCACATCACCACTGTCTATGGCCATAAAAATGTCATTAAATACTCTCAATAATGCAGATTCTGTACTATGTTGTTTTTTGAACCCCGAATGAAAAACTTCCCTGATAGTATTGTCAGTAAGGAAGGACTCAAGTTGAATAAAGACCATTTTCTCCAAAATCTTTGCTAGATAAGGAAGCTTTGAGATTGGTCTATAATTGCACAGCACACTCTTATCTAGGTTTGATTTCTTCAGCAAAGGATGTACTATAGCATGTTTACAATAAGTTGGAACAATTCCAGACAGTAAATCCACAGAGCGGATGAACTTTAGATTTTTGTTTGGGATAGTTTAGGATTGTTTTGATTGGTTTCAGATCTAAAGCTTACATATAATCTGGGATTATTTTGGATTATTTTATTTTCCACAATCCACAAGGGTTAGAACAGTGACCTCAATGGGTTCTTCAGCAGGGGCCTGCATTGATTTTAGACTTTTAAACCTAGAATTATGACCTGTTGATGCCAAAATTATACATTTTGTCTGGTTGGTAAATACATGCAGAAATGTACCTTTGTGCGTTTGAACAACATCATTGGATTCAATGATAAACATGTGGTGTGATGCTTGAATCAGTGCACTCCTGCAGAATACTGTTCAATCAAGAGCCCCAGGCTGTCAGCTTAATAGCATGCTACATGTTTGATATAATTATATAGATTAAGTAAGATCAAAAGCACTATTATATAGGTAATAATTTAATCCCCCTCAAATGCATTTATTCCTGTTACAGCAGCCTTTTCAAAAGCTATTTGCATTTTATTGTCTTGCCAAGTTTGAGAGCAAGAGGAAAATGGGAAGCAGGTTTCTTTTTGTTGCTTGTGATTGCCCCCACATGTCTTGTTTTACTGTATGAACTCTGACTTGGCATTGAGACAAAGATTACAAACCATATACTGACTCATCTTTGTGTTTCAACGGGAGCGAAAAATTGAGCCGTATAAGCTCTTTGGACTGTACACTGCCTTAATTCTACGTGGCATTGATTCAACAAGGTGCTGAAAGCATTCTTTAGAAATGTTGGCCCATATTGATAGGATAGCATCTTGCAGTTGATGGAGATTTGTGGGATGCACATCCAGGGCACGAAGCTCCCGTTCCACCACATCCCAAAGATGCTCTATTGGGTTGAGATCTGGTGATTGTGGGGGCCATTTTAGTACAGTGAACTCACTGTCATGTTCAAGAAACCAATTTGAAATGATTCGAGCTTTGTGATATGGTGCATTATCCTGCTGGAAGTAGCCATCAGAGGATGGGTACATAGTGGTCATAAAGGGATGGACATGGTCAGAAACAATGCTCAGGTAGGCCGTGGCATTTAAACGATGCCCAATTGGCACTAAGGGGCCTAAAGTGTGCCAAGAAAACATCCCCCACACCATTACACCACCACCACCAGCCTGCACAGTGGTAACAAGGCATGATGGATCCATGTTCTCATTCTGTTTACGCCAAATTCTGACTCTACCATCTGAATGTCTCAACAGAAATCGAGACTCATCAGACCAGGCAACATTTTTCCAGTCTTCAACTGGCCAATTTTGGTGAGCTTGTGCAAATTGTAGCCTCTTTTTCCTATTTGTAGTGGAGATGAGTGGTACCCGGTGGGGTCTTCTGCTGTTGTAGCCCATCCGCCTCAAGGTTGTGCGTGTTGTGGCTTCACAAATGCTTTGCTGCATACCTCGGTTGCAACGAGTGGTTATTTCAGTGAAAGTTGCTCTTCTATCAGCTTGAATCAGTCGGCCCATTCTCCTCTGACCTCTAGCATCAACAAGGCATTTTCGCCCACAGGACTGCCGCATACTGGATGTTTTTCCCTTTTCACACCATTCTTTGCAAACCCTAGAAATGGTTGTGCGTAAAAATCCCAGTAACTGAGCAGATTGTGAAATACTCAGGCCGGCCCGCCTGGCACCAACAACCATGCCACGCTCAAAATTGCTTAAATCACCTTTCTTTCCCATTCTGACATTCAGTTTGGAGTTCAGGAGATTGTCTTGACCAGGACCACACCCCTAAATGCATTGAAGCAACTGCCATGTGATTGGTTGATTAGATAATTGCATTAATGAGAAATTGAACAGGTGTTCCTAATAATCCTTTAGGTGAGTGTATATATCCCACTGTACTTTCAGAGCTGCAGTTGGTCAAATAAGTATGAATAAAACTTTAGAAGTTAAAACACAATCTAAATATCAGCTCCTTTTTGAACCATTTGTTTTATTTCTTAACAACATCAATGTGCTTTTCACTTCTCCATTTTTTGTTTAATTATGGATTTGATATGTACATTTCATATGCAGCTTGAGAGCATTCATCTTAGCCCACTGGGCCCTTATTAGTGTAGTTGCTATGGAGGAGTGTGTTGCATGAATAATACACTTTATTCTTCCTCCTGGGGAGTTTGAGCGATGGAGCTAGTAACTGAAGCGAACATTAGTAATGCCATTATGTAACTAAAGGTGGGACCAAGTTCACCAGCCATTATTATGACCCCTCCATCCGACACTCACATGCTAAAAGCCCTCTTTTTTTAAAATGCCTTCCTTTGGCCCGAGCACAATTTTTGTAATTCAAGAAACAATATTCCTGCTATGCCTGGTAATTGTTAGCTTCAAACAGTTCACAATAATTTGAAGTGTTTACATTAAACGTGGTCTTTTGAAAAGCTCAGTAAAGCATAGGATAAATACATGTTCTGTAAGCAGGTTAATAGCACAGCGTTTGCCATATGTTTATAGGAGAAACAAAATGGCTGGAGAACCGCGGCTGACACATGTTAATCTGTCTTATGAAACACATAAAAATGTACACGTATCCATCCATCTAATATAATCACCTGGCAATATAGTACATCCTACTTTACCTGCATACATATAGTGTACATGCGTAAAACAAATATATACGGTATAGCAAATCTATTCTCGGCTGCATGATTGTTTATTTCATTGCAAAATACTGTATATTGTCGACCATTTCTTTATATAAAGTTTGATATATACGTATGTCCAACTTTTTCCGGATACATACAGTATACTCGCATAGGGTGATATATACTACAGTATATAGCATATCTCAACTGCTTGATTGCTTGTATCATCACAAAATGCAGATAATATTGCCCATCTCTAATCTGCTAAATGTGACTAAGATATTATAAACATTATATATATTCACATCATGAAGTTGCTTTGAAACTCTGTGAAAAGTGTTGTTCAAAAACATTTGACTAGACTTATCTTATGTGATTCATTCATTAATGTTGATATTCTTTCAAAAATGCAATTACATCGCTAAAGGATTACAAAATCGGTGCACCCTAATCGGTTGGTCTATCCAAAGAAAACTGTTGCAGGAGTTTTCATTTGGCCATGTCTGTTCTTGTCAAGCTCTGCATTCTTGGAGGGATGTGAGTTGACAGGAGAGAATCTCCGGACTGTTCTTCTCCTGCCAGACTGCTATCATGGTGACATTTCCATGGCATTTCCTGGCTTCCTCACCCTCAATATCCGAAAGACTTTCCAAGGTGAGCTTGAACTTACTTTGGCTCCCTCAAGAGATTTTGCTCCCTTGGTGGAGACCTGGAGAGACGCTGATTAATATATTTTGCCTCTGTTCTGTTTTTTACTTGAACTTGTAGTTGTATCCTTTCAGTTTAGTCAGCATGTCTTGTCATATAAGAGCTGGTTGAACTCTGGGCAGACGGCTCTAAAAGCTTTTCTCTGCCAGTCGTGGTTCTTAGTGGGAGAGGCGAGTACTGGGCAGGAGGGAGTGAACTGGTAGAAGGCTGATACTGCACTCCCCGTAAAGGATGAAGACAGAATTAGGCCACGTATGAGCTGTGTAAGCTCTTACCCTGCAAACTCTGTGAGCTGAACATCTCTTTAATGTGCCTGCATAGGCATTAATGTGAAGGTGTGGTTTTTCTGTGGTACAGTGATTCTTGATTAAGGAAACAGTGTTCTAAATTACAGTATTGTGACATTGCTTCACTACTGAGTGCATGTAAGATGTGCAACTCAAAGTTTGAAGACATAATTTAAACTGAATTGGCCGCACCCCATATAAAATGTAATTGGAATTTGATTTGGAATGACAGGAAGAGGAATTTACATAGAATTTACATTTACATTAGATTGTCTATCTATCTATCTATCTATCTATCTATCTATCTATCTATCTATCTATCTGTCTGTCTGTCTGTCTGTCTGTCTGTCTGTCTGTCTGTCTGTTCATCGTTTAATCAATATATGCATATACATCCTCTACACCTCCAGGCTTTTAAACTTTCAAACAAGGCTTTGCAAGCCACCATGCAACGTTTTCTTGATAAACATTGCTTGTTTAATAAAAACTTAGAATTTCAGTTACTTTCAGTTATTCTTCCTTACTTTCATATCCGAATAGCAATTATACATCCACTCTTCTCATTTTAAAATTGGGGTTTGAATTGCTATTAAATAAATTAATAAAGTTATAAAATAAATTCTCAATTAAATTCTGAATGGTGCACAACCGTGCAAAATAGATTGGGGTTGGAACATGCACTTAAGTTTGTACTTCGAAAGAGTCATATTTAAATGTCACAAATTTGATTATTTGATTAGTTACCTATAAATAGTGCAGACTATTATATTTGTAATTGATTATACATTGCAACATTTCTTTGTTTTAAAATGTTCAAACTTTATTTCCTAGCTTAAATGAAAAAAATAAAATAAAAATGGTATAGTTGATATAGCTATAGTGGAAAAAAAGGCTCTCTGGAGTCCCCAGCCTCATAAGATACATACAGGTCATGTGCACATGACCTCACTGTTGCTCTGTGCTGGTGCTTTGCTTGATTTGGATTTACTGGAAGTCTGATTTGAGCTCCAGCTGCCCGCTTGCTCACCTCTCTACCTCCCAAATGCTCGGTTCAATCTGCTCATAATAACTCAGACATGGAGGCTGTCTGAGCCCCTCTAACCTCCATCACCTTCACCCTGGAGAGCATTTGAGGGGACTCTAATTAAAACACCTACTTCCTCTGGATGTCAAGGTACAATTATCCAGTGGGCTGTTTGTTTTATGTGATGCTCTATAGATGGTTCGGTGTGTAATTATCTTAGATGGATTGCTTTATTTAGTGACAGCTTTATTTGCATGAACCTCACAGAAGTCAGATATTGGTGATCCAATCGATGGCTGAAAGGTTTGTGCAGTAAAAACCTGCACAGGTTCAGACGTCAATGCTGTAATTATCATAATCCAACCAAGTGATCACCATATCTCCATATTAATGCGTTACAATTTCCATACCATCTCAGTGACATTACCCACAATCTGCATAAATGAATACATTAGAGAGTGTAACACATTTGGGTTGCTTACCTGTCTCACTTCAATAAGGTTTGAGTTGATTTGTATAAGTGAGCAACTAAAATGAATTCTCTTTTGGGAATTTAGACGGAAGCGTCCGTCAGAGAGTGATTAATTGTGCAGGAAACATCGGGCGCTTTGCTGTGTTTAACCACCGCTGAGGATTTACTATTCTGCATTGGAGCCGGGCTCTTCTGATAGATTGGCTTCCATTGTGACTTGTCGGAAAATCGGGATGCGTGAGCCAGCCAACATCAATTACTTTCCTGCCACAAGCACAAGCCTCCCAACAACGGCTGACATTCTTGTTGATCCCCCTGACTTGCACCACAAAAGGAAACAGCACAGAGGACAAAGCTTTGTTTCATCGGCCACAATGCCTGGCGATGTCTCTCAGGAATGTGTGCAAAAGGGGCATACGTCCCCCTCCTTCGTTTCTTTCGCTACCGTTTCTCCTCCTCATACTGTCTCTCTCCAACCCTGTCTTGCTCTCCCTCTTCTTACTTCCATCTCTCTGGAGGTAGAGAGGGGGCTGTCACAAAGCTTTGTGCGGTTATAGATCGTCATGTCAGAATGCAGGCTTAGCTGTCACCCTCTCCTTCAGGATGCAGAGGACTTTTAATAGAGTTCTGGCAAGGTTATTACATGATGTGTCCCTTTAATTAGCTACTACTCTCATTATAGCTTATAAGATACAGTGCTGGAATTCACAAATGGTGATAGGGTTACCTTCTGTGGAACATATCTTCTATTAGTGACTTTTTTTAAGTATGTTGTCTAACAACACTAACTGACAAATTGACAAATTGTCCTGACTTCATGCAGTGTATAAAACCAGCAGAAAAAAAGAGTGATTTACACTTTACAATTGAAAAGTTTTAAGTCTCTTATGCTCTGAAATAACTATTTCCTAAAATAACTCTTTTCTATTTCATTATATTTTATAATGAAATTTATTCCAAAGCTGAATTTTCAGCAGCCATTACCCCAGTCTTCAGGGTCACGTGATCCCTATAAAATGTTATTTTACAGCATTATTTTCAAAATGTCTTAGTATCGTCGATGTTGAAAACGGTTGTGCTGCCTAATATTTTTGTTGAAACTTTTTTTTTTTTTTTTTCAGGATTCTTTGATTAATAGAAACTTCAAAAGAACAGCATTTATTAACATTATAAGTGTCTTTATGCACATTTTGATCAATTTAGTTAATCCTTACTGAATAAACGTATTAATTTATTTAAAAAAATACTTACTGACCCCAAATTTTTGAATGGTAGTGTAATATCCTTTGGTTTTGCGTGTACAATCAAAATTTTGAAAAGTGTCATCCAGAGTTCTTCTGCTTAGGACCCTGTTTATACAATTTACATTTTGTCGGTCTTTGCACTTAAGAGCACATTGATTATATCTCTGTAATACATCTCTCTACTCCACCCATGCCCTCTTGCAAAACTTGCGACTGATATTTTGAAAGATTAAGCTGACTGCCCTGCAATTTCATCTAGGAACTTTTGACAGCATGCAACCCGATGCAGGCACTCTAATGTTTTAAACATCAGTATGGTATTGATAGGCCATGAGATATGGGCCCTCTAGGGGTTCTTATGAGCTTGACTTGCTTGCAAATGCAGGAATTGTGAAGACTAAAAGATTAGAAGCTACTCCAGAACAACCGGTCCATTGTCTGAATGTTGTTTTTAAAAGCTCTTAGTGAAATCAGCATTTTGATTGGTCAATCATGATGCCACAAGGTTTTTTTTTTTAGATAGATAAAATCAAAGTGGTTTTCCATTTAGAGTAGGGTCACTCAAACCATTAAGAACCAATATAGTATGAAAATCTCATCACTCGTTCAAGTCAAATGAAATCAAGACAAGTCACTTTTCACAACACTACAACAAAATTAGCTTTACAAAAAATATTGCCCTATGTGAGCAAACCAATAAAAAAAATATATTTTTCACCATTTGATCACTTTCAGTGTTATTTACCCTGTTGTTGCTAATTTTATTAATCAATTGAGTTTTTAATTGTAATTTTATGATTCTTTTCCCCCCTTTACTTTGATTATGTTAGTTGATAGTTACCCTTGTCCAAGTTTTGAGGTTTGTTTGTGGCAAGGTTTTTTTATTTTATTTTTATGATTCTAAGAAATTTATTATTTTATTAAGCAAGGGCGCATAAAATACATTTATAATGGTATACGATTTCAAATAAATGCTGTTCTTTTGTACTTTCTATTTATCAAATAATCCTTAAAAAGTGGTATCCACAAAAACAGCATGACTGTTTTCAACATTGATAATAATAAGAAATGTTCAAAGATTCTTGAGCAGCAAATCAGCATATTATAATGATTTCTGAAGGATCATGTGACACTGAAGTAACGAATGCTGAAAATTCAACTTTGCTATCACAGGAATAAATTATATTTTAAAATGTATTAAACAGTTATTTTAAATTGTAGTATTATTTAATGAGGAAGAAACTTCTTTCAAAATCATTTAAAAAATCTTACTGACCCCTGACATTCCAATATAAATAGATAAATATTACACACAATATATAGTTTATATTGAACAAAATAAAATAAGGTTAAGCTTTATTTTAAGGTGTCATTGTTACAGTGTAAGTATGTATTTAAGTACTGTGTAATATTAAGTAACTACATGTACTTACTATAGGGTTAGGGTAGGATTAGGGTTTGGTTGAGTGCTATTTGCATGTAATTATGCATAATTTACTGTTATTGCTATGGTAAGTACATGTAACATATGTAACAAAGACACTGTAAAATAAAGTGTTACCTAAAATAATTTGTATTTATGTTTTGCATACAATTTGTACAGAAAATATGAACTTAAATATTTAAGTACAACTTACATATTTAAGTTGGTAATTGTTATATTGCTGGAATCATGACATCTTTACTTTCAAGTTCACCATGGAGATTTACTTAAAAAAAAATAAGTATTGGAATCTGATTCCAAAAAGTCTGTAAATCACCTCATATTTTACAGCGTAAAAGAGGGAAAACAAACTCAACTGGAAACAGAATCAGCTGGGGGAGACCATCCTACTGCCAAGGCACATTACATTAAATGTACATATGCAACATATTATCTACTTACCTAATATATGCCATATCTGTCATACTTTCACTGAATCAATCAATTACTTATAATGTTATTAAACCGACATCCTGTCAAATAGCATTGCTCTATAACCTTACCTTGACCTTTTCACATACTCATATAATTTGATTAATTTCTGCTCCGATTTAACTCTCTGACGGATTGTAGTGAATGAGTGAAATGCCAGATCTCTCTCTCTCTCTCTCTCTCTCTCTCTCTCTCTCTCTCTCTCTCTCTCTCTCTCTCTGTCTGTGTGTTGACACAGAGGTAATGCAGTGCCCATGATATCCTTTATCCCTCAAGTGCTTGAGATGCAAGGGCTTACACTGCAAGCCATGTTATAAACTGCTGATGTCTGTTTCTAACCCATCTGTTCATCTAACCCATTATGTGGGTTGTAAAAACTTGCATACATAAAAAGTCTGTCTGCTTATTTATATTTGTCTATATTACAGGACCCTGCCATCCAAACCCTTGTCACAATGGAGGCACCTGTGAAATCAGTGAAACATTCAGGGGCGACACATTCATTGGATACGTCTGCAAGTGCCCATCAGGCTTTAACGGAATCCATTGCCAACACAGTAAGTTCATACAGTAACTTATACAACGCTGCTGGGGTGGGAGGGTTGTCCGATGACTACTGTAGCTGCATTCAGTTGTTATATTGTGCTCCACTTTTTCTGAACACACGAATGCATCTTATGTAAACATGCCTAGTTCCCTATCAAAAGCTAGTCTCTATGCTGCATTCATATGATATGGGAGAACATCTTTTTTTGACCGATTGTGGAGCATGGGTGGCAAGTGTCAGATTTCTGCAATTTTCACGTATCGTGTTGTGCCCTAGGCGTGTCGTGGACAAGAAACATGTCAGACTACATGTTGCTTCTGACCAATCATCACTTGCTGTTTTTAACGACATACATGATGTCATCGAGAAGGCGGAACTAGCAAATAACTTCCTGGAAACAAGAGTGTAAACAAACAATGGCTACCAAAGCGGCGTGTTAGCTTAATGCTAATTCCAGTACTCACCGGTTTGCTGAAGCACCTCCGCTAGTTCGCCAGCATTCATCTTTTTTCACTCTGTCGTGGTAGTCCCTCAAGGAAACATTATAGTTGCATTAGTATTGCTGCAGTAGTATTGTTTCAATAGTTCCACAAACCTTTCCGCCATTGGATAATTCCACCCAGCAGCACAAATACCATCATCTCATTTTCATTTCATCATATTTGAAAGCTGTGTACGGAAGAGCTTCTGTGCTCCTATTGGTCAACATCACAGATGTGATGGAACCTTTCGTGGAGTACCGAAAAAAACATGCTTTTTTTTGTTCTGTAGTTATTTTATTAGATGTCAAAAACGAATCTAATCCTTATGTTACATTCTGCATGTGATTTCATATTTAGTTTTCAAGTCAAATTATTTAAGATTGAGGGAAAAACACATGCCTTGCATTCAAATACTTAAGGCGAAAAGCAGTATGCGAAAAGAGTAGCATGTCGGAATTCACAGTATTCAGAAAAAAAGTAATCGGATGACATACTACTTCCTCTGAGATTCTGAAATGTGCATCAAGTGGACACTTTACTATCCCATGAGGCCATGGGAGATGAAATTTTACTGTCAGACAGTTAATGTAAGCGATTTCATATGCAGAAAATGATATTTCCTCTTATTATTAAACAGTATTTCATAGTGTCATATTAACAAATATCACATTCATTAAGCAGTTTTTTTAGAGTTTATTTTACAGGCCTAATATAATTTATGTTTGTATTTGCATCCACTCAAATGCAAGTGCACACACATTGCTTTTTGCTGTGATTACGGCAAACAAAGGCAGATGTTATTGCCTGATTTCTTTTCAGTTGTGTTTTTTTTTTCTCCTCCGCTGAACATATGGTCAGAAGCTGTCTGATATTTTGCCACTCCAGCAGAAAAACCAACATTTACTCTTGCATATTAAGTGTGTATGATTGTGTGTGGATACAAGCTGGAAGACAAACCAGAGATGAAAAGGGATTTGAATATAAGCTCCTTAACTGTTCTACTGCTGTAACTAGTGTCTCTGTCTTACTCCTTAATCTCAAAATTATCTCAGTAATAATTGTTTAATCCAGGGGTTCCTTTCTATTGTCTATTGATTTTGCGATTTGCATGGGGTCCACACAATGTGTGGAAACCATTTTGCTGTGTTGCTTGTGTGTCATTGAGATACTATTAACTTTTTTATTCATATTTTGAATTAGTTTTTATTTTTATATTTTCTATACTATTTTGTGTGGGTTTTTTTATATTGTTTTTATTATATTTTTATTTCAGTTTTGAGGGGGGGAATGTCAAATGGTAACAGAAAAAAGTGAAGAAGAGACAATATTTAACATTGTTACCTAACTGATGTTTATGCTTAGCAGTCAGTTTGAGAAGCGTGTCATGATTTTCATGATTGTTCCTGCATGGATGTGTGGCCAGATTAATAGTGATCAACACATCTACAGTAACAAAGTTCATTTTAATACAGTCATGACAGTTTCATATTGTGTCCATGCCCAACCATTGTTCAAGATTTGCTGCATTAATGTCCACAATCATCTTGTTTTTGTCAGTGGTGTTTCTAGCTTGGATGGTGCACTGTGTGAACCCCCCTTACCGCTCTCCTTACAAAATTTGTAAAAAATAAAAATAAAAAACTACAATGCTAAAAAAATGCTAAAATGTTAAACCGTTGTTATGATAACAATTTTGTAATGTCTAAACATAAATCTTGTGTATGATTGTGTGTGGATACAAGCTGGAAGACAAACCAGAGATGAAAAATTTGGGAATAGTACATGATCCAGCATCCAGTGATGCTCTGCAGCCATCTAGACGCTGTAGTTAAAAATTTATGTTTTTGTTTTCCAGTAGATGACAGCAATCTTCCAATAAACCATGGCACTTAAAAAAATAAAATTAAAAAAATGCTATTTTATATAAATGTATATATTGAAATTATTACAAATTGAGGAAAATTAAAAATAAACACCATAGATCCCCCAAATCTGCACAACTGTACAGTAAATACATGAATAAAGTGAGTTATATTACGTTTTGTTTTTTTTAAATAACATTATTATGTTACAAAATCAAGCTAGTTGGACAGAAAAAGGAATATTGTTGCCCTATGTGTAGCAAGCAACGTGGCATAAAGTATTATTTTATTATATGCATAATATTACTCATGACGCAATGAATGATGTGTATACATACCTTTATTTTTTGCATACGTCCGCTCTTCATTCTCCTAATTTAGGCTCCCCAGCTGGACGTAAAAAAGTTGGGTGTAATCTCTACGCTGGGTTTAGCTACGTCCAACCTTCCGATAAAGATTTGCACCTGTTGCACCAACTAATGGTACATTTACATGACAACAATACGCTGAGACGTTTTTCCTTTGAGTTTTCCGCGTACAGACGACACCATTGTCAAAACGATCCCAGTTCACATGGATCTGCAAAAGCGACTAAAAACGCTGTATTCTGCTCCCAGGCCATTAGATGGCGATGAAGCACCTATAGACTGAACACGCTTGTGCATGCTGTCATCATCTTCAGAGATTTGCTTCGTTTACAGGCAGATCGTTTTCAAAAACTTGCGCTTTAAAACCCGATTTCAAAAGTTTGCGTTTTCAGGCTCCCAAAACGCTGTTGTTGTGTAAACGAACGGCCGAAATGCATAAAAAGTTTTACGTTTTTAGTTGAAAACGGTGTCGTGTTAACAGCCCCTAAAACTGTGACCAGGTGGCAACTGTGCATGGACACTCTGATACATTATAGCCTACCGCAGTATTTAGTTAAAGTTGTGAATTGTTCCTGCTTATTAAAAGTGTGAGAGATCTATATATAAGCCTACTGCAAATGTCTAATGTGCTCATTCTGATTTTTTATTTTTATTTATTTTTTTAAGGTATGTGCTTACAACTTAATTCACTTTGTCTGTCAATTTGAATTTAAGTCTAGATTAAGTCTAGAACACACTTGCACGAAAAAAGTGCTGGAAAGAGTTTACATTTTATTGAAAGCGAGGGAGTCACGTCTTCCACATCCCCCACGTGTTCTACGCCCATATGTTATGTGTTAGATATTATTGTTTTTGTTAGTAACTTAATTTAAATGATTTACTGGTTGGCTAAAAATCGATTGCTATGAAATATTATTTCCAAGCACGTCCCTCCAAGCAAGATGATGCATGGTATACAATTGCTGTGCCCAATAATCCCAGATATTTCCAACATAATTACATACAGACATTTTGTGTTAGGTCATTTACCTGTGTCGGCAGAGTATATTGAGACACATCCGTGATCGATCTAACAATGTTACATTATCCAGCACGAATAATCACTAACATTACAGCTCATGTCTGCAGTAAAAAGTAATTTGCAGGCATTAAACTTCTGTAATCTTGTCTGTGTTGGAAAACACTCTTTTCAGAATAACTTCTCTTAAGCTTGTGTATGTTTTTAGATGAAGCTGTTAAATTAAGCAATCTCATGCAGTTCTTTCCCTTTTGTGTTTTATATAATGCCCACCAGGAGGTGTTTTAGGCATGTTTTCTTTGATTGTTTTCCCTGAAGATATACTTTGTGATTGAAAATGAAAGTAAAAGATTGACGGTCCAAAACAGATTTAGCCTCAGACGTACGCTAGGTCCAGATGGTGCAACAGGTATTACTTCTACGCAGGACTTAAAACGGATTTTTCGTCCAGCCTAGTATTAAAACCGGGTGTACGTCTATATGGTGCAACCGGCCCCTGGTGGCTAAGACCTTTTTTCTAATCCATAATTTCAATTTGTGCTGATTTAGAACTTCTCCCGCTTTCCCAACTAACGTCACCTCACTGGACGTCCCAAGGTGACGTAAATCAACCCCCTCTACTCCTTACTTTTTTGCGGCCGCCCCCATGTGTTCCCCCGCAAGATGCCAACCTGGGCAGCTGCCCATGTCGCCCATGCCTAAATCCGCCCCGGACCGAAGTAGTCATTAATAAGTTGAGCAAAATGTTACATGTCAATTGTTCCGACAAGATTCACAGTGCATTTAAAGCATTAGCCACTGACTGAGCCCTCTCAGTATCATCCATATCCATTACATGAACTAAAAGCTTGACAATTTGAAATTTCTGCCGTGTTTACTTTTTGTGTATTCAGAGCATGCTTCCATGAGACCACAATGCTCCACAGCGCGGGGTGTTTTTACCGAAACACGTTATTGAGACTGTTTAGCAACGTGCTTTTGTTTACATCAGCATGAGTTTGAAAATCACATTTCATTGGTTCAGACTCATGCCATTGGAATAACAACGATCGCCGAGAAACGAGCAGAGAAAACAGCATTGTATCATGGATTATTAAAACAAAGGAAAGATTTAAGAAGGTAACCATTTAACCTTTTAGAAAACATACAAATACAGATAATTTTATATGTAAATAATTATGATTATTCTAGTATTCTATTAAAATTATATTTTTGTATATAAATTATATATTCTATTATAACTGCAATAGATTAGGATGCACGCATTTGTTAAGGCTGCTGTTGGACGAGATTCATGATAATGGCAGATGGGGCACAGGTGAGGGGATTACGATGGCCAAGGGTGCATTTGGGCAGGAGCTAGTGAACATTGCAATGGGTGTCCATTGTGTGGGAGGAGAAGAGGAGAAGAGGAGTAAAAAAAAAGTTATTTTCCTAAGGAAAGATTTATAGTAGTGGAAAGAGGAAACGGTAAACTCTTTTGCATATAACCTGCAGTTTCTCCAATGCCAAGTTCTTCCATCAAAATACAATAATAATTTGTTTGACCAAACATGGCTGGTTGACATTTTAGTATAATTAAAGGATTGTTTAGATCAGTGACTTATTTGTTTTATATAAAGTTTTAGACACTTGAAATTTACCAGGTTTCTGTGTGTTTACAAGATGTCCCTTGTGCATAGTCATAAACATTCAGCAGAAGACAAACATTTCTTCGAAAGAAGACTGCATGTCTAATCAAAGCCAACTTTGAAAGACTGTCATCAGCCTTGTGTGATTACCTTCAGTTAAGCTGAGTAAAGCTCTGCTCCGTCAGTACATTTGTTAAGTCTCAAAACAACTAAAGGTCTACAATGAGATCCAATTTCTTTTCTCCTACAGTAGTTCAAATGGATTGGCACATATACAGTATCTAAAGACATTAGGTAACCAAATCTAGTTTCTGGGTAATTCCTGCAATTAAATGATAAAAGGAAAGTGATAATAGAGCCCCAAGAATGACAGCTTAGTGGGCTTTGTTGCAGCCATGAGCAGTCTTTGTAATTGCTGACAGGCTTAATAGGACAGATAAAATTGAGTTACTGGGATTTTATCAGCAAGAATAAACCCTGTTCTGAATGCGGTCCTTTGTTACAAATGGAAATGACATTGGAGTCAGTGTGAAAAAAAAAAAAAAAAAAAAAAACATTTTCAGGGGAGCATGAAACATGAAAAGAAATCTATATTACCTCAGGTTAATTGGCAAACAACAAAACCCAAAACAGCCACACAACTTTCCCTAAAATACATAATGGTGCTGCCTTGTGTTTTAGTGATTTATAGTCTATTTTAACTAAACAAATCAAACATAGTGACTTCTGAGTCTATGATTGAAATATCGAGCAAAGTTCCATATTTTGCTTACTTTTTGCGGTTGAACTTGTGAAAGTTGTTCTGAGTCTAAGGAGTTGCATTTTAATTGAATTTATATTTTGCTAATTGAATTTTCAACATTTTATTCAGAATTAAGTATTTAATTAATTAGAACAAATATTTTTTTTAGGGTAATTCATTTTCGTGTTATTAGGATCTATAAATGTAGCCAAATTATACTCAATCATATTCAATTAGCAAAATCATCACAATTAAACTAAACCATCACAGGAACATTCACAGTTCTTAGTTAAACATCGTGCTTTTCCATGTAATCTAAACATGTTCTGTTCGTGCCCAGAATGATATAAGACATTGTTGTAGCAATCCACTTTTAGCTAATGTGATTTCATTTTCCAGCATGTCACAGGTAATTTCAGGCTACATATAAAGACATGGCTCATTTGAACTGTGAGCATCAAGAACAATTTCACAGCTTTGCACATTATCTTTAGCATGGCCAGCCAATGTAACCTTGCTATTTAGAGCATTCAGGATCAACAGTACTGGACAAAGAAGATAATAATCCCTGTTTCATAGGCATTGTTATGGATTGAAATGTTGAGGTCTGATTCAATTACTGTATGGTACCTACAATATGTAGGCCTATAGTCAGTCGGCCATTATCACAAAATATATCCTAATGGGGTTTATTAAACAACTAAGCAAAGAGGTTGTGTGTTACAGTGATTGTATCTTGTATAAGGGGTGTTCTTTGGCTCAGTGGTAAGCAGATAATGACTGGCTGAGTCTACACTGTCTCGCTCATTACATGGCTTGCCAAATAAATAAATGGCCATGAAATATTGACTTGAAGTGTTTAATTTTTTTTTTAATTATTATTATACTGTCATTATACAAAATATATTTGACCACAAAAGACAGTGATTGAACAATCAGGATCAAGTATCCCGGGGAGACGTATAAGCAGTATGTGTGGATGAATTACTGAATTACTCTTGGATGGCTGTAATACTGCTCACAGATGTACAAATTTATTTCTGTACCTCACAGCTCTGACCTAAAGGGATAGTTCACCCAAAAATGAAACATTTTGTCATCATTTATTCACCCTCATGATGTTCATATAAGAAGATATTTTGAAAAATGTCTTAAGGTGTTGTTGTCTTTAAATTGCAAGTCAATTGAGCCCAATGCTGTTTTGAAAGTTGAAACATCCTTCAAAATATATTTTTTTTATGCTCCACAGGTTTGGAACGACATGAGGGTGAGCAAATTATGACGCCATTTTCGTGCTGGAAAATGCTTGTTCACCTTTAACAGTATATTCGGAGTGGTGCGAGTAAGAGTTGTTGAGTTACGTTGGTGGCATGACCCGGATGGAAGTGAGGTTTAGGAGGGTGAGTGTAACGGAGGCCAGCTAGTAAGAGCTGTGTGAGTAAACCTCACTCCCCTGGCATCAAAAGGCGCACTAGCGACTGACACTAGAGGCTGCGGTCTTTTAGCGTCTTTTGTTAGAGTGCTTGCCTCCCATGCTGTTTGAATCCCTTTCGGAGTGGTTTGAGTAGGACCAGTGGGGTTACAATGGTGGAAACTGCTTTGTTAGTGTGCCCATCTCCCTTGGCGGAGACGCTGGTGTGAATCCCTCCCGGAGCGGTGCGAGTAGGACCAGTGGGGTTACATTGGTGCCGTGACCTGTATGGGAGTGAGGTTTAGGGGATGAGTATAATGGAGGCCAGCTATTAAGACCTGTGTGAGTAAACCTCAAACCCCTTGTCACGGTTGTGAATTCATTGTTTCCTCTGTGTCTCGTGTCATTGTTGTTTACATGTCTGTGAGTTTGCGGGAGTGGGCGTTGTCCCGCTCACGTGTTTGTTCAGTGCTCCAGCTGTTCGCAATCATCTCATTCCCCACCTCAGCTGATTCACATTACCGTTCCCTATTTATACTCACTCATCTCTCCATTCCAGTGTCCATCCGTTGTTTGCTGTTCCTGCGTGAATGTTCGTGTCGTCTTCCGGGTTGTCGTGTCTTCAGTGGATCCCTGTTGTTTCACCGCACCCGAGCACAGATCACCGAGCACCAGCACTCAGCACCGAGCACTAGACCATCGAAGTCCCTGTGTGTCCGAGTCTGAGCGTTTCCCCCTGTGTGGACCGTCCGGAGCTGTTTCCTGTTCGCGAGATCGCGACCGCACCCTGAGAGGAACTTTCATTCCTGAATTGTCTTATTCTGTGTTTGAGTTCCAATAAATATTGTTCACCTGCAATTGTTTCCAGTATTCTGTCATGACAGAACGGATGGACCAAACGATGGGAGCAGCAGGTGATTCATCTGCTTCACTGGAGGATTTCATTCGAGTATGCATCGGCCGGATGGATGCACAGGAGCGCAGCCAGGGGGAGACAGGACGCGTTATCCAGACTCTGGTCACACAGGTGTCCGAGCTCACCCAGCGTTTTCACCAGCTACAACCCCCCACTGCGCCAGCACCTCCAGCAGCACTTGCAGTTCCCCCCACACCACCTGTGCCTCTCTCCCAGTCGGAACCCAGACTGCCCACGCCTGAATTATACTCTGGTGAGCCGAATTTCTGCCGTCCTTTTCTGACACGTTGCAGTATGCATTTCTCATTACAGCCCAGAACTTTTGAAAAAGAGGAGGCGAAAGTAGCCTTCGTTCTGACGCTACTGACTGGGAGAGCGGCGCTTTGGGGAACTGCAGTGTGGGAGAATCGAGACCAGTGCTGCTCCTCGTTCCAAGCCCTCTCGGCGGAGATGAGACGTGTCTTCGACCGAGCCGTCGAGGGGAAGGAGGCTGCCAGGGTCTTGACTGACCTACGCCAGGGGGACCGATCGGTATCTGACTACTCCATCGAGTTTAAGACCCTGGCGGCCGGGTGTCGCTGGAACGAGGAGGCGCAGTGGGACCATTTCCTGCATGGGCTGGCCGAACGTGTCCAGAGGGAGATCTACGCCCTGGACCTTCCTTCAACTCTTAATGGACTCATCGACCTGGCCCTGAGAGTGGACGCCCGTCTGTCCAGGATTGGGCAGAGAACACCCACCAACCCAGTTCAGAGTCGGAATGAGAACCAGCGGTCCAGCGGCCTGGACACGTTCGGCTCCCACGATCCCGAGCCCATGCAGGTGGGGCGAGCTCGGCTTTCCCGGGAGGAGAAAGAAAGGCGGAGATCCCAGGGCCTCTGTCTCTATTGTGGTGGCAACGGACATTATGCCTATAGTTGTCCAGTAAAAGGCCCAGCCCGATAGTAAGTTTGAGGCTACTATCGGGTGGGATCTCCGCAGGAAAGACCTCATCCACTTCCACCATCCTCCCGGTAAGACTGAGATGGTCTACTCTGGATCACCACTGCACTGCACTCATTGACTCAGGGGCAGAAGGTAACTTTTTGGATCATCAGTTTGCACTACAATTACAGATTCCTCTTCGAACACTTTCCCAGAAGATCACAGTCAACGCACTGAATGGACAGACTTTACCCACCATCTCCTTGGTCACCGAGAAACTTACACTCATCACTTCTGGAAATCATGCTGAAACTATATCATTTTACATTACGGACTCTCAACTCACACCCATAGTTTTAGGACACCCCTGGCTCAGTTTACACAACCCACGTATCGACTGGAAAAGACGGACCATCTCAGCTTGGAGCACTGAGTGTCACAATTCGTGTCTTGTGTCTGCTTGTTCTGTTGTTTCTGTCCCTGTGTTACAGGAGGAAGTAGTGGATTTATCTAACGTGCCCGAGGAGTACCGTGACCTGAGTGAAGTGTTCAGTAAGTCTAGAGCTGCTTCTCTCCCTCCGCATCGTCCCTATGACTGTGCTATAGATTTATTGCCAGGTAAGTCTCCGCCTAAGGGCAAGATTTATTCACTTTCAGTTCCTGAGAGAGAGGTTATGGAGAAATATATTTCTGATTCTCTAGCAACCGGGTTCATCCGCCCTTCCTCTTCTCCAGCGGGGGCGGGGTTCTTTTTCGTGGGGAAGAAGGATGGTTCTCTGCGACCTTGCATTGATTACCGAGGACTGAATAACATCACGGTAAAGAATACTTATCCTTTGCCGTTGATGTCTTCAGCCTTCGAGAGGTTGCAGGGAGCGTCTCTCTTCACTAAACTGGACTTGCGTAATGCTTATCATTTGGTCCGCATCAGGGAGGGGGACGAATGGAAGACTGCTTTTAACACCCCTAGGGGGCATTTTGAATATTTGGTTATGCCTTTTGGGCTTTCCAATAGTCCCGCAGTCTTCCAGGCACTAGTCAATGATGTGTTGCGAGACATGATCGATCAATTCATATATGTTTACCTGGATGACATATTGATTTTTTCTTCGTCTCTCCAGGAACATGTGCAACACGTACGACTAGTGCTTCAAAGGTTACTAGAGAATGGGCTTTTTGTCAAGGCGGAGAAATGCGTTTTCCATGCACAGTCAGTTCCTTTCCTGGGACACATCGTGTCGTCTGAAGGTATGCTTATGGACCCTGACAAAGTTAAGGCTGTGGTAGAGTGGCCAATCCCAGATTCCCGCAAGGCCCTGCAGCGGTTTCTGGGATTCGCCAACTTCTATCGGCGTTTTATTCGCAATTTCAGCCAACTAGCCGCACCTCTGACTGCCTTGACCTCTCCCAAAACTGCGTTCAGGTGGTCAGACGCAGCTGAGGCTGCGTTTGCCAAACTCAAGAGCCGCTTTGTTTCAGCTCCTATTCTCATTGCCCCTGATGCTTCACGTCAGTTTGTGGTAGAGGTCGATGCGTCGGAGGTGGGGGTAGGTGCAGTGCTTTCACAACGTTCACCTTCAGACGACAGAATGCATCCCTGCGCGTTTTTGTCACATCGATTATCTCCTGCCGAACGTAATTATGACATTGGTAACCGGGAGTTGTTGGCAGTCAAGTTAGCTTTGGAGGAATGGCGTCACTGGTTAGAGGGTTCAGGGGTACCCTTTACAGTCTGGACTGATCACAAGAATTTGGAGTACATTAGAACCGCTAAGAGATTGAACTCCAGGCAGGCTCGGTGGGCACTTTTTTTCGGTCGTTTCGATTTTACACTTTCCTATCGTCCGGGTTCCAAAAACGTCAAACCCGATTCTTTGTCGCGTATTTTTGATCGTCCCGAACACGAAGCTACTCCTGAGCGCATTTTTCCTGAGACCCTGATTATCTCTTCGCTCACATGGGAGGTCGAATCGAAGGTCAAGAAGGCCTTAGAAGGGGTAACGCCTCCGATCCGGTGCCCACCTAACCGCTTATTTGTGCCGGAGGAATTACGATCAGACGTCGTCCAGTGGGGTCATAGTTCCAGTCTAGCTTGCCATCCAGGGGTGAGTCGTACCATATTTCTAGTTAAGCAGCGATTCTGGTGGCCCCTGATGGCTCGTGATGTTCACAATTTTGTTTTGGCTTGCTCTAGTTGTGCCACTGGTAAGTCGTCCAATCGACCCCCAGCTGGGTTACTTCAACCGCTGTCGGTGCCTTCGAGACCTTGGTCCCACATCGCTCTAGATTTTATCACCGCCCTCCCACCCTCCCAGGGTAACACGGTAGTTTTGACCGTGGTGGACCGATTCTCGAAGGCAGCCCACTTTATTCCCTTGCCCAAATTACCTTCAGCCAAGGAGACAGCGGTGGCAGTCGTTGACCACGTCTTTCGGTTACATGGCCTCCCGACAGACGTGGTTTCTGACAGGGGACCCCAGTTTGTGTCCAGATTTTGGCGAGAGTTTTGTAAATTACTGGGGGCGACGGTCAGTCTGTCCTCTGGGTTTCATCCCCAGAGCAATGGCCAAACTGAGAGAGCCAACCAAGATTTGGAAAGATCGTTACGATGTTTGGTCTCCAAGAATCCCTCCTCCTGGAGCCAACAACTTTCCATGGTGGAGTACGCCCACAATACGTTACCAGTGTCATCCACGGGCCTATCTCCGTTTAAGTGTAGTGTAGGGTACCAACCACCTGTTTTTCCTAGTACTGAGTCCGAAGTCGCGGTCTCCTCCGCCCACGCCTTCATCCAGAGGTGTCACCGTACTTGGACGAGGGCCCGAGAGACTCTCCTCCAAGTGCGGGAACGCACCAAGGCCAAGGCCGATCGCCACCGGTCAAGGCCTCCCGTATACGTCGTCGGTTCCAAAGTGTGGCTTTCTACTAAGGACATTCCGCTCCGCTCCGTTTCCAATAAACTGGCACCCAAATTCATTGGCCCGTTTTCTGTCACTAAGATCATTAGTCCAGTGACAGTCCGCCTCAATCTTCCTCCAGTGTACAGGAGGATTCATCCCGTTTTCCATGTGTCTAAAATTAAGCCCGTCTTTTTTGCACGCATTAATCCGCCAGCCCCGGTTCCCCCCCCGCCGCGACTCGTAGATGGGGAACCATCCTATTCGGTTCGTCGTATCCTGGATTCCAGGCGGAGGGGACGCGGATTTCAGTACTTGGTGGATTGGGAAGGTTACGGTCCGGAGGAGAGAAGTTGGGTTCCTGCTCGTGACATCCTGGATCACTCCCTTATCGATGATTACAATCGACAGGTAAGGAGTTCTGGGAATGCCGTGAGGCATTCCTAGGAGAGGGGGTACTGTCACGGTTGTGAATTCATTGTTTCCTCTGTGTCTCGTGTCATTGTTGTTTACATGTCTGTGAGTTTGCGGGAGTGGGCGTTGTCCCGCTCACGTGTTTGTTCAGTGCTCCAGCTGTTCGCAATCATCTCATTCCCCACCTCAGCTGATTCACATTACCGTTCCCTATTTATACTCACTCATCTCTCCATTCCAGTGTCCATCCGTTGTTTGCTGTTCCTGCGTGAATGTTCGTGTCGTCTTCCGGGTTGTCGTGTCTTCAGTGGATCCCTGTTGTTTCACCGCACCCGAGCACAGATCACCGAGCACCAGCACTCAGCACCGAGCACTAGACCATCGAAGTCCCTGTGTGTCCGAGTCTGAGCGTTTCCCCCTGTGTGGACCGTCCGGAGCTGTTTCCTGTTCGCGAGATCGCGACCGCACCCTGAGAGGAACTTTCATTCCTGAATTGTCTTATTCTGTGTTTGAGTTCCAATAAATATTGTTCACCTGCAATTGTTTCCAGTATTCTGTCATGACACCCCTGGCCTCAAAAGGCGCACTAGTTACTGATGCTAAAGGCTGCAGTCTTTAGCGTCCTTGTTAACGTGCCCGCCTCCCATGCTGGTTTGAATCTTGCTCGAGAGGTGCGAGTAGAACCAGAGGGGTTCAGAGTCTACATTCTTATATACATTCAAATACTGTACATTGAAACATTCAGATTTATTTTATTCATCATTTCTGAATTCTGTAAAACTTTTCCCTTAGTTAGTGTCCTGTTTCTGTGAAATCCCATGGATGACGAGACCCACTGGTGGTTAGCTCTATTACCATAATCATTATTATTGGTGAAATCCAGCTTGAATCTCTGCTGTGTTGTCATTACTGGAATGATGGGCTGGCATGCTCCCACTGTGTCAATGGGCAGATTGGCAGGCCAACCGGGAATGGAGAGCGAACGGCCAATTATTATAATGGCATGTCTCGACAAGCTATTGGCAGGCAGAGAAGCATGTGGATATTGTCAGGCTGGAAAAGGAAGAGAGGGGAATCAGTACATTTTGTATTACTGGAATTAGTTATAATGCTAATAAGCCCCAAATCGTGTCTTTGAACTACAAGCCTTTGATGTGATATGACACGTAGTGCATTGTTCATGTCATCACTGAAAGCTCTTTGTATACAAATTGTGTTTACTTTGCACCAGCCAGTTGTCATTCTCACTTGTGCAAGCCTAAACAGTCCTCCTGACCGCCACTGTTTAGAACAGTAAATATTACAATGTCATGATAAACATTATTAATATTATTCCATTTATCTGTGTGCTATTATCCAGGCAAGATTCCTGTGACAAGAAACCACCAGCAATCTCTCTTTCTTCATAATTGATAATGTTTGATTTCTTTGTTCCCATTTTTTACTTTTTTTTTTTTTTTAACATGTAGTGTTGTGTAGCTGGTTAACACACGCGCGCGCGCACACACACACACACACACACACACACACACACACACACACACACACACACACACATTTAATATACTTTATTTGATTCCACATTACAAGTCATATTTCATTAGGAATCAAATGTTTTGAATAATCCAACAGATTAAAACAAATCAGCACATTGTTATGGATTATACAGTTCGCAGGGTATAGGAAGCATCGCCTAAACATGCTTCCTATAGTTGCTGAGATTGAACAGTACTTTGCCAACTGTTTGGCCCCTGTTTTAGAAATCCCCCCAATGCAAAGTCCACGGATCGCCAGCCTACACATACACACACACACACACACACACACACACACACACAGTTTTAGCATGCAGAACTGTACTTTCAGTTTGTCTCCTAATGATTTGTGTTTGCAGAAAGTTCATCAAATCCAATACAGGCCAAGTCTGTGGGATATATCACATGGTCTGACCAAAGGCCAAAAACATATTTTAAGAAGTGCATATAAGAAAAGATAATAAAGTAAGGTTAAAAAGCTCAAGCAGGGGCATCTTGAGTGGGCTGGACTACACTTAGGCTAAAACTCAAAAGACGGCAGCACTTTTATATCTGAGCAAGAAGTCTACTGGGTGATTTAATTTGTACTTTGATCAATAAGCAATCTTCGGTTTCTTACAAAATAGTCCAGCTGTTACAGCGACTGAATTGGATTGAGGGAACATGTGCAAGGTTTTTGGACCTGATCTGTATTTGATTAAATATTGACAGACACTTGTGTGGCTTGTTTTCTTGGCTGCCTGGTGGGTTTAAAAGAAAATATAGCAGTCTGTCTGTAGAGAATATTCATGAATATGTTTTTATACAGTTTGCAGATGATGTCGAGATAATACCAGATCATGCCGCATCTCGGTCTCAAAAGCATTAAAATGATCTTGGCTAATTCTACACAAATAAAAACAACACGTTCTGTAAATACACTTTAAAGTTTAAGTTAAGTAGATGCAAGTTAAGTTAAGTAGATTTTCTTGTCTCTCTTCATTTAATCTTATCATCCTTTATGGCATAAATTGGGGCGATATAATATAATTATACTGTGCCTTATGCATTACTGTTGATTTTCTGAGCCACATCTGCCAGAATGTGTGGGAATGTTTACCTGGATCCACATTTTCTATTGCTGAGAGCATACGGAGTGGAGATATGCAGGCATGTCTGTGAGAGTTTGTCCTCACAGAGCTCTCAGCTCAGCCTCCACCTCGTCACCTGCTCAGAGATCGACTCAAACTGCTCCCTCTGCTCCGCTAATAAATAGGAGCATGCCTGTAGGCACCACTCTGAGGGACAGAGAGAAGGGGGATGTGTGTGCGTGTCTGTCTTTCTGTGTCACTGTGTACTTTTTTACTGGCTGTTCTGAAAATCCAAAGGGTACCATTATTACCAGACTTTCTTTAAAGGTGAAATGTGTAATTTTTTTCAATGTTAAAATACTTTCTCCTATGTCAGCCTAATAAGCAGAGACAACTATAAAACTATAAATAAGTTTATACTAATTTCACAGAATTTTCCTTAATTTTATTTTTTTAAAGCCATCTGCCTGCATTATTCCAATATGGAATTCCTTGTGAAAATTTACAATACCCTAGCCTGACGTCGTCATACTCAGATTCTAGTCAGAATATGAGTCTGATACTGCTCCATTGGGCTGTGATTAAGGGGTGTGTTTCAACCGAACCAGGAAAGAAAATGCCACTGCACTCAATTGGATAGACCTACAACCAATCAGAGCAACGGAGTAAGTGACGTATGTTCTTCATTCATGTTTCCGATCGACAAACGCCTTGATCGCGGTTCTCTGTTCCTCTTTTCAAATTAATGAGCTGTCGATATCTTCTATAACAGACACGATGGCGGAATCTACACTAGATGTTTTATAAACAAAGTTCGGGAGGAGCATGTTCAAATAATCAATCCAATCAACTTGTCATCAAACAATTACCATGTCTACCCTATCAGCATGAGAGGAAGCATATATTTTTTCACTCTGTCAACTCACCTAACATTCCTTGACAGTTTTCAGCATCCCTCCGCTCACTCTTGGCTTGTTCTTCCACAGCCAGGAATATGGGGGGAGTACTTTGGGTTCGGGCCGAATACCGAGCACAGAGCCCTGTCCTTGGACAGCACGCCAAATATGCATTTATTCTATCTGACTTATTTGTAAGTGTGAACTCGTGAAATCTCAATTCTCCAGCGGCAGTCATCTTTGTTGTAAACGAATTCAACCCAAGCGCTCTTTGGTGATGTGGATGATTACGTTACAGTTGATCATCTGTCCATCATCGTATAAAGCCCGCCCTGACAATTTGATTGGTCCGAACAGCTTTTGTACGGGCATAATAGCTCCACAATGGATCAAGTCCAGACCGAACTTCCCGACCTAAAAATTTTGTGGGCGGGGCTAAGTTCGGCTGGAATCCAGGCTAACAATACCCATGATTCTGCAGAACAATCTCGCCCGTGCGCTCCACCGAAGAAAGGCGAATGACAGTCGTGAAATATTGTTTATATGTATATAATCAACATCTTTAAATCAATAGTTTCATATTTCTCCACCATTTTTTATTTGATTATATATTTCACACTGCTTCATGGGATTATTTCCCTTATTCTTGTACCTTTGTCTTTTTTTTTTTTTTTTACTTTTTTTTCTTTCTTTTTTTAATCCCTGAGGGAAAACTTAATGGGAAAAATATTTCCAGAACCAAGGTAGCTGGAAAAGTGGGCAGGCACTGTTGCACACTATGATGGTTGATGACACGAGTGAGACAAAATGACTCACTTCAGCTTAAAGATTTCATATAAGCATTTGGATTCTGATGCAGTTATTTTTAAAAAGCTATTTCTACCTGATCCAACACTTATATATATGGAGATCAACCTAATATTGCAATATATTTTGGCAACCTAATATTGTCATAATCATGTTCTGTCTTAATCAAGTTTCTGTGATGTCTGTATTAGTTCTCGTTAGACACTATGGTTTCTAATTAGTTAATCATTGTCCAGCTGTTCCTGTTTAGTGTCCTCATTTACCGTGTATTTATACTCCCTTTTCTGTTCAGTCCCTTGTCGGTTATTGTTGGTGTTGAACGTGTATGTGACTGTTCTTCCTGAGTTTGTTAATAAAGACTGTGTATTGCATCATCTCCTTCGTTTATGGCTTTCTACAGCCACATATCCGGGACAAATATATTGTGACTGACTATTGCCACATTAAATAATGTTTTAGACTTGAATAAAACCAATTAGTGGTATTGCGTCATGAAGAGTTACCAAACAGAACATTTTATAGTGAACTTTATTCAACCTTCCACAAAAAAAAAAAAATAAAAATAAAAAAAAAAAAAATTGTTGCCATCAATTGAAACTCTGGTAATTAAAAACAGCACATGAGTGTTAGTCATTGTGCTCGAGGTCTGTTTTTGTAGTTATTTTTTTATTATTTTTTTTGGCAGGGTAATTTCCATTAACTGGGAAATTAATTAGAAAAATGTATAATAATAACAATAGGGTAGTTATTGGCTTTTTCAAGGCTTGAAGTGGTATTGTGCTTACCTTATTCACAAAATGATTAGTCAATTTCCTGTTCACAGCACCTATTCCTCAATCTCATAATTATGAAACTGGTAGATGAAGCCTTTATCCTTGACATAATTTTCTGAGACCCTTGGTTGAAGTGTGCCTGTATGCTGAAATTAGACTCCTAAGAAATTGCGTTTGAATTCAAGATTTGGACTCAACGCTATAGAAGTGTTTCTTGATTGATGCTCATTGCTTGAATCTTTATACACTTGACATAATGTCATATTAACATAAGTAGTGCTTTTTTTATTATTATTATTTGTATTATTATTATTTATACCGCAGTATGCCAACTAACCATATTCTTAATCACCACAGCTCTCAAGCTCTCTCACAATCTGGGTGGCCTTACCACAGTGCTCAATGTTCCAGTACTTTGTGGAAGACCAACTCATCTGGAGATTCAGATTAAGATCCGATTCCTGACAGCCCACACACATCACAACCCTCTAAATACAATGGAAAACCAAGGAAAAAACAATTAAACTCTTGACAGCGCTGAAAACATTAATGGGGATGAACCGCACCTTTCTCCTCTCACCTCTCACTTTTTTTTTTTTTTTTTTTTTTTTTACCGCACCAGATTTAATATATTTTTTTCTGTTCTGGACTTTGATTATACGGTGTACAATGTTTCAGACCATATATTCCCAGGAGCAACTGAGTTTTCTTCATATATTATGGCTGCACATGCACGCGAGATGTGTGTAAATGAGTGCATTATCTGAAAAGCATCAGGTAATACTTTACGCACCGAATTTCAGTACAAACACCTCATTAAAAGGGGCTAAATTATTAACATCATAAAAACAACAAGAACAACATCTTACAGATGACAAATACACAAATGGCGTTCTCAGAGACATATGCACTAAAAGTGTACAGATTAATATTTAGTGTGTTCAGTGTAAACAAAACAAAAATGTGGAGACACACTGAAGTTTATGTTGATCACAGATGCTTCTGATTATTGAGCTCTTGGAAGGTGTAAGTTTAGCCCTACACACTAAAAAGAGAACTAAGTTAAACCTATGCACATATTTTAAGTCATAAAATACTTTTAAAACATATTTTAAGTCACACATGCACATATTTTTAAAACACACACACACACACACAAACATCACAATAATGTGTTCTGCCGTGATAGTAAACCTAATGCAAAACAGGACTGAAATAATAAACAGTATTCAACTGTTCTTGTCCAAAATAATATATATAAGTATATTGGGGTCAGTAATAATATTGGGGTCTGTATTTTTCTTAAATTACTAAATGAAAGACTGAGTAATGGATGCTAAAAAAAAATCAATCAGCTTTGCCATCACAGGAATAAATTACATTTTGATAACATTTTGTTTTATTGTAATGATTTTTTGAGGGCTTTTTCATGCATGCTTTTATTATCTTTAATCCATGTATCTTGTATTTTCCCATGTTCTCGTTCTGTTTCTAGATCCATCCCTTCATTTGTACCCAGATGTTTCTTGTTTGTTAATTGATTTATGTGTGTGTATATTAAGTCTATACATACACCTGGGGAAAGCAAACTATTTCCATTCATCTCACTGGCATGTATTTATAGCATTTTTTTTTTTTTTTTTCTAACAGTGGCATGCTAAGCCGTCCGACCTTGACCCCTTGTTATATAACCATATGTTTGTTTTTGTCATTATCAGATCTTGTCCGTGTAGGCTGTTTTGGTGCTGGGTAATTTTTATAATGAAATAAAGCATTTAGCTCACTACATTTTTCTCCCATGTAACCTTTACATGGCTCTTCTGCAGCACGTCACTAAAATGTTCCTTGAATATTAGAATGAGAAGCATTTTCTATAATTTTTTATCAGATGTTTTTACACGTATATGACACTTTAAATAAAAGGTGATGCTTTCTAGAGTATTCCCTCGTTCAGACGTTTTGGTGATGTGTGCTTAGTTGGAAAATACATTTAACATTATGCTTAATTACTGTTTTTAAATACAGAATCTTAACACTTATATAAAGCACACTTTGTCCTTTATTATTCCATGCCTTGTGAAATAAACATGAGTAATTCATTATTCAGATATTTCAACAATGTTTAGGTAAACATAAATATATATATATACCCACCGGCAGAAACATAAACCGGCACCTATGGGATCGTTCACAGCAACCCCATTAAGCATTCCCAAAATATATATATATATATATATATATATATATATTGGGAATGCTTAATGGGGTTGCTGTGAACGATCCCATAGATGCCGGTTTATGTTTCTGCCGATGGGTGCCCATACTCCATAACCCCCCCATCCCCATCCCTCTCACCACACCACACCACAAAACGCACGTGCGATACATTATACATTACATTATACATTACAATGTATATATACATTATATACACGTGCAATACATTATACTTATAAAAGATACATTACCAACCAAACATAAAACACATTTTTATTCACCTGTTTTCATCTCACGACTTCATCAAAACTATATGGCACGTTTGGGCCAGACTGGGAAGAGAGGTGCTGTAATAGTAATGTAAAATATGTGAAAAATAATGTGTTTTTTGAACAATCGAGCATGAAACCATAGTACCATATTCTATTCAACATTTGTCATTAAAATAACGCCATAGCAATGGCCTCAAATTAACAATACAACGAGATGAAAGTCGTGTCTGAAAGCTGCAATCATTTTTAATTATTTATTTATTTATTTTAAAAATGATTGGATGAAAATGGAGAATGTCTCGTGTTTTTCCATGGGTGCTCGACCATTTCCGTTGTATCGGTGCCTATGAGATCAGCAATACTTTGTATCTCCACCCTCAAGCTCAGGCAATGAATTATTTAAAATAACCTTCAGCTACACTAAGTGGTAATACAAGATGAAAGAGAATAGCATGAAATGGGTTTTGTTCTTCAGGCAGTCTGGTGAGAATAATCCCAGCAAATAAGAGTGTTTGTGCATGAAGACATTTTTACATTTCTTGCTTGTTTATTTGAGATATAATCAAGAAGAGCATTTGCCTTTTGTATGAGCTTTTAGATTATATATGTGTGTGTGTGTGTGTGTGTGCGTGTGCGTGTGTGCGTGTGTAAAACCTGATAAACTTGTTCATCAGCCAAATTCATCAGGCAAATTATTGACCCAGAAATCAATCTATCACTAATGATGTGTATGTAAATAAATATGTACATTCAGTTTAGTTATATATTATTTGTGAATTGCATAGATAACTTGGTATTAGAATAATTTGCTGAAGATTCATCTGCATACTTCTGATTACAGACTTTGGTGTCATGGCAAATCTGTGCATTTGTGGTACAAATCGGAGAAGCGGGAGACTTTTTGCATTTTTATCCATTGCTCTCCATTTAATCTCATTGTGTAGGAGAAACAATTAACATACATTATTATAGATCTCTTTAACTGTATGAATTTGCTTTTCCATTGACATACACTCAATGTATTGAGGGAGAACAGATTGCTTCAAAATAAGCTTGTAGGCGGCAGGCCACACTTTCTCTCAGCCATAGGATTCTGTCGTGTCTGGAACTGCTGTTATCTCTGAGCTGTCTAAAGACATCAGGGAAAACAAACAGCAGGAATAAAGCCCGAATCAGAGAGTTTCATGGGTTGGTGATCATGGTTTCCAACATCAGTCCTCATCTTGTTCTTCCTAGCCGGCAAACTCATGTCCCATAGATCACTGCTGACCTTTTCGTTTTCCATGTGAATGATTGTCAGACTGGACAACTCAGGTGACCATCATTCATGCCATGCAACAGTGTACTTGCCAATCACATTGCTGTATCTGAAACACAAGCTGAATTATTTCTTGAGAAGGATGGGACAGGAGAGAAGAGGGTGCTCTTATTTTACTTATACTAACTGACACTGCAGTACAGCAAAAGGTATCAGCTGGTTATTATTCATATCCAAATTTTAGCGTATCCCATACATGGATGTATATTTGGGTATGAATGTCAATGGTATGTACTAGAGTTAAGGGACTACTACTGAATAATCTCTATGTTTCTAGCAATTAGTTGACTGAAGTTGACAATATAGTAAGTGAAAGTGACATGTGAAGGCCAAGTATGGTAAACCATACTTGGAATTTGTACTCTGCATTTAACCCATCCAAGTTAGTGTACACTGCACACACATTAGGAGTAGTGAGTGGTGAACACACACACACACACACACACACACACACACACACACACTGCAAACAATAAGACAGTACCTGTGCATGTTTCCGTGTCATTTGTAAAATAATTCATTTTCCTTTCATAAATTAAATTAACAGTTGCAAGTTATCTATGATTTTTTCAAATAAAATAATATTCATTGTACTGTTTGGTCCTTTTATTCAGAGTGCATGTCCTTGAAGTGAGTTGAAGTGTGTAATTTCAGTGCACGTTTCAAAAACAGTAGATTTCCAAAACGCTCCGTTTACCTGCCATTGGTCAGAAAAACATATTGCCCCGTCTCAAACTCACCCCATTGGTTGAGCCAGTGTTGCTATGTCAGGCTAGCACTGTTTTGAAAACAGCATAGAGTCTGTCTTTACGCTTTTAGGGAAAATCAACCTGCAAACAGATTATAGAAGTAGAAGTATTTTATCATAAAACAATGACAAACTTCAATTTTAGAAACTTTTCAAACAAGACAGATTCATAGTGAGGTCAACACAATTTACATATGGGATATTGCTTTAGCAGTATTTGATTTTATTCATAATTAATCTGATTGTCCTACACAAGTACAGTAAATGTATCTCTCGGGGATGACCTATATATAGTCAGGAACGGTATTGGCACACAACCTGACAATTCTAGCTGCAGTGGGTAACCTAGTTTTGTGCGTAGAATGTGTTTGTTGGTTTTCTTCCTGCTTTGAAAGCGCGCTATCCAAAACATCAGTTGATATAGTGCTTTTTAGCGACAAAGCTTCATTGAAGGAGCAAAGTGTGGAGCTATTGTACTGTTCTTCAGCATTGTTCTACAATCCCGTCGAGACAGAGCTCCTCTCTGTGTCCCCTGGTGCTGCCACATTGCCTGCCTCTTGATGGTTTCCCCTGTTTTTCTCTCTTCTCTTTTTCCTCTCCCTTCCCATCTGACCCCAACACTCTTCCCATTCTTTTCACTTTTTCCTTCTATCCCCATACTTCTCTCCAAACCCATTTCTCAGCTTTCTCTCTTTTCATCTCATCTCTGTCATTTCTTCCCTCTCTACTCTCTCTACCACTCTGTCTCTCCTCCTTCACTGAAGGTTTATGTGCTTCTTTTCCCTCTTTGTGCTGCAGCCGAGCCTTCATCTCTGCAGCCGGAGCTCCATTGGCAGGCTGCCAAAGCCTGTTAGTACAGAAACCTGCCCATTCCTCAAACACAATCCACTGCACTTGCATTAGGACTCAGCCCATCGTTACAGCCAGGCCATCAGACTAGAATCATCCCAGCAGCTTTTTTTGTAAAAAAATAAATAAAAATGCCGAGGGGTGAATTCAGAAATCAGTTGCGACTCTATAGTATTTCAGCACAGAAGCCTGTTTTTCATTCACCAATCAACTGCATCCAACTTAACCAGACAATATTTGCTCTGGTGTACTGCAGTGTTTAAATTAAGTCTGTGGGCCCTATTTTAACGATCTGAAACGGAAGTATCAAACGCGAAACGCAAGTAACTTTGTGGGCGGATCTCGGGCGCTGTTGCTATTATACTGGCGGGATAAATGACTCTTGCGCCCGACGCAAATCTAAAATGGGTTGGTCTGAAGTAGCTTCATTATTCATAGGTGTGGTTTGGGCGTAACGTGAAATAAACCAATCAGAGCGACATCTCACATTCCCTTTAAGAGCAGGCGCGCTTGTTCCATGGCGGATTGCTATTATAACGGCGGATTTGCCAGGCGCACGCCAGGAGCGGTTCACAGCCGAGGAGACCGACGTTCTCGTCAGGGCCGTAAAAGACAGAGAAGTGACATTGTATGGGGATGGGAGAAACCCACCCAAATTAGCTTCGGTTAAACAGGCGTGTGATATTTTGGGTAAATGTGTAAGCTAGATTTATGCCTATTTTTTCACATCTTCATGGACACAACAATGATTTCCCTCGTGTGTTAATATTTTTCCTTGTAATAATGTATGATTTGCAAAAATGAAAACTGCTGCTTCTGTGTAGATGAGAGAATCAAAGTTTATGCACGTTGTGCACACGCTACATTATGGCCAAGCATGCGCCCTTAGAATAGCATATGAATAACATGTTCAATGCGCCACTGACTTTAGACTAGGTTTTTCCTGGTCAGTGTGCGGAATTGTTTTCTAAACCTGCAAAATAGCACCAGGGAACGTTTGCGCCGGAACACGCCTCCTCTTTTCGCTGCTGTGCGTGGGTGCAAAATAGGAATGATACATGCGTCGGTGTACAAAGTCAATTGCGCTGGGTGCAAGATAGGGCCCATTGTCATTCTTTTCTCTGCAAAAATGCCAACTTTCTTTTCAAAAGTTATCATTAACGTTGTGCTAGTATGGCGGTAAAATGTATTTTATTTAAAAGAGATGTGGTGTACATTTTGTAGTGATCACTGTGGCAGTAATTCAACAAATTATGATAAAAAGAAAGGGATTACAACCATGCATGCAGTGTAGATGAGTTTTATTTTTTTAAGAGCCAAATCAGGTGTCACTGCAGTGGTGGATGTCTCAGTGAAGTATGTCAGTTCTCAGTAGTCTGCTGCATCATCCACAGCTGAGCACTCAGAAATTACCTGCAATATTAAACTATGCAAATCTATCTATCTATAGTTGTTTGTTGTAATTTATTTTATTCATAATTTGTCTGATAGTACTTTCTACACACACCTACAGTAAATTAATTCATTTCTCTGGGATGACCTACGCACATACTAATTTTGCAGAGCTAGACGTGTTACTGAGTCAACATATTTCGTTGATCCTGGAACAACATTCCTGTCTGAAAACTTAATCATAACCATATCCCTACCCATAACTTATCCTTAAAAGCAGAGGGAAATGATAGGAGAATAACACGGATTTAGAAGCACCTAACCCTGGTTGTAAGCCTAAACTTGACATAAACTGTAAACTTCTGTGAAATCAGGTTCTGCATGACCTATATATAGTCAGGAACAGTTTCTTAATTGTATTAATGTGCAAATTATTATTTATACATTAATATTTTGTATTATAGTTGCATTTATAATTTAGTTTTATATGTAATATGAAAATTTCAGTTTACTTGATCATTTGACTTCAGGATCATATCTCAAGATAACTTTCATATATGACAGATGTTGGGTCTGACACACAGGATGTAATTAAACTCGGGGGTTTGCTAGTGCCATCAAAGATCCCGACCCCCAACTGCTCAAGGCACCTGTTAAACCAAAGATGCCAAGCTGAGAGAAGATGTCCCTGTTGGTAATAAACCAAAGCCTTGCAGCTGAACATAGCAGATCTTCACAACATCCAGAGAGGTCTTATAGAAATACCTTATTATACATTAACTTAAAGCAGCAAAACTCTAATTTTGATTTTATCGGCTGTGTAATATGTTTATTCATGAGGGAAGAACTTTTAAAAAGTACCTATAAGTATGGTATAAAAAGTACCATTTAAATGGACCTATATATATCTCAGGTTGTATTAAAAGCATAACAGTCAAGCTAACCAAATTAGGTTACACTTTATTTTAAGGTGTCATTGTTACAATGTAATTATACATTTAAGTACTGAGTAATAATTTTAACAACATGTACTTACTATAGGATTAGGGTAGGATTAGGATTTGGTTGAGGGTTAGTTGCTTGTAATTATGCATAATTTACTGTTATTACTATGGTAAGTAAGTACATGTAACATATGTAAGAAGGACACTGTAAAATAAAGTGTTACCCCAAATTATTTAAATTCTCAAAATAATTCACTAAAACATCTATATTAGCCATCTCATGTTTCACGTTCACTTGATTATGTTTAATAGATGCACTGAATATATGGACCACATTCAAGTGAAATATACCCAGTAAATTGAATTATAGCAAAGCATAAAAAAAGTGTATGAACTAGACCAAGCTCCACTATTTTAAACAGCCACTTAATAAATTATAGCACCTTGGGCTGATATGAAAGTTAACACAGTGTCATTTTTATGTCTTAAACCTGAATTCCACAGCTTGGCGTCTGCTGTTTCTTTCCTACTGAGCTAAGCAGGATGTAAGCTGATAAACTAATGATATACTCTCAGTACGGTTTCAGTCATCAAACTAATTGCACTCATCTCTGCTCAGGGCAACAGTAAAAATGAACTGTGTATTTTATTTTTTTTATTTTTTACAGCTGTTTATTGAGACCTCTGAGAAACTAGCCCTTTTGCATCAGCCTTATTTAATACGAACTGCATGACTTATAATGCCTATGACCATGGCATTTTCATTTGAGTTACTGAATTATCACTTGGTGAATGTCCCCGGAGACTATAGATCGCATATAGTCCTGGATCTAATCTGATGTAATACTCAAAGAAGAAAAGTAAGATCCTATCTGACTGCAAACTTTCGTCTGCTATTGTTAAACAGCAACTCCAATCATAGTAGTAGTGCACAAGAAGTTGCACTCATACTGCAAATGGAATTGAAAAGCATTTAAAGATCCAACAATATGAAGTGTTACAATAAATATTATTATTTATTTTCTACTGACCTCCATGAGCATCACATCTACTACTGGCATATTTAGTATATTCAGTTGAAAATTGGGCTCATCTCAAATACTCATATGTGACCCTGGATCACAAAACCAGTCATAAGTCACACGGGTATATTTGTGGCAATAGCCAACAATACATTGTATAAGTCAAAATTATTGATTTTTCTTTTATGCCAAAAATCATTAGGATATTAAGTAAAAATCATGTTCCATGAAGATATTTTGTAAATTTCCTACCGTAAATATATAACACATTTATTTTTGTGAGTGAATGCAGCAGAATCACGAACATAAATGGACAACTTTAAAGGCCATGTTCTCAATGTTTTGGCACCCTCAGATTCCAGATTTTCAATAGTTGCATCTCGGCCAAATATTGTCATATCATAACAAACCATACATCAATGGAAAGCTTATTTATTCAGCTTTCAGATGATGTATAAATCTCAATTTCAAAAAAATTGACCCATGTGGGCCAGGGTCACATATTGTGTATTTTATTTCTCCATTCAAATAAAATATAGCCAATAAAACGCAGAAGAACAAGTAGTATAACTGTTGGAACCTTAAGTCAGAGGAAATATTGCCTGGAAAAAAATTATATGACTCAAACATATTTCAGCTGCATGGGCCTCCTTCAACTGTTCATTCTGTAAATTTACACTACCATTTAAAAGTTTGGTGTCAGTTAGATTTTAAGAAGTATCTCATGATCACCAAGGCTGCATTTATTTGATAAAAAAAAAAAAAAAAAAAGTAATGCTTTGTAATATTATTATTTAGTTTCCTATATTTTAAAATGTAATTTATTATTGTAATGGCAAAGCTAAATTTTCACCATCATTACTTCAGTGTCACATGATCCTTCAGAAATCATTTAATACGCTTGTAACCGTCCAACTGAGAACTCTCAGAAGGGCGTATCACACATAAATTAATAAGGGAGGACTCTATTGACTATAATGGCTTTAACCAAGTCCAAACACAGAAGTAGTTGCAGAAAGTGTATCAAATATTCCACACAAAACCATCAAAACAGTGAGTCAACATATGAAGATAGTTGCATGTATGTTTTCTTTGTTGTCATGGTGAATAAAGATATAAGAAACCAAGCTTATCTGGTCATTGTCCAAGAAATGGCTTTCCTTTAGAGGTCTTTGAGAATGGTTCAGGCGAGGATAGGGGTTTGTTAAACAAGAAAGGAGCAAACAGTCCAGTAGATCATTTCAAATTCTAACTTAAGTCAATTCAGGCTTCAGTTTAGGGTATGTTGCAATAACAGTGTCCTTGCAGCACTCAAACATCCCTGTTATCAGTTTATTCAATTTCTCCAGTGATGATATTGGCATAACTCAGTAAAATCCCCACAAGAAACAGTACAGCATTGGATGGAATACGTCTCAACTCCATAGAATAAGAAAGATAAACATTGTGGATGAGGGATGTACAAGAAGTCCTTCTAATCTAAATAGAAACATACAGGCTAACATTAGCACCAAACATAATCACATGAAATGACCTAAATAAGACGTAGCCCACCAAATACAAGGTTAACAACACAAAATGAACAAAACACTTGGATGAGCTTAAAACAACAGTTTCTCAACCTGGACTCTACACATAAGGTTAGCACAAAAGGAGGCCATGCTTCTCTCCAACCAAACCTACTCCAACTCTGCTTCTCCCTGACTCTTATCCAGATGAAGAGTAGTCTGGAGAGCCCCCTGGAGCATGGTAGTGGTACTATACTGTTTGAAGGGCCGTTACACGCCGATTTGCTGCTCAACAATCTTTGATTGAACATTTCTTATTATTATCAATGTTGAAAACAGTCATGTTGTTTTTGTGGATACCATTTTTAAGGATTCTTTGATTATTAGAGTCCAAAATAACAGCATTTATTTGCAGTGTGTAACATTATACATAACTTTACTTTCTTTTTTTATCAATTGAATGTATCCTTCTTGAATAAAAGTATTATTATTATTATTATTTTCACCAAACATTTGCACAGTAGAGTACATTTAAGACTTTTTGCAAACATTTGTATCCAGGATGACATAAAGTTAATAAACTAAAACACATTTATTTAACAGTTAGTTCTTGAATTTGATCGGACGGGCAACATTCCAAAAAATGCTGATTCAAAATCCAACAAGATATTACTGATGAATAATTTTGATAAAGGTCATTGATACTTTCTCTTTCGTGGTAATACAGATGGATTGTTCAATATTTATGAGGCTCATTGTTGTGGTGGACACAATGCAAACATTTTAAAAGGCCTGGCATATTGTTTGGACGCAATCTCACTCCACATATTGAAGCGCCATATTTAGTATTGATATTATTCATTTTTGTCTGAGAATTGACTTGTCCATCAAGCAGTAGCAGTTGCCCCCTGAATTTGCACTAATCTTAGTTATCCAAGCTCCATTTCTTGTGCAGTAACAGACTGAAATGCATTAGAACAGTTTCGTACACCTCTGCCCTCTGTAGCCCCCCATCTCTAACGCTGTGTCCCACTGCACCCATCTTCTCTGTTCTTCTGCACGGTTCATCCTCATCCGAGAATCTCAGAGCAGGTTCTGGATCTACCGGAAAGGCCATTTCCCATTCCCTCGGCTCACTCCTGGGATGCACGGCTACCAATTTAGTGCTTACCGTCACAGCCCTTCATGTCGGAGTGCTATTCATCTCTCTCATTATCACCGACTCAGAACTGCTTTGAGCGGAAAAGGGTGAGAGACCGTCGACCACAGCCAATCAGAGTTTGGCCTGAGACTAACTATAACAGCAGATGTTGTTAAGGGCCTGATAAAGGGTTAGAAGGTAGTTACAGGGGAGTGTGGCACACTTTGGAAGATTTTTTTTAAATCCTTCGGTAGTGGAGAGAGCGAGAGAGATTGTGGAGTTATTTTTCTGTTCTGGGAAAAGGCATGACAGTGAATGTAGATTGGAGAAAGCCTGGAAGCTTAAAAGACATGTATACACGCATGGCACCACCGACAAACACACACACACACACACACTCACACTCACACTCCATCCCCTCGCTCTGTGGAAATGGCCCTATGTGCTCTGAACACTAAATCAGGTTAAGCCTCCACTGTCTCCCGGCTAGCAGAGCACTTCATCACTCACACGGCAGACAATGCCACAGCAAAGGACAATCCCTCCTCTCTCTGTCTGCCTCTGCGTGTGCATACTAATAAACATGAGTTATAAAATCCTTCCAACATTTTTTGTGTCTCTGTTTGATCTTTACAAAACCACCTGGTGCAGATTTGAAATGACTTTTGCATATGTTGTTCACAAAAACAAGTTTTTGTACTGGTTTGTTTTGCATGTCATACCTTGAACACAACAGATGTGATCAACCCTCATTCTCTGCTGAGATTGACATTAATTTGTGTATGATTGTGATCTTAGAGATCCCAATTTTAACACGTACCTCTGATCCAATTTAAAAGCCGGTAGGCAGTTATAACCGTAGGCCCATAGGCTACTGTATCATATTTGATAAATGCATTTCAAGGCCTCTAAATTATCCTGGTATATTTTTCTGTTCATATGAAAAATCGGGTACATTTAGCAATATTGCGGGTGAATTATGTATATGATATATTACGATGTTATGATGAACTATATGCCTTTCTCCACTGACTTGCTGAGTTGTTCAAAGCATTTCTAAGGATGCTGATTTTTAGAAGGCAGTTCTTTCGTTCTTTCAGTTCTTTCGCTCTTCCACTTCTTCTTCTGAATCTGTTTCTGGTTCAAACATATATAGCTGAATTAAACCAGTATTTCCACTTGCCATTGTGTAGCATTTATTACTGTAAAGTCGACTGAGTGGATCATGTATTCTGAGCTTGTGTGATTGAGTGAAGGCGGGGACTTAATACGCATATTCATGGATCCGCATATACTAAATGAAGCAAGAGTGTGCAGTTACATTCAAGCTAATAAATTGTTTTCACAGGAAAAAAAAAACATTTAAATGTGTCAAAAATCCAACATAAATCAGTTTTAATTCATTTGATTATTATTATTATTATTATTATTATTATTTTGTCTTGGTTCAATAAACTATTCCATTTAAAAAAAGACTTATGCCATCAGCCTTTACTGGATTAAATCATTATCCCTCACTTTTACCACTGAGTACACATGCACTTTGAAGAAATGTGACTGATATATATTATGGTAATCTTGTTTCCTCATTAACCTTCATTCTCTGATGAGACCGACTTGTGAGAAAATGCTTTGAAATATAATTTATCTAGCAGGTGTGATCAGCTACAGGGTGTCTGAGAATGTGAAAACTCGTTACATTATACATTATAAATGGTCATTCATTGCATTTATGCATATTTTATTTATATATATATAAAAAAAAAATAATAATGTTAACATTTTCTGGAGGCCAGAAAATGAGAACCCTGAATCACAAATCACAAGGTTAACACTTTTTTCCCCCTTCTCAGGAGATTAGATAAAACATGAAGCATCAACCCGATACATGTTAAGTATGTTTTTCAAGCCCGTGGGGTCTCCCAAAGCACAAACAGAACATAAGACAGAACACAATTAATTAAACAGGCTCATGCATGTGCACATGTAAATACGAGTGATCAAAAATGAAGTTTCCCTTAAGGGATTACATCATCATGATTAAATGTATGATCATTTTTTGTACGCAGTGACAGTACTACCAGTAAACTTTATATTATTCTGTATGATCATCCCTTACATGAATTCTGGAGCAGTGTGAGTTTTATAATATTTATAATCATATTTCTTTCCATATCCCTCGGGTCGCAGAGTAGCACAGCGCACATGAGAGTGTTTGGTCAGCGAGCAGGAGTTCATTGACTCTGATGGCTTCTAGTTGAGGGATCTTGATGTCAGGTATGGCAGAGTTTTGTTTACCTGACCTTGAGCCTCTCAGTGTCTGTGTCTCCCCGACTGTGTGGATTAGCTACTCTTCCCCTGAGGTAATCCTCTCTCTCTCGCTCTCCCGCACGCGCTCTGACAGGCGTACGCACACACACTCTCGCCCTCCCCAACAATCTCACACTCACACACAACAGATTTAATTGCCCCTCTCTGATCTAAAGTCTCAGTCCTTAAGCTCAGTCCAGGGTGGCTACACCATCTCAAAAGGACCTCCACTCTTGCCAGGTCGGCTTTGTCTCCATGTACACCTGAAGTGCCAAATGCCACCTGATCATCTATCAATTTGTCTCCAATGGTTCTGTGAACACAATGAAAAAAAAAACGAAAAAAAAACAGGAGTTCTTCCAATAAAGAAGGAGCCGAGACGATTCTGTCATTACATGCCCAATTCAGGTGCAAGGTCTAATTGTAGCAAATTACATGTGAATGTGCAGTGCAAACCGCAGTGCGACGCACCATCACCACAACCCACGACCCCGTGCTCATTTGAGCGAATGATAAAGCTTTCAATACTTTCTGCTGAGAGAGAAGGTATCATAATTCGAGTGTTTTTTGAAGATCCTCTGCTATTGAAAGGTTAAATGAGTGTATTGTATGGTCACAGAACACTTATGTCATGATCTGAATTGAACTAAATGCACAGAGATCCACATTCACAACACTCATTTACTATACTGGTGTGTCTGAAAGGTTTTCATAGCTTGTGCTTTGCTACTTTTCAGAGAGCATTTCATCCAAATTGTCATTCAAAAGCAGCTTGCGTTCTTTGGTGGAATGGTTCTTCTTGAACAGTGTAACTAAACATTAGACTACTGTGAATGTGCATTTATGACAAAAATGGCACCTGTAAATTTCTCTTTGCATAACTACTAATATCGTCCCGGGTTACGTATGTAACCCTAGTTCCCCGAAGGGACGGACGCTGCGTGTAATCGCAGTGGGAACGCCTCCAGCGTAGTGCGTCTGAAGCATGAATGAAATCAGTCAATGGCGAGACGGAACGTAGTAGGCGGGTGACGTCATCGACCAGGAAGCTATAAAGCACCCCTGAATCACAAGCGAGACAGCTTCTGATGTTACTGAAGCAAGCGATCCAAGGGGATGCCGGGAGCATGGCAGGACACGCAGCGTCCGTCCCTTCGGGGAACTAGGGTTACATACGTAACCCGGGACGTTCCCCTTCAGGGACTACCGCTGCGTGTAATCGCAGTGGGAACGCAATACCCACGTCCCCATGCGAGCAAGTCTCCGTCGTGTGTAATCAAGGCGCACAGGCTGACGAAAGAACTTGCGCCCCAGGAGTTGAGCTAAAATCGAGACAATAAAATCTGACGAATGTGTGCGGTGAGGACCAGCCTGCCGCATCACAAACATCCTGAAGAGAAACTCCTGAAAGGAGAGCTTTAGAAGCAGCCATACTCCGGGTGGAGTGAGCCCGTACAGCCAAAGGTGAAGGCTGACCGGCCGACTCGTACGCAAGTGAGATGGCCTCGACCACCCACTTGCTCATCCTTTGCTTAGATACTGGGCACCCCTTGTTGGGCGGCCCAAAACAAACAAACAGCTGTTCAGACTTCCTCCACAGGGCAGCTCTGTGGACATAAGCATCTAGAGCCCTCACTGGGCAGAGCAAATTAAGTTTCTCCTGGTCCGACGTCATAAACGGAGGAGGACAAAAAGCCTGCAGTATGACAGGTCTAACTACAGTAGTCGGAACCTTAGGAACATAACCTGGCCTAGGATAGAGGAAAGCCTTAGCCATACCAGGTGAGAACTCCAGGCACGAGGGAGCAACCGAAAGTGCTTGTATGTCTCCAATCCTTTTAAGAGACGAAATAGCAAGCAAGAAAATAGTTTTGAGAGTAAGGAACTTCTCGGAAACCTCTTCAAGGGGCTCGAAAGGAGCTAGGGAGAGACCCTCTAGGACGATGGTCAAGTCCCATGATGGCACCCTCGTGCGTACTGCTGGCCTCAGCCTCAAAGTGCCACGAAGGAAGCGAGATATAAGTGGATGTCTCCCAAGAGAAACTCCACTCAAAGGGGCATGGTAAGCAGCCAGGGCCGCCACGTACACCTTCAGTGTGGAGTGGGATAATCCAGTGGAGAGACGGGCCTGCAGGAACTCCAGCACTGTACCAACCGGGCAGTTAACTGGGTCCTGTTGGCGCTCTCCGCACCAAGAGGTGAAAAGCTTCCACCTCGCAGCATAAAGCTTCCTTGTAGCGGGAGCTCTGGATTGAAGAATGGTCTCAACGACCTCAGTCGAGAGACCGGATTCTATGAGCTGAGCCCCCTCAGAGGCCAAGCCCACAGTCTCCATAGCTCTGGGCGGGGGTGAAGGATCGACCCACTCGCCTGAGATAGTAGGTCCCTCCTGATCGGAATCTCCAGGGGAGAGCCGTCGAGGAGGGACACAAGGTCCGAAAACCATACTCGGGCCGGCCAGAACGGGGCTATCAAGAGTAGACTGACTCCGTCCCGGCGAACCCTTTCCAGAACTCCTGGGAGCAGAGCGATCGGGGGAAAAGCATACAGACGTGACCTCGGCCACGCCTGTACCATAGCATCCAACCCCAGTGGGGCTGGATGGCTGAGAGAGAACCACAGTGGACAGTGTGATGTCTCTCTGGAAGCAAATAGGTCTACCTCGGCACGACCGAAATGTTCCCAAAGGAGCTCCACCACCTCGGGGTGAAGTCTCCATTCCCCGGGCCTCGGCCCCTGCCTCGACAGGATGTCTGCTCCTCGATTCAGATACCCCGGGAGATAAATCGCTCTCAAAGACAGAAGTTTCCCCTGGGACCATAGAAGGATCTGACTGGCTAATTTGTATAATGGACGCGACCGCAGACCCCCCTGATGATTTATGTAAGAGACCACCGATGTGTTGTCTGAGCGGACAAGCACATGGTGGCCCCTCAGGTCTGGGAGGAAGTGTTTCAGAGCCTGAAACACCGCCAACATCTCTAAACAGTTTATGTGCCACGAGAGATGATGGTCCTGCCACAGACCCTGAGCTGGGCGACCACTCATGATCGCCCCCCAGCCCGTGAGGGAAGCATCTGTCGTTAGCATTACGCGACGACAAGGAGCTCCCAACACAGGACCTTGGGACAAGAACCGAGGATCTTTCCACATAACCAGGGCGCGAAGACACCGTCGCGAACTCATGATCGTGCGGAGCGGATTTCCCCTCGGGGAGAATCCCTTGGTTCTGAGCCACCACTGAAGCGGTCTCATGTGCAGTAGGCCAAAAGGAATAACGTTGGACGCTGCTGCCATGAGACCTAACAGTCTCTGAAACTGTTTCACAGTGAGTAGCTGGCCTAGCTTGATCTGATTTGCTGCAGTGAGAATCGAAGCAATACGAGCAGGGGAAAGTTGTGCCTGCATCGTCGTCGAATCCCACACCACACCGAGAAAAGTGGATCTCTGTACTGGAGAAAGCACACTCTTCTTGGCGTTGAGCCTCAACCCCAGTTTCTTGATGTGAGCAAGAACGACATCTCGATGCCGAACCGCCTGAGACTGCGATTGAGCTAGAATCAACCAGTCGTCGATGTAATTCAGAATGCGGATGCCCTGTAGACGCAGAGGAGATAGAGCCGCATCGATACATTTCGTAAACGTTCGGGGTGAAAGTGCTAGGCCGAACGGAAGAACCCGATACTGGTACGCTTCGCCCCCGAAAGCGAACCTCAGGAACTTCCGATGTTGCGGAAGAATGGACACATGGAAGTAGGCGTCCTTTAGATCTATCGTGACAAACCAGTCCTCGGACCTGATTTGTGACACGATCTGTTTGAGAGTAAGCATCTTGAACTTGAGTTTCCCTACAGTGTGATTTAAGAGACGCAGATCTAAAATTGGACGCAACCCCCCGTCCTTCTTTGGAACAATGAAGTATCGGCTGTAATAACCTGACTCCCTGCTGGGAGGAGGAACCTGTTCTATAGCTCCTTTTTGAAGAAGAGTCATAACCTCCTGTTCCATTACCAGAGCCTGCTCGGGGCCCACCACAGTGGGAAGAACCCCTCTGAACCGAGGCGGACGAGACCTGAATTGTATAGCGTAACCTCTTTCGATCGTGTGCAGGACCCACTGAGACACATTGGGAAGATTTTTCCACTCCGCTAGAAAATCTACTAAGGGTACCAGCCTCTCGAGGCTGGCCTCTGGTTGAATATTCTGCGTGACAGACACAGCGCCCTGTAACGGCGCACCGGCAGGGAACAACTGGTCTGAGCACTCCAGAGCCCTCCTTGGAGGGGGCGAGCGACCCTCGGGAAAACATTTGCCGGGCCCTTCTACGCCCTGTTTCGGCAGGGTTAGTAGAACAGACCCCTGAGGGCACCGAGGGAGACAGGGCACCTTTAAAGGAGGTGAACACGAGCCTCTCTCGGTGGGGACCACCCTCAGAGCCCTGACCCCGTAAGCGTCAGGACCTTTTAGACGCGGCCTTCTTGGCGACAATGACTGTCCTCAGATCAGCCCTGCCCCGCGAAGGCCGCACCTGAGAGCGTCCCGTCTCGTCCCTCCAGTTTCTTTGCGGGGGGGCACGAGACGCGACGCTTTGTTTTTGCTGCGCTCTCTGCAATGTACTCGGCGGCTGGGACTGTCCTCGTTTCTCAGCAGACCCAGAGACAGTTACTTTAAGCGGGATAAATTTATGAAATGCGGCTGCCTGCTTTTTCTCTTCCTGGAACCTCTCAGTGACAGAGTGGAGAGCATCACCAAAGAGGCCCGCAGGGGAAACCGGGGCATTTAAAAGAAGAGACTTATCTTTCTCTTTCATAGATGTTTGATTTAACCACAAATGCCTCTCCGTGGCCACCAGGGCTGCCCTAGACCGGCCGATGGATTTAGCGGTCTCCTTGGTGGCCCGGAGAGTGAGATCAGCTGTCTGTCTGAGCTCATTAATAGTTTCAACAGAAATCTCTCCCCCTTCACTAGCTTCCTTAAGCAGGTCGGCCTGATATGCCTGCATGATTGCCATAGTATGCAGGCACGCGGCCGCCTGTCCCGCCGCCGAGTAAGCCTTTCCCACCAGCGCTGATGTATTTTTTAAGGGTCTGGTGGGAAGAGCCGGTGCTTTAAGTGACGATGCCGATTCGGGAGAGAGATAGCTCGCGAGCGTCTCCTCCGCCTTCGGCAACGTCACATAACCAAATGCTTTAGCTCCCATGATATTACCATAAGCATTAGATTGACTAGTGTAAATACGACTGGACACAGGTCTAGCCCAGGTCTTCGACACCTCGGTGTGAAGATCTGGGAAAAATGGCAAGCACCGGCGAGAAGGCAGAGAACGTGATGGCAGAAATCTTTCATCAAGCTTACTTTTTATTTTAGACTCCTGCCTATCAGCTGGCCACTCAATGCTGAGCTTTTCAACAGCACGTGATAATACATCAATCAATTCATTTTCTTCATGTATATTTGTGTGTTGGTGTACAGTATCTTCTGTTGCAAGACTTTCAACATCCAGCTCCTCAGAACTGGATAGCCGAAGTTCTTGAACATCGTGTGCCTCAACCGGGACAGAAGTAACCGCCGAGCGTGCTTCTAGAACCGGGGAAGAGGCACTGGGTATCACCGGAGAAGGCTGAGATAGGGCGGGGCCCGTCTCAAACCCCGCGGTGATATCCATCTGCGAACCCCAAGACAAGCGCCGCCGCTCTGCCTCGACAGAAGCGGGACCCGAGCCCTGGGGAGCGCGCAGCGAACCGCCCTCCTCGAAGAGCGATCGCCGCGAGCGCAGCGTTCTTATGGGAAGACGCTCGCAATGCTCACAATCAGCCCCCTCGAGAGCTGACTGGGCATGCGACATCCCCAAACAAGCAACACATAGTAGATGTGAATCCCCGCCTGTGATGTATCGAGTACAGGGGGGAACACACTTCCTATATTGCTGCTCGCTCGCCATGTTCGTGGTTTTTTTATATAATATATGGGATATATATATATAGTGATAAACTCCTGCCTAGTACCAACTAGAGACAGACAAACACAACTTTTTGATTTCACACACACACAGAGAGCTGCTGAAGTAACAAGAGCTGTCTCGCTTGTGATTCAGGGGTGCTTTATAGCTTCCTGGTCGATGACGTCACCCGCCTACTACGTTCCGTCTCGCCATTGACTGATTTCATTCATGCTTCAGACGCACTACGCTGGAGGCGTTCCCACTGCGATTACACGCAGCGGTAGTCCCTGAAGGGGAACTATGTTACTGTTTATGTGATCTGCTTCCAGTTTATTTATTTTTTTATACCACTACTACCATTACTACTACTACTACTACTACTACTAATAATAATAAAAATTATTATTAGTAGTAGTATATATTTTAATTTGATCAGTTTTTCTCTGCCTTTAAAACTGAACAGTATTTTTGTTACCCCATTTTTTTATAAAACTACGGGTTTTTCGCAGGTCGCGGCCCATCATATGAGAAACACTGTTTTCATATTAGGCTGAACTCTTATCTACAAAGATTAAGGATAATGTGATTCCTCGTGATGACCCCTTTAACGAATCAACAGATTTGTGAAATATAAAAGCAAACATTAGCACCTAATTTTGATTTTGAAGTAGCTATTAACCAAATGATAATTTGCCCTTGTCGTTGTCAGCAGTGTGCTCTCAGGTCTTTGTTTGTCAAGTTAATGATCGTTAATGAGAGCGTTAAACCTCGCTCACTTGAATTAATTAAAACATAATCCTTGTGATTGTGACAATCTCCTGCTATGACGATGGCACTGTGTCTGACAAGGGCTTGTTTGTGCACCCATGCTAATAAAGCACTTGTTTGGAGAGGAGTGCTTAAAGCATAGTTTTCTAATTTGAAGTTTCATGGTCATTAAGATGTGTGAAGTAATGAAGTAATTGTTGTGCATTTGGTTTTTCATCACAAGTGGTGCAGATTTTTTAGACAGATCTACTGCATACATTTTTGGTGTGTTTTAAAGGGCAACCAGTTATTGGCACTACTAAAATTTTAACTCACAGATGAAGTTCATGTATGTTACATGAGCATTGGTTGGAAGGCTATATTAATCTCAAGTCAAAACCTAGATCAGAAAAACATTTAGGGATTTATTTTACATATGCATTCAATGTCTGAAAATACCAGCTGGATGTTAAGTCTTTGATTTATTAAGGCCAGGTAAGTTAAGCAAATCAAGGCTGCTGTTGAATGGAAGCTTATCCTCCAAACATCAAAGCTAAGTCCTAGAGCTCTGTGATGGCTGCTTGTAACATTTTCTGCTTTTGAGATTTTATTCAGTTGTGTGAATTATTTTAGGATCTATCTATCTATCTATCTATCTATCTATCTATCTATCTATCTATCTATCTATCTATCTATCTATCTATCTATCTATCTATCTATCTATCTATCTATCTATCTATCTATCTATCTATCTATCTATCTCATCCATCCATCCATCCATCCATCCACCCACCCACCCACCCACCCATCTATCTATCTATCTATTTGTATCTATATATATGTTTTTTAAGAAAACTTTTTTTTTTTTTTTGGCAGAAAATGCAGAAAATGTTCTGTGAGGGCAGAAGGTATGGTTAGGGGATATAATATACAGTTTGTACAGAATAATAATCATTGTCTATGGAAAGTCCTTATAAAACCTGAAAGAGAACTCTTTACCATCCAAAAAAGTCACACACTCTAACTTCATTCTTTGGCCAGACACACATGAGTCTTGTCTCCTGCCATTTGGTTTTAAGAGTTAAGGGTTTCCCTAGACCACACGGCTAGATTATTGCGACTGCTCTTTTTCAGAAACCGGCTGTCTATATCCTGTTAGTCTAACCACAGAGGAATAAAGACAGAGGTGTGCTTTTCATCAGGCTAATTTATGGTGAGGCCTCAGGATGATGGGGTTGAATTTCAATGTCTCACTTCTGTGTGCACGCTGCGGTAGATGCTAAAGTGATGACCCCCATCACTGGTGGGCTCAATATGTCTTGAAACAGATCCCATCTTTTCCTGTGTGGATTTCAGTTTCTCTTCAGTAGGAGGTTGTAGCTCTGAGAAGCTCATGATATGCATAGGTATAGTAGCTTATGTGTTAGTGTAAACATATGTTATTAAAAGAAAAGGTTGCATTACCAACAAAACAGCGTTCAGTGTTCAGCAAGAGATTTGTGTAGGGTTTTTACATTTATTTACATTGGCATTTGCATTTATATTGATTTTCTTGCCGTTTTCTATAACAGGAAGTTAACAGTACAAATTGCTTATTGGAATTAATTTTACCATTGTTGATCCTAACCTCAGGATTCTCCAAGGCTGCTGTTCCCTTTTAAGTATACTTTATGAATATAATTTTACAATAAATACATTCGGAGATTCGTGGGACCTGGACTCACATGTAGGCGAAACCCTCGGCCTCGCCCTGCTTGCCACACACACAGACTAATTGGGACTCGTGTCACCGTGGGGACCTAAATTGAGGTCCACATGAGGAAACAAGCTTATAAATCATACAGAATGAGTTTGGAAAAACTAAAAATGCAGAAAGTTTTCTGTGATGAGTAGGTGTGTGTTCAAATGTTTGAGGTAAAAAAAAAAAATCTATTTAGCAGGACCACATTAAATTGATCAACGGAGACAGTAAACACATTAAGAGATATATAATGTTACAACGTTGTACATTTCTAGTTCAAATAAATGCTGTTCTTTTGAACTTTCTATCAAATAATCTTTAAAAAAAGTGTCAGTTCCCACAAAAATATTAATATTGATAATAATAAGATAATGATTAAAAATACTAAGAAATCATTCTTGAGCACCAATTCAGCATACAGTAGTGTAAATCTACAGAATGAAGTGTAATTTGAAGGAGGCCCATGTAGCTGAAATAATTTGGAGTCAGATTTTACCAGGCAATATTTTCACTGACACTTAATGTTCCATTGTACTTCTTGTACTCATGCATTTTATTGCCTCTATTTATTTTCAAAACAGAAATAAAATACATAATAAAGAGTGTGTTTGTGTGTGTGTGTAATTCTCTACAGAATGTGTAGTCTTTTTCCAGTAATCACAAGTCCTGTATGGGTCAAAAAGTAAGAATCATGTCCCTGTCACTCCTTATTACAAAAAAAGTAACATTGTAAAATGTTTTCTCAATGACAAATAATCGACTAGCTTAAAATAAACTGTTTTATACCATGTAAATAATGGATGTATTTGTGCATTCCTGCAATTGCTGTTTTAATATCCATTTATTTTGTCAGTTTCAAATCCAACACTGTTTTGTATTCAAATTCATTCTCGAATTCATCAAGGACTTGCTAGGGAGAGGGTGTTATTGCTTTATATTCGATTTTTAATCGCTATAATTTGATTATATGGCTGGAATGTTCTTCTCAGCTATGAGGAGAGAACCAAATATCAAATAACAAACAGTACAAACCCAATAAATGGTATATACCAGTGCATTTGAATGAGAGACGTTCCAGTTATTGCCTTTAAGCCTAATATAAACGATTCTGTTTTCCTTTTTTTCTGCAGATGTTAATGAATGCGAAAGAAGCCCCTGTAGAAACGGAGGGATCTGCACCGATCTTGTTGCGAACTATACATGTGAATGCCCAGGAGAATATATGGGAAGAAACTGCCAGTACAGTAAGTTCATGTTCTTGTTTTTATGGATGCTTCCTTCCCTGTCCCATTTCTTCTCCCTCAGTCCATCCAGTGGGCTTTGTATTAAGTGAATTTTGTGACAGTTCAGAGCATCTGTTTCACCGGGTCCATGGAGAAGCATGCAAGAGCACCGGAGAACAGACAGTTATGCCCACACACACAAGACACATTGTGGCAGGGTGAACAGAGACGGGCACGGTGGGTGTGGTGCCATGCCTCGGAGAGGGATTTATTGAAATAAAACGAACATGAACTATTAAAAAGAGATTATTGGAAATATTGTTACATAATGAAAAGTGGCGAGATGTTTTAGCACCTTTTTCGGGACCTGACATGGCTCAAACTCCCAAAAGTTAACTTACCCAATTTCTTCCTAAAACTGCGTGTATGAGGGAAGAGACTGAGGCATGCTTGGCAAGTAAAGGCAACAGTGATTGAGTGAACATGGTGGTTTTTACATAAGTCACACTCCTCTCACACTATGCAAACTGGAATCATATGTCATTAAACCATCTTTTTTACTTCTGTAGTCAATGCTTGATGTACCAGGCTGATATATTTAACATAAGCTCCATAAAAGAACCGAAACACTTTGATTTAGGTGTGATCAAACACTTTGAATTTCATCACCTTTCATCACCATTTTAGCTGTATTATGTAAAACATTTATATTTCTGCTTCTGTTTTTTTTTTTATATATATATAAATGGCCAGAGGTGGACAGAGTACGCAGCTTCATTACTTGAGTAAAAGTACAGATGCCCCTTGCTAAATTTTACTCAAGTACAAGTAAAAGTACTACAGTCAGATGTATACTTAAAGTACTGAAGTACTTGTTTTTAAAAGTACTTGAGTATCAAGAGTACAAGAGTACATTTTCTAAATATTGCATTACTACTGCCACAGTGCTTACATTGGTAAACAGAGCAAACACTTGAAGCGGAAACTATCATTAACTTGTTCAGAAAATTGAAATAGTCTGGCGAGGTGGGGCCACGGGTTGGCACATTAGCGATATTTTTTTTCCCAGGATGGTAGGGGAAGACTCATGAATGTTCATTAGGGAAGTCATCCCTGATTGGTCTGATGACCTACCCCTAACCCCGCCCCTAAACCTACCCGTCACTGGGGTTAAGACCAATCAGGGATGACTTCCTAATGAATATTCATGAGTCTTCCCCTACCATCCTGGAAAAAAAAATATCGCTTCCCGGGATGGACCTGCTGCGTCTTCATCCATTGTTTCATCCATGGTTTCGTCTCTTATCTAAATCTGACCATGGAGTTGACTTTGGCGGAAAGCTGAAGGTGATTGCTGATAGGCTGTCCCAATCAGTGGTGCCTGCACAATCCAATCACGTTTGAGAGGGAAACAACAAATTGAGGGTTTCCGAGATTTTTCTTTTTTCCTTTTTTTTTAGAAGAAGTAACGGGTACTCACAGTTATGGATAGAAATGTAGTGGAGTACAGAGTACAATATTTGCCTCTCAAATTTACTTGAGTAAAATCATGAGTAGGCTACTCCCCAAAAAATATACTCGAGTAAAGTACAGATCCCTCAAAATTGTACTTAAGTACTGTCCTCAAGTAAATGTACTCCGTTACTGTCCGGCTCTGTAAATGGCCAATGAGACCAATAGAAAGATGCAGGCAGAAGGAGTGGGACTGATATTTATATATATATATATATATATATATATAGAGAGAGAGAGAGAGAGAGAGAGAGAGAGAGAGAGAGAGAGAGAAATGTCATTTGTTCACACTAGATATGCTTTATCACCATGAATCAAAAGGGATATTACTTTTCTCTGAGTTATTTGAGATATCTCAAGACATTTATTAAATAGAGACAAACACCTCTGTCATTCTTGTCACGGTTATTACTTTAAACACCAGCATTTTTATAGAGGATATGCATTGACATCACTTTCCCGCCAGAACACACCCCCTCAGCCGGACTGCTGCGTGACTGGATTTAACAGGGAAAACTGTGAAAACTTGAGTAAAACAAACGATTATCGGTTTAAACTAAAGGTTGGTCTTGATATAGTGTTCCTTACAACTTACCACAGATCCAGTGATCCATGGATATTGACATTCAACCAGGAATCGTGTTTCCTGACGTGTCTGATTTCGACACGGGGGAAATACATACAGCAAATTTGCCTGTGAGTGTGAACGCTTTATATAAATACCATACAGGTAGGTTTAAATCCGGGTAATCACTTATATCAATGCTATACATATCATCATATCATCCAGCCCTAAAACTTGTATCGTTTTTTGTCAGTGTTTATTTAAAAACATCCAATTATGCAGAATATAATATGGTAAATATTTAATCAATGAGTTGTCAATACAATATATAACAATACAATATATAGGGCATGATTTTACCCCTAAATTCAGCATATTGACACAAAATGATAACTGCAAATCTACCTTTTGCTGCCTTAAGTCCAGGTGTTTCTTATGAAATGCAGTGATCCATTTGCTTCTCTGTTCATAGCTTTCGGCAGTTTGTAAAAATATACCTCAGATTTCATGTCAAATCAAGTTGTTCAGTCAATCTCAAAGCTCTTTCCAGTTTTAAATGTGTTTTGTATGTTTTTCACGGCATTCACACTGAATGCAAACCAATGCTGCCGCTCAGTCTTTCTGCCACTCAGTGGGCGTAACCACAGTTACTCTGGCCGACGGTGACTTCACGTGCATACCCACTATACCAGCTTCCAAAATAACGATCAATTATATATATATATATAATTGACTGTGTGTATATATATACTGTATATACAGTCTTTTTTTTTTTTTCACCAAAACACATTCGCAATTATTGGTACCCCTAGAAACTCAAAACTCTTAGTAGTAGAATAAAAGTATATAAATACAAGTATATTCCCATTCATATTTACAATTTTTAGCATACCAGGGTGAAACATAGTTTCATATTAATATATTAATTAATATAGTTCTGATGTGCAAAAGATTGTTGAGCTTCACAAAATAGACAGTGGCTGGTGGCTGTAAGAAAATAGCTAAAGCATTGAAAATTCCCATTTCCACCATCTGGGCAATAATTAAGAAGTTCCAATCAACTAAAGATGTTACGAAATCTGCCTGGAAGAGAGCGTGTACCTGTGGCAATATTTTTGCAAAATGCTAAATATGTTGCGTTGTGCACGTTCCGCAACAGTTTCAAAGAGAAATGTCCAGTGAGTGGTGCTAAAAGCGTGTTTAGTTTTTTCAGAACAGATGAACGTGTATATGTAAACATTTTATTACATTGGAGTTTGTACGGATCACCGTAGTTCTGAATTGAAATGCCTGGTGAGTGGCGCTAAAAGCTCAATGCTTCATTTTAAAATAACGTACACCTACACTAAACCCTAAACCTACCCGATAGTGTTAACAAAAGCAAATGTGACATAAAAACGCAATCGTAACCATGGCATTTTAGCTTGTTTTTAAACTCTTGTCTTTGAGCTCTTTTATCGTGAATCATCTTTCACAGGATTTGTACCCGAGCTCTCTGCATCACAAGTACAATTCTGTACCAGTTGAGCTACCGAGCAAGTTTATTATGTCAATAGAACATATGGAGCTGGTTAATGATGCAAACTCCAAAATATATTAGTTTACAAATCATACACTATGGTAAAAAAAAAGGGTTTTGAAGTCATAAAATAATTGTACAATGAGCCAAGTTAAAACAAGTCTTTATTAATCCATAATCTGCCCCTGTAATCATAATAGTGTGTGAAAATGATTAAAAGTGCTTGCTGTTTTACTGTTGGAAACTGCAGTGATATGTATTTTGCGTTTTGCAAAAAATTGCCACAGGTACTTTTTTCCAATGTGCCCGTACTGCTATATTGTCTTAATGGTCAAAGAATCTCCAAGCATCACAGCTATAGAATTGCAGAGATTTGTTAAGCCTCTGGGTCCGAAAGCCTCAGAAAAAATATCAGTACCTACATCTCCACAAGTTGTGTGGGAGGGTTCCAAGAAAAATCTGCTTTCATCTATAAACAAACTCCAGAATATTCAGTTCAGACACTACTGACAAACAGGGATGAAAAGTACCCCATTCGCACAGTTAAAAATAATGCTGTATATTGAATGTTGTGGGCCTATTTTTCTGCTGGAGGCAGAGTTTCCGCTAGAAAAAAATGGTGCCGGTCAAAGTGACCGGCAGAGGTTTCGTTTTCCGGACATTTTGATGATATGCCGGTCAAATATCACCTCTTAATTAGTCAAGTTGAGGAAAACTGGAGGAAGGCTATGTAACTTAAAAAATGACATAATCAGGCCGAATGCAACATGTTTATTAGCCTAACTTTCAAATAAAAAAACGGGAAAAAAACATGAACGTCCGATTGGCGTCAATCAACGCCAATTGTTTTTACTATGGTTTCACATTCATAGTTTAACAAACCAATCCCCCTTCCCCACATAGAATATCTGAAGCCTATTGTTTTTACTCAAGCGAACTTCCCAGTGTCTCTCCACAACCTGCAATGCGCATAAGCCGCGTAACCTTGTTAGGCGACTTCGCTGCTTCGTCTTGATCCGATTCTGCAGCGAGAACCCCCTCTCTGCAGGAACACTCGAGACCCATTTTCTACTATGGTTTTGTACATTTCTTCATTCAGATCTATTTGCGATCCATTTCATTCTAAACAAACAACGCAGTTTATATGGTTCGTCCTTGTTTCATTATTCATTAAGATAATAATTAATAAATGCGCGCATAATTATCAGTGAACTTGATAAATGTTGCAGATATGTTTTGCTATGCATGCACAAACAAATGCCTTTCAACTTAGGCTATGTGTGCAAAATTCTGAATAAAAAGAATGTGCAGCAATTTGTACAAATAGAGAGTCTAGGTCTACTATACGTGTTGTAGCCATTAAATAAGCTCATTTAGTTTAATATTTGCTAAAATATTATAATGTTATTTTTTAATTTATGTTGATTATGAAAAGTGAACCGCACGAGTAGTATAGGATGCGCAATATCGAGAGACATGGAGCGGGTCAGACATGATTTTGACCACTTAATTAAGTTTGGTTTTGTAGAAAGACTTTTTTGAAGTGAATTTCGTTTTGTATAAATTGTATCTTAATTTTAATAATTTTTTTATCAACCAATTGCCTGTATTTAATAAATAAGCAGCAAATATAGCAGACGATAGGCCTAATCATGCAGGCCCCGCGCGGTCACTTGCATTGCTCGTGAACGGGAGCGCATCTCATCCTAATTTAACGAAACTCAGCGTAGGCCTCACAGACATGAAATTTATCTTAAGAAAGCTTGAAATGTCTTTTTAACAATTTAAAATGAAAAGAAATAGGCTACTCTCTGATTATGTGGGGTGATTTGTGCCAGGGGGGGGAAGTAGTTCCACCCTTGTTTCCGGAAAACCATAGAAGAAATTGGTCATGTGACCACATAATTTTGAAAAGCAATCACTTTTACTCGTCCTCCAAAGAAGAGAGACACATGGCATGAGAGTTAAGCACATTTTAGTGCAAAAAACTGTTTTTTCCCTTTCAAAGTAAAATTTCTATGATTGAGGTTTTCTGATTGTAGTGTCTGAACAATTATAGACAAGTTTGAAAACATTTCACACATGTTTTAGTGCTTTAGTAGGCTACACAATGAGTCTATACAGTTAGCATGATGTTAGCTCTTAACTGCTGGATCATGCTAGTTTTTTCAAACTTGTGGGTCTGGGGTGATTTGTGCCAAAGGGCCTGGGTTAAGTTGTGCCAGATCCAGACCACCTAGACCTACATACTCACAGGGGATAATCTTGAGAAGTGAGGAGATGGGCATGCCTCATCATTGTTTGACTTAGGCCTGCCTGCTATTTGTTTAATTTAGCTAACACTGATTTCAGTTTTGGGTTTGCACTATGTAATTAAAGATAAGTTTTATTCCGTTTTTAAGTGGCCTATGTCACAACAGGATGTTTAGAAATTAGCCTAGTCACTTTATTCTTATATGTTACATAATTGACAGACAGCGCTATGCCAACAGGCATCTATTGCCAAAGCCTTTTTGCCTGAAATGATTCACAAATATCATATATTGTGTTGCTATGGTGCTCTAAATGGTTGCTAGGGCGTAGCTTGATAGCTTCACAATGATCATGAGAGACTGATTGGTCGTCTGAGTAAAATGAGCCTGCCCCCTTGTCTCTATGACACTGTGATCCAAAGTTATGTTCAATACAAAATCCCTATGCAATTGACCATAGTAGGAAAAATGCATGCTATGGTATTCCAGGGTGACAATATCTAAATAAACCTTAAATGAGTAATTTTGTATTGAATTTATCTTGCTTTCATATAGCATTACGGTTCATAACATTAAAATGTTCTGTTTTACTTCAGAAATCACTGGCACAATTTACCCCCAATGTATTCCCCCAAAGGCACAACTTCCCCCGCACCAGGGGCAAGTTGTGCCATGAGACCACTTTTTTCCCAAGAGCTATATTTCTGAAACAATTTATTTCAGATCCAAAGTTATTGTTCTCAGGGATGCACCACATCCTGATATGCACCACATCCACCAAATATATGTACATCCTTAAGTTGAAGGCATTACTGCCATGGCCTCACTTTAAAGTCACTTTGAGTAAAAACTGGCACAACTCACCCCACTCTCCCCTAGGCGCGTTCATAAGGAGATGGCGATCGTCAACTTCATCTTTACAGCTGTTGTTGCTGTTAATAAACTAAAAATAATAGGCCTATAATTGTATTAAACAATAAATTAAATGAAATTGTAATTGTATTAAAAAAGCAACAAAAAAAAAATCCTGTTTAAAGTTGTTAAATTCAGGTAGGCTACTGAGTCACTGTCCTCAGTGCCCAGAAAAGCGCTGAAACGGAGATGAAGGGGAACCCGTTTTTATTTTATTTTTTTATTTTTTGGCTTATTTTAACTGGCCCATCCAGTTTTCTGGAGGCCCACCTACAATCAAAATCCTGGCGCCGCTAGTGCTTCGCAGCGTCTGATATCAAGAAATAACAGACCGCATTCCACATTGGAATTCAACCAAGCCATGTAATAATGTTTAATAACTTTCAAACGGTAGAGCCTGTTCCTTTATAACATAGCCAAAGCTCGGTGTATTTTTGCTTTATACATTTTAGGCTTATTCTCAAATTCAGATTGTGTTAGGGGGGCGGGATTATAAGGCAATTTTAATCGGACAATTTGACCGGAGAGATTTAATTTTGTCGGACATTTCATTTTTTTTCCGGCCAATGTCCGGTAATTACCGGACAACGGAAACCCTGGCTGGAGGTCCTGGACATCTTGTTCAGATACATGGCTTCACGAATTCAATACCAACAGATACAAAATCGAAACCTAACCCCCTCTGCTAGAAATATTAGAGCTGTTATCAGAGCTGTTATCTTGGCAAATATTTTTCCCCCTATTTTCAATTCTTTTACTTCAATAAAAAGTTAGATCTTTGTGATTTTTTGGATTAAAATATCAAGCAATGCAGATTTATTTTCACAGGCTTTTTTTTTTTTTTTTTCATATTTACCAAGGTTGCCAATAATTCTGACTATCACTGTGTGTATATAAACAATTAAAATTATTGGGCTGTCAGTTTAATGCATTCATTTGGTGTGATTAATTATATATTTATATATAAAAATAAAAAAACACAATTAATTATTCAATTGTAATTGTGTTAAAAACAGCTCAACATAATGGAATAGAATGCTTTCATCTGCAATAGTGAAGTCATTTTCAATTATCTTTTTGCTCTTCTTTTTATATGTGCACAACAATACACAAATTAACAAATAGTTTGTGCATGGATGAATTTAATTTGAGGGCTTTTTTTCTGCAAAAATGTATTCATTGGATTAACTGTGATTAATCTGATTAATCAGGATATTTTCATTAATCCAATTAAAAATTTTATTGATTGAAAGCCCTCATAATAGCACCCACATAAACACGGGCAGAAAGAAATGCTCTTCCAAACTAAGCCCAAGAAGATGTGTCACAACCTTCCTAGAATGAGTTTGACCAAAGCCCTGTCAGAAAGCCTTCACTCACGTCTTCCCACACTGCTAAAATCGATTGCTGCTAAATTCCCCCAGTCGTTTGACTGACAGTCTCGCTCTATTCATTTCACCTTTTTGTCATGTTGAATCACTGCCACCTCCTTTGCTTTATTATGTGTGGCAAGCTGGCACACTGCAAATCATTTGCATGTTGAAAGTTTAAGGTTCTCCTCACTCACTCAATCTCTGTCTCTCTCTTTAGATTAGGAATGATGTAACCATGTAACTACTTCTTGACAGTAATAATAAAATAAGAAAACAAATAAATATATTCATTCAAAACCAACCGCACAGGCTCAAAACGAGTATTTGGATATATGTCACATTTATTTGTCGTTTCTTAGTTGTTGTTGTTTTTTTGTTTTTTTTGTTGCCACTTACAGTAGTTCTATTTGATATTATATTATCTATTTCACTGAAATGTCTTTAAAAAATGTGGCTTAATTGTCCAAATACTTTTTGGGGCAAATGTATATTGGGAGTCATCATAAATCACAAGGCAAATTCTGTATTATTTTAAGAATGGATTGAATTTGCATATTGGCTTTGCACACATGGTCAAACTGCATGTTCCTGCACAAGAAAGTATCTTTTGCATAGGCCTAGCTGTGAATAAGCAGAATTTCAATGAAATAGTTTCCTATAATGACAGGATTTCTCACTATTTAAAATGACAAAGCATGCAGCTCCCAGCATATCATCATGCCATACTGATTAGCATAGACAGCTGCTATTGGCTCAAGTGTTGAAGGCATTAACTGAAGTCTGCAGAAGCGTTTTCCCACTGAGAAAAATGTTCTCCCAGTTTGCGTTGACATTTACTTGAGCGCTTGCTTGTACAACACATCTGACATGAACATGTTGTTTGCTTGTTTTCAGTTGCCCCCATGTTGACAAAGTTCCTGTGTAAATTGATGGTTACACATTTGTTGTACAAAGTGGCCTTTGCTTTAAATGCTTTAAATGTTTTGAGCAACTAGATTTGTTAAAAACGAAAAACAGAACTTGGTTTTATCCTTTCTATAAACAAATCAATAGACAATTTATTGATTTATTGATTTATTGATTTATTGATTTATTTATTGATTGATTGATTGATTGGAAAAAATGGCTGTGATTATACCTTGTAAGACTGCTGATTTGTCCAGTGTGCAACTTCAAATAATGAATTCAAATATATATATATATATATATATATATATATATATATATATATATATATGTATATATATATATATGTATATATATATATATATATATATGTATATATATATATATATATATATATATATATATATATATATATATATATATATATATATATATATACATATATATATATATATGTATATATATATATATATATATATATATATATATATATATATATATATGTATATATGTATGTATATATACTGTATATTTAAATATATTTTTTGTATATCTCTGTTCACAATGCATATCATCAATACAAATGTGTACAAAAGGAAATCCAGTCAGAACAATGTCTTGGTAGCTTGGGCAAAATTGTTTCCAAAATGTAGGAAATTTATAAGAAAATCTAATTTCTTAGATGGACTGTTGATTATTTAGTTCTATATGCAAGAAATACATTTCTTGAAATGAAGTCGCCTCTCCGCACACCAGCCCTGGTCCATAATAAGTATGGAATAGCTGATGCTGGGCCGTGGAATGATTAGAAAACACCCAAGGTGGTAATGCAGCCAGAGACTGTAAGGACATTTGAAATAACTGAAATAATTTGATGCAGTCAAGACCTGCCTGGAACATTCCTGGAAAATAACTGCACAACTTAGAACGTCTGTCAGCCAATCAGAATCAAGCATTCAACAGCCCTGTAGTATAATGTTATTTATTAAATACTATGCAATACTACATGTGTATGTTAACATGGGCAATTAATGTGGAAAAAATAAATGCATTCATCTTAATTGCATTTCTTTCAATTTAGAATTGAAATAGAATTTTGCACCCTATTTTGTGAACTCAGTAACTGAACTGGAATTTAAAATGAGGCACAACTGTAAAATTAGGGGCACAACTGTACTTGAAAACTAGTTTTCAAATGCATGTCAATCCCTGAAATATGATAAATGAATACAATAAAATATTTTTTTGTGTGTGTGTCATGAAAAATAGAAAAAGTTGTCAATGGAAATAAAAATAAAAAGTCTTCAGTGGTATGCATGAGTTTATTGTGGAAACCGGCACAGTCAGATAATCCATCTCTTGAGAGAACATCCATCTCTTTCATAAGTTTTGAAATCAATATTTGGCAGCTTATTTATTCCAGAATGAGCTCCTCATACACATTTATTCTCCATCCAACCATTAGTCAGTCTAGAGTGCCAGTGAATTCATGGAGCCAGGGCTGACGCTAAAATTCATGAGGCCCAGAACAAAAATATTTATGGTTGGATGCTTATTCCCTTGGGCTTAATGAGTGGTCTATAACATGGATGACCTTAGTGAGCCCAGGACAACCTATGACATTTTTTTATTAATTTTTTTATGATTTAGGGTAAAAAATTATGTAAATGCCTTTATTTAGTCTGATTGTGGAAAATAGATTAGACAATTAGCTCTTCAGAAAGGCTTTTGGATAATTAGCACGTGTCCGCAGGGGGGCAGGCACATTTATGTGTGTTGAGAGGGAGTGTGAAAAAAAACGGAAAAAAAACAACAAAACATTTTGTCCAGCTAGGAGCCATAGAATGACTAATCTTAAAAGCAACACAATATTAAAAGGGATCCTTGTGAAGATTCTCAACATGTGTTCTTGGCTTGCCTCATGCAGAGAGATATAAAAATCTGAATAAAGTTCTGAAGACCTATTTAAATAAATAAATATATGTAGATATATATATTGTCAAAGGACCATTTCAATACAAATTACAGATGGAAAATCCAGAGTGTGATAGATTCAGTAGAAGAAAATTACATGTACTTAACAGGAATTGGCAAATTGGAATATGGAAGCATTATTCAGAAACCTCAGCAGGACATTACAGTCCAAAACTGCAACCTTTACCTGCTATAAATGGAAATCACATAATAAATGTTCATTTTAAGAGCTTGTGAGTGCCGGTTTCTGAGGTTAAAGTTTGGGGTAGCCTAATACTTCAACCTTGAAACTCCAGTTTTAAAGATATAAAAAAAGTAAAACATAATCTAATAACTGAATAATCAAAACTGTATCCATTTAAATTTTGACAAGGAGGAGCTTATTCTCAGCTCTTCCTCATTAGCACAAGCACCAAAGATTGAGGTGGCCTTCAACTCAATTTATAGATTATATAGGTCTGGAGTGAAATGTCTGAACTGTCAAACCACTGTGCCTGTAGCATTAGTGATGGCCACTGTGTGTTGGACTGCTGATGAATGCTGGAAGGTCAGAAGAGCTGCACGCTGCTGCTGCTGCTGCTGCTGCTGCTGCTGCTGGCGGGCAACTCATTCAAGATGGTAGATCACACACCGAGCAGTGTGTCATCGCATGTCACAACACTGCCAGAGAGAAAATCTGAACGAAAGGGATCCACTGATGCTCATACAATGATAGACAGAATATCTCTGGGAAATGCTGCCAGTAGTCCTTATGCTTCACAATATGTAAGCCGAACTGAATGTTGTGTGTGAGTGTTAATAGGACTAATCCAGTGGTGGTTCACATGTTGTTGTTGTTTTTTAACACTAAACCTTTAAATTTTTATTCATTGGAACACAAAAGGAGATGGACAAGGGATGGGAGAACGGTGATTATAACTGTAAAGCTTTAAAAATAGTCCATTCGTCAAATGGATAAAATGCAAGGATCAAATGCTATGTCGTTATACACAGAAAATCCTCCTATCCTTCATTCAAATCTGTTGTATTAATGCAGCCATTCAGAAATTGTATTGAAAATACTTTTTAAATTCCAAATCAATTCTTAAATGTAAACTGACGTGGCAAATAGGATGCATAATTGCTCTTTGAATCAAAGTAGGATATCATTTAAAAGAAGATTTAAAATAAATTGAAACTGTAATTTTTCAACTTTAAAAACACAGTTTGTCAGAACAGACTTCTCAATGGACTTCTCAAATTGCCAGCCTTCTTGGCAGATGCTACTTACACTAACTCCGCCCACTGACGTCTGGTTGGACCAGATGAAATTACAGAAGACACTGGATTGTCAACAGTATAAATAGTGTATAGGTGTGAGGTGTGTGGTAGGAAGTTTTGGCGCAAATCGACCCGAGTTCGAATCAGCCTTTTTCCGAACTCGGTCTACCCCCTTTCCCATCTCATATCAGATCAGAAAGGGATTTATTTTCAATAAAAAATAAGAAAATATTCAAAAAGTGGAAATAAAGTGTCTAACATGTGTTTAATAATAAAATGTTTATGTTGAGGGTTAGGGGTAGGTGTAGGGAGGGCTTTATTGACCCAATAAGGTGGCATCCATTTAATAATTTTAATAAACCATTTACATGCTATTATTGCATACCGCAACACTAAGGTGCAAATTGTCACAATAATGTTTGTTGAGTGCACTTATTCAATCCCACAATGCACTGCAATAACGAGTGTACAACCAATGTACGCTCAGCGGCTGTCCAAATTCGCTCACTCCTTTTTATTCCCTCCTTCAAGTGAACAGTATTAGTGGACTAACGTAGGGAATTGTAAATGAGGGTTTAGGGGGTGATTTCGGATTCAGTCTTTGTGTTTTGTCATTGTCTGCCTTAATCATTGATTTGTTGTCACGGACACTAATTATGTTCAGCTGTGCACTCATCAATCACCATCATTATCACCTACGTTCGGTTCTGTTTCAGTTTAGTGGCAGGTGTCTTCTATCTTGGATGTGTTGTAGGCTATGTTACTCTGTGCCTGTTGGATTTCCTGTTGGATTTTTTTAAATATTACCTATTTGCCTTAATCTTCATCTTTGTGTGTTTATACAACCTCCCCTGTGACACAAATAGTATTTGCCATTATTTATAATTTTTAAAAGGGCTTGACATTGACTTTTTTGCTCACCAGCCACTGTGGCTAGTGGTTTTCCAAAGTCACAGCCACTCAGCATTTTCACTGGCCAAAATTTGGACACTGAATATATAGATATAGATTTTCATAGATTTTTAATAGTATCTCATAATTTGGCAGCCGGTATATTAGGCTGCTGTCACTTTAAGACCTGACGCACGGACCCATTATACTGTTTAACAAAGCCAATATAACTTGCTTGTTTTTATGTGTGAGTACAAAATCTGCGAGAATGAGTACAATTATGCTCAATACGCGCAATCCCTTGCCGGAATTCAAGCCCTGTACCACCAACAATATTCATCTGGAGCAAATTAAACGAGTGAGTAAAGGGTTTGTGTATGCGCGTAGCGCTCTAGAATCTTTGCTGTGTATGTTCAAGCAACTCACTCGTCTCGCACGTTGAGCTGGCAATGTTTTACAAATGGTCTTGAAGTGGTAACGTTAAGTGGGCAAAGCAACAAATCGGCATTGAATTAGTTAACGGATGATATTAAAAGGTAGTGGGATTATTTGTGGTTGACCTGGAAATTTTAACTTATGAAATTTTACAAAAAGTTATGGATTTGATATTAGCTGCGAATTCAGAGCATTAACTTAAGTTGTGTCAGTGTAACGTTATCGATAGCTAGCCTAGTCTAACCGTAAACTAGTTGGCTGACGTTACTGCCATACAAAGCCATAGTAACGTTATCTGATCGGTTTTGAAACATCTGTTCTGTTTTGTCTTGTGTCAAAGTCTCCAGCTGGTTCAATTGTTTTCAGTTTCATAGAAACGAGGGTGTTAAATTTGTTGTAGGCTAACTGCAAAATCCAACCTAAATCTAACATAACGTTATCAAGGCATTAGTCTCAGCCTCAGACGTCACGCCCACGGAACGTTGGCTAAACGTCTGATGCATATGATACACTTAACTGGAAACACTTCAGGAATGTCGAAGTCGTCATCTGATTGGATGAATTTTATCGGATTTCCGGGGGGCGCGAGTGTCGCGTTTATTTTCGGTCCGCCGGGAAACAAAGCGCAGACGTGTGATTGCGGAAGAAAAACTGTTGTGTTTACATGAGTGACAATGAGCATTTATCAAGATCAGCTAAACGTAGGATTCTCAAAAGTATGCGAGGTTCACGGCATAGACTCTTTAAGAGATGTCCAGGAGTTTTGTTTGAGGCACTTAGTGTTTTCTTCTCCTTCTTTGATTTTCTATGCTGACTGACTTGTTGCACGCCGGTCTGTTGTTGTGGGGACATTTCCACGCCCCGAAACGTGACGCTGAACGAAACGAACTGTAATTGGTTGTTTGACATGTCGGTCAAACGGCCTTAAGGGCGGGCCTTGGCCAAAGAAAGCTGCTATGAATTCCAGACCTTCAGCCGTCAGTCTGAAGGTCTGGCTACGCGAGACTATCAAGGCATCGACTTGATGTTTCTCCCATAGACTGTTATTCACGGTTCTTCACGGATCAGGCAGCTAATCATAAATCCAATGGCTAGCTATAGCCCTTCTGTCTGGTTCATAGGTTAAATGTACAAGTTACAAGTTACTAGCTTTTCTGTTAGCTCATAAATTACTCTTTACAAGTTCGTTATTTAAAATATAATAATGAGCAGTGTAACTACAGCATTTCAATGATTTTACTAAAGTAATGTTACATATTACATTTGATTTGATTACTTTTTTACATTTGTCAAATATTAACCATTTTCAAATAAACGGGGTAGTGTTAACCTTATTCAGCACTGAAATCTGAAATATGTCAAACTTCTTTCAAAGTCCATCACATATTAATATTAATATTAAAATAACTTTTAAGCACCACAAAGTCAGACCTCAGCACCTTTATGTAGCTTTAATGTAAGATCGTTCTTAGGTCACATACCAATTTAAAATCATAACATAAAAACTGCAATGGTACTGTTTTTAAAATCATGTGTAGTAGGCCTAAGTGTACAGTAAGTGTGTGTGTAAACATGCTTTAATGAAGTAGACTTCAAAAGCTTTTGAATTTGAGCTTACAGTTCTTTCATCAACATGTCTTTTACATAAACTTACAAAATAGATACTTTAACTTAGTCCTCAGATAGAGGAGGGTTGCTGCTAGCTCCGTTAAGGTATTTCTGTCCCTCCCAAACTGCATTGAAATGGTATGTTTGGCAGCCAGAATTTATTCGAATGGGTCCGAAGCGGGTCTGAACGAGTGTGGTGCGAAAAAAATCGTGTCCGTTGGTCCTGGGGGCGTATTGTGTATTACGGAGCTGATTTCAACTGCCAGTGTGAAGTCGGCGTTAGAGAGAACCCGCCGAAGTGGCTAGTAGACTGCGTTACATGCCAATGCTGAAATCCGCTGCTATACTAAATAATACTGCTATTTTGACTTAGTGCAAATAGCATCTATCGCTTTTTGCACTTAGTGTTTTTGTAATATGGATTATTTTCTCATCCAATTTTTTGAAGAGGCACTGCCTTACTTGCCTCCTCAATGGAAACAGCCCTTATAGTCGGACGGACAGACAGATAGGATTTTTTTTTTTTTTTTTTTTTTCAGATTAATCACTTTTATATTACAATTAAGTCCTATAATAGTGTACTTGCTAGTGTACTTCCTATAATAGTGTAATTAATACCCCACAGAGAAACAACAGATCCACAATGATAAAAGAGCTGTATGGCATTCCTGAAACATATCTCTTTGATGTTAAAATTGTGAAAATAAGAAAATCGCATGGCAAGAGAGAAGATACTTTTTTTTTTTTTTTTTTTTTCTTTTTTTTTTGACATAATTGAACTCTGAATCCACAGATTCTCAGCGAACAGAAATCTGTTGTGACTGTAGGTGTCAAAAGTTTACTCTTGTGATGTGCCTGTTCTTTGATTCCACACAAAACTGTCTTTGTGATTGAGGGATGAAAAGGGAAGAGGCAAAACAGAAACTTCTGACTCCTTCAAACAGCACCAGGCAATTGAGATGAATCAGTCGGGAGCTATGGAGTGCCAAGCCGGGTAAATATTAGTATTGAGCACCTGGGATAAAGAAAAAGCACCTGAAATGTCAAAGCCCAAATTGAATTGAAGATGTATATCAACACAATTGCCTATGTGCATTTCCCAACAATCAGACCACCAGTAGGAACGTATTTGCTATGCGGGAGAAAAAGGATTCTAAAAAATATATTAATAAATGTATTTGTAGGGTTACAACCCCGGCAACATTGTTAAATTACACAGAAATGGAGTGGAAAATGAGGGCGCGTTTGTTGATGTGGTGTGGTGATGCTATGCATTCAGAACAGACAGTAGGCGGTGGACATTTTAGATTATACAGCAGAACATCAGATGTCATCATACTCATTTAATCATCTTATTGTTTGTTTTTTACAAAAGTTTTAATCAGATGGGGAGCTGGAACACTGTTTTTATCTTGTGTAGTTGTAAGGTGGTAGTTTCCAAACTGACAGATTCACAAATGACAGAAAAGGCAATAGAGATGTGCTGACTCAAAAATCTATATTAATTGTGATGATAGATAGATAGATAGATAGATAGATAGATAGATAGATAGATAGATAGATAGATAGATAGATAGATAGATAGATAGATAGATAGATAGATAGATAGATAGATAGATAGATAGATAGATAGATAGATAGATAGATAGAATGCATTTCTAAAGATTTAATCTGAATTCCTTTCTCCACATGGATATCAATTTCAGCTGCTGTTATAAATATGCAGTGGTTTCTGTTACTTATGGACAGAAGTTCAGCTTAAAGGTTCTGATGGTAATTTCATGATTTACACCCCTTGACCTTTTACTCTCATTCATAACCTCATTCGTCCATTTCAGATGGATGTAGTCAGATTTATGCAGTAGTTCTTCGAGACAAACTTTGTAATGCTTAAATGTCTTTCAGCCATATGTTAAGAAATGAACTGTTTTTGAACTAGTCAGCCACATAGATGGGTCTGCATCCTGTTCATCTTTGAAAAAGTTTGCTGTTATTTATTTTTCTTTCTGGGAAACAGTATAGGTTTTCTATCAGCAGGCGTGCTATGTTTCCCACATCACTGCATTTTTATTTTATTTTTTTTATTCTGTCATTGTATTTTTTTTTTTTGGTCTTTGGAAACACATGCAGAAATGTTGTTTTCCTCCACAGTTTGGTTTTAATTCTCTGTTTTGGTCTCTGTTTTGGTCATATTACTGTTACTGTAATGTACACAATGCCCCTGCTGGACAGCACATGCCAGCAGAAAATAGCAGAGAAAAAGAAGCAAAGAAAGGGCTTGAATAATTGAATCATCCTCATAGCCCTTAAGAGGGGAGGTAAATGGAGGGATGTCTTTGTACATCTCAATGTTAAGTAAACAAACTCACAAACATCCTCTCTTTCCCAGAAGGCTTGGAGGAAGTTCATGTTAAGGATGATGATTCAGCGTTCCGGTATTGATTTGGTAGATGGGTGACTAATTA